>NC_132878.1:58195865-58529615 GCF_030463535.1 Salminus brasiliensis | reverse complement strand
TCTGGATAGAGCGTGACAACTATGCAATAAGGGTCTAATGCAAAGATGCCAAATCCTTGGGTTCCTGACCTATACTTTCCTGCACTAGACCGTTCTTTCTAAAGAGAGGAAGAGAGTGAGAGCTTATTCAGTTATTCATTTTAAGACTTCTTATCCAGTCACCACTATCTCTCTATTCAACTCATACAGGTGATAAACGTAGTAAAGCCCTTTTATTTCCTCACCCCTAACCTGTAATTTCTTTAACGCTAGTGTGAATGGTTTTTGCCAGTTGTGCTGTTCAAGCGTGTAAGGGTTTTTTTTGGTGTTGAATGCAGCTGTGAGAGCTGCTATTTTCAGGCCTTATCTGTGTCGGCTGACGTCACGCGGGCTGACAGGCCCTGCGTCTCCTTTAGCCTTCCCAGCGGGCAGCAGTAATGTCAAGAGAAAACAGGGCCCAACATCGTGGAGCCAAACACAACTACCTGCTGTCTTTTCTGCACTGGCAGCAGTAATGGCACAAGAGCTGTGATTATTTGGTATCTACTGCCAAACTCTGGCTCTGGAGCTTTGCTTCACATCAAGGACATTGAATCAGCCTTAGTAACACACCACTCCACTCTTTTGAATAATTCAATTTGACTGCGAGAGGCAAAGAATAAGCGTACTGCTGTGGTTTACTGAAGGCTGAGTTGAGGAGACACTCCAGAGTTCCAGAGAAAGACAGAGCTAGATAGGAATTATGTCTGAAATAATTACTTTACTAAATTCTATAATGTGTGTTTTGATGGATAGATGCATGTATAAACAGATGCACAGATGGACAGACAATAGACTGAATGGATAAACAGATTCATTGATGGATGTATATATGGATAAATTAATAGAAATAGCAGAGAGCTACATGGATGAACAGATAGATAAAGAGAGAAATGGAGTGTATAGAGATGTGTGGATGAACACTAGCAGAAGAGTAGACTTATAGATAGTTGGATACCCACATAGGCATACATACGTAGGTAGATGGATGAATAAGTGGATATATAGACAATCAGACACTCTAAACAAATAATGGTGCTACTGAAAGTTCTTTGAGTGATACAGTAGAAGAACCACTTTTGGTTCCATAAAAAAACTTTTTTTTTATATAGTAAATAGAAATGTGCCCATTAAATCAATAAAGAACCTTTACATCAAGAGAAGGTTTTTTGGGTATCTTCTTAGCTACACTCACACATCTCTATGGCAAACATGGTTCCTCTATGGTATCACTCAAAGAAGCCTTTGTAGCACCTTTATTTTTAAAGATAGATGGTTAAATACAGGAATGCATGAATATCAAGTACTAAGAAGTATATAAATAAATACATTAGTATTTTCAAGCTGAACTTGACCTGTATCAAATAATAAAATTCCCATAAATTGAGATTATTGCTCAGAGCTTAAACCACAAACAAGGTCACTGATGTCCAATGAAAAACATGTATATCCATTTTTTTTATGGATTGAACTTTGTAAATAATTCTGGATTAATAAACCAATAGAAATGCTCTTAATTACTTGGAATGAACACTTATTCTACATTGACTTCCATTCAAAGTTAAGAACATTTTTGCCAACATTTCAGACATACATGTTTTTCATTGGACAGCAACAATGTCCCTTTCCTATTTAACCATCAAAAGCTTCAGGTCTTTCATTATGCAAATGACATATACTTTTTATTGGTGAAAATGACAAGAAATGTGTGTGAAATTCATAAACTCACATCTAGAAATGGAGGGAAGATTTCTCCACATTCTAAATATCAGTTTAAATTCTAATGAATTCTAGTCAGGATGCCGCTGCCTGTATGAAAGTGATGCTGTTGCTCTCAGAAGCTCTGAAGTGACAGAATGTAAAAAGATGTCCTTCATGACCTGCTCCGAGAGTAGAACACACCTTCACAAAAGTCTGTGCAATGCTTATTTCAGCTCATGAAGTTTATTGCAGACGAACATAAATGACATGCTTTAGAGCATTTGTCAGGTTTATTCATTTAGTCAGTAAACAAATGAAGCTGGCGGACAGTGCGTTCTAGTCTTATGTCACTGTTCGTCTGCAACAGCCTCGGTGAAAAATCACACCACACAGCATACAAAAATAAAACCTGAGGAATGCACAGGGCTGTAATGTATGACTTTTTGAGTTCAATTCAATTTATTCAATTTATTTGTGTTGCACTGGATGTTGTCACAAACTTGCTTTACAGAAATGTGGGTCAAAGTTTTTAACGGGCAAGCCGAGGGGGACAGTAGTAAGGGAAAATGCACTACTAAGTTTAGCACTAGCACAGAAGGGCAAGAGGAGGAAATGCTAACAGGAACTAAAACTCAAAAGGGGAAACCATCCATCTCTTCTCAACACCAAACAGCGCGAATACAAAACAGTTATAGGCAGAGATATAAACAAGGAAAAATATAAATAAAGAAATTGGGAACAGTGTAAACAACTGGGTCAAATGTAATTGGACAGCTGATGAGCAGTTGTATGGTCAGGTGTGGCCCGTTTCATCATTATGGGGTAACAGATCTGGATTCGCATTTTGTAGCTGTTCATGGAAACTCCTAATATGTGGTCCAAAGAGGCATCAGTGCAAGAGAAGGAGGCCATTATTTGGCTGAGAGAACAAAAACAAGCCTATTAGAATGATAACACACTCACGAATGATTCTTTGACTGATGCTGTAGAAGAACCACAGTAGGTTTCATAAAGAACAATATGTATCATAGAGATGTGTGAGTGTGCAGAACATTTAAAAGACCCAACAAACTTACCGCTGATGTAAAGGCTCTTTATCAATGTAATGGTCACATCTCTGTAACAAAAAAGATTCTGTATGGAACCAAAAGTGGTTATTCTACGGCATTGCTCAAAGAACCTTTTGTAGCACCATTATTTTTTTTTAAGTACAGAAACTTTAAGAGCAATTTGGTACATTTCTAAAAGCAAAAAGGGATTTAGAGACTTAGAAACACCAAAAACCCTGAAAGGCCACATGAGACAACTAAAGTATATGAATGTGGAATTAAAACCCAGAATGCAAAATGAATAATGGAAAAAAAAAAAAACCTTAACAACATCTAGTCAGGTCAAGAACACTCTTAAGAAGGTAGCCATATCATGGTCTAAGCCTACAATCAGCAGATGTCTTCATGAAAGTAAATACAAAGGGTCCATTTCAAGATACAAACCACTGGAAACACTCAAGAACTTTAGACTTTGCTAGAAAACATTCATAAAGCCTGTCCAGTTCTGAACAAAATTCTTTGTTCAGATGAAACCAAGATTTACTTGAGTATGGAGAAGGAAAGGGAGGGTTAATGGTCTGAAGCACACCACATCATCTGTTAAACATGGTGGAGGCACTGTCCTGCTATGGGCATGTATGTCTGCCAGTGGAACAGTGTGTGGTGATGTGACTGTTGATAGAAATAGGATGAATTCTAATGTGTATAGAGGTACTGATACTAATAAGACCTCACAGAACAGACAATGACCCAAAAGCAACCCAACAGCTTCTAACCCCACAACAGCCCATGACTCTTTAAAAGATATGAAAAGTTTCTTAAGCACTTTATCCTTCACCTGAACTCATGAAGTCTCTAAGTGACATTTACTGAACATCCTGGGTTTGCCACAGGACAGTTTGGGAATGTGTTTTTTTGTATTTTTTGCTTCTGAAGTTCTGTTCCAACACATTTAACATTTAATCAAATGTCTTAGGTTACACATGATCAGTTCTGACCCCATATCTAGAACTAAATGATGAAATACAAGTGATTGCTGTTACCAATGAGCTGCTCAATTAATGTAACTGTAATTAGTCAGAATCAATATTCAAAACTGGGTCTGGGCTCGTATGGGTTAAGAAAATGCAATGTTCTTACATGGCTGAGTCAGTCACCTGACCTCAACTCAACTGAGCAGCTCAAACTGAAGACAGAAGGGCCTTCAACCAAGCCGAAACTGAAGGCATCTGCAGTAAAGGCCTGGCAAAGGCTCTCAAGGGAGGAGACTCAGCATTTGGTGATGTCGATGAGTTCCAGACTTCAGGCTGTTATTGACTGCATAGGATTTTCCTCCAAGTATTAACAAAATACTTCTTTATAATTATGTTAGTTTGTCCAATTACTTGGAAATGGAGAAAAAAATGTTCATCTACGCTGGAATCACACCTCGATTGCTTCATTTAGAATCCACTGAAGTGGTGTGCAGAGACAAGAATACAAAAAAAAAGTGTCACTGTCCAAATACTTATGCACCTGACTGTACTGTATATCCCAGAGCTTGACATGTACCCTTTTATTAGATCACTTTGTCTGTGAGTTGTCATATGTTTTATCCTACTGCTGTATAGTATGTACCAGTCAGGTGTAACATATCAGTCAGGACAGCCTATTCATCGCACTCTGAATGGGACAGTTACAAGGTTGTAATGTATGATTTTTAGTTGCATCTCAGAATTTGATTGTAGGACTTAAGAGTGACTCGGCTGGTGTGCAACAAATGAAACCAACAGTACGATTCATACAAAGTCATGAACACACGCTCAACCCTTTACTGTAAGACAATAAGCTTGAATAAAAGGAAGCTCATTTGAGAACTGAGAAGGTGGTGCTAGGAAATCAGAGCTGTGCTGGTAATGCAATCAGTGTATTAAACCCGTTCCTTTTCTAGCCAATCAGCCCCCGTCGCCATGCAGCATGAGGAGGGATGCTGTCAGGCAGACATGAGAGGATTGTGGGAAGGGGGAGGGTTGCCAACTACAAAGCGCCTGCATTAGTCGAATGCTGATAAGCCATGCTGTCTCTGTAGAAGAAAAAAAATCCTGGCTAAGGTCCAAAGTGCTGTTTCATTGCGAACGCTGGAAGCCCTTCACGGAGTGCACTGGTTTAACCCTGTCTTGGAGGAAATCAGGATAGACAGGGAACTGTTGTCATGGGGACAGAGCCATATCCACGCCTATAATTGATTCAATTTACTGTGTTAGTTGGTATGAAAGTAATTGTATAAGACTAGAAAAAAAATACATGAACAGCTATAATTGAGAGCTAATAGCAGAGACTGATAGTCCTCATCCAACAGGGCAATGACCTCTTTAATTCTTGTAATGACAAGGATTCGGCTGACGACCACTATGTGTACATACTACCCTTTCCTAATACTGCACTCTGCACCGCCATCAAACTAACCCTTACTTTTATACAAGCCAATTTTGAGCAATCAAACCAGTGCAGCCATTGCCTACAATTGGCCCACCATCCTAAAACTCTCCCACATTCACAATCTAGCCTATGACATTATTGTCCCAAGCCTAAGAAGTTACTTGGGCTCGCCTGGTCAATGTAATCCAAGGAAACAGCATGCATTCATGTGTTATCCAGAAACATGCACACACACTGCAGATGCTTTTGACAGATTTGTGTCTAGTGCCCCTCAGTGGTTACACTGGTAAGCACTCCATCAATGTAATGGACAAGATGTGTTTTAGAGTGACAGATCTATCAATGAATCAATGAATCAATCTATCTATCTATCTAATTATCTATCTATCTATCTATCTATCTATCTATCTATCAATGAATCAATGAATCAATCTATCTATCTATCTATCTATCTATCAATCAATCAATCAATCAATCAATCAATCTATCTATCTATCTATCTATCTATCTATCTATCTATCAATGAATCAATCTATCTATCTATCTATCTATCTATCTATCTATCAATGAATCAATTAATCAATCAATCAATCAATCAATCTATCTATCTATCTATCTATCTATGAATCAATCAATCAATCAATCAATCAATCAATCTATCTATCTATCTATCTATCTATCAATGAATCAATCAATGAATCAATCAATCAATCTATCTATCTAATTATCTATCTATCTATCTATCTATCAATGAATCAATGAATCAATCTATCTATCTATCTATCAATCAATCAATCAATCAATCAATCAATCTATCTATATATCTATCTATCTATCTATCTATCTATCTATCTATCAATAAATCAATCTATCTATCTATCTATCTATGAATCAATCAATCAATCAATCTATCTATCTATCTATCTATCTATCTATCTATCAATGAATCAATCAATGAATCAATCAATCAATCTATCTATCTATCTATCTATGAATCAATCAATCAATCAATCAATCAATCAATCTATCTATCTATCTATCTATCTATCTATCTATCTATCTATCTATCTATCAATGAATCAATCTATCTATCTATCTATCTATCTATCTATCTATCTATCCATCCATCCATCCATCCATCTATCTATCTATCTATCTATCTATCTATCTATCTATCTATCAATGAATCAATGAATCAATCAATCAATCAATCAATCTATCTATCTATCTATCTATCTATCTATCTATCTATCTATCTATCTATCAGTCTGTCTATCTGTACATATTATGAAAAAAAAATACAAACAATCAAAAAAGTGTAAATACTAAAGCCTTGGTGTCTAAATGTCTGGGCATTTGCATTTTCTGAAAGAGGTACCGTTACTTTTGGTTAGGCTATTTCAGCTGCCAGTGTCACCTAGCCAGTGTGGGTTTGCTACCGCAGCCGCTCACTGTGAGATGAGGCGCTCCTTACATCAGAAATGATTACACAGCTTCATCAGGCAAGAGCTGGACTGAGGCAAACTGTAAGTACACTTCCTTCAAATATACACTTTACTGTGTCCTCATAAGTGAAAAAGCAGAGATCAGAGATGAGTTTTTTGAGATTTGTAACCATATTGTTCTGATTATCATTTGGGTAATTGTGACAGGATTAGTGTTAACATTAGCTTGACTAGGTCAGCTAACTTAACTTATCTAGCGCTAGCGTTTCCCCTGCGTCAGAGATGTGATAGTATTATGTGATATTCTGTTATAGTTTAGAGTGAGTGTCAGATAACTTTAGATATGAATCAGGTTAATGAGTTACTCTGTCAGCTAGCCTAACCGATCTGGTGGACAAAGACAGTTTGGTCGTCTAAAGTTCAGTTGTCTAATTTGCTATGTGTGTTAGCACCATGTATTTCATGACTAGGCTAAAATTATATACATGTATATTTTATGAACTTTTTAAATTGCTTTATTGTATATGTGTACATTTCTATTATATATGCATGTTTTATTCACTTTTCTTGCATTATTGTGCATTTATGACACCTTATACATGATAATTTGTGCTGCCATACAAAATCGTGGTATATTGGTATAGTAATGATGGGGCAGGTCGGATGTCGCCCCCAAATGTCCAACAGTGATCATGTCTTTTCATACCTACATGCATCGATATCTATCTACGGATGTATTTATGTGGATGCATGTATGTATTGCCGCTGTAACGCAGCAAACATCGTCAAAATTGTAACTTTACAGGAGAGGGAAAAAACCTTCTCAACTTGTAATAGAAGTCAATGTGAAAATATTATGTTTCAGGTCATTTTTGGATCATTTCTATTGGCCCAATCGTCATGACATCGTGACACACTGTAAAGATCATAACTGGAGACCGACAGCGACGATAAACCAACATCTGGATGTAACGTATGAGCACACGATGACGTCACGTGCTTTCTTCCCGAGCTCGCGCGGCACTCGTGCAATCGACAGACTCGCCGTACATTTATCGTCATCATCATCAATCAGTGCCACCATCACTGCTCAATCACGTGCTCTTTAGACACTGACAGCGCTCTCGTGTAGCGGTTAGTGCTTTAATGTGCGCTCTGTGGTCCAATACGTGACCTCCAATAAGCGCCTCCTCCTCGTCTTCAGCGCGTGCATGCCCCCCCTTCCTTTTCCCGATAGCGAGGGGGCGTATCGCAAGCCCCCCCTCCACCCCCCCCCCTCCCCAACCGGCCACACCTGCTGCGCGCACGCTGAACGAGGCCGTACACCGGCCGGGCCTGCAGCTCTCGGTTCCGGTGTGAGGTGAAATATGCAGGGAGGGGGCGCGAGCGCGCTTCCTTCGTACTCCCCAGATCACTCCTCCCGGCGTGCACAGCGGCTCAGGTGCTCGCGTTCTAGCTAGCTATTCGGCCTGGAGCGTGAATCCCACGCGCGCCGCAACGGCCCGGATGTAGTGTAGCGCGCGCTGCCCGCCTTCAGGCTCCGTTAGCGGAGCGCAGAAACAGTGTGTTTGCGCGCGCGTGCGCGCGCGTGTGTGTATGTGCGTGTGTGAGAGAGAGAGCGAGCGAGAGAGAGAGAGATAGAGAGATCAACGGAGAGGGCTGAAAACAGGCTGGAGACGCGGAACATGGCGCACGCGAGCACGTAACGCTCCATCCTCGCTAAATCAGCGCGCGAGCAGCGGGACATGTGAGGACGGCCATCGCAGGGAACAGGTAGGGGGGTCGTATTGATGTGGATCGAGCCTGCAGCCCAGCGACAGGGCCCGTGCTGTGATTCGATGCTGCTTCCTGCACGCGCTGCACGGTATAAACGCGTAAACCGAGGAGCTCGCGCCCAATCAACGGCTTTAACGGTGCGGTCAGTGCGCTGTTTGCTGCTTCGCCTCCCAGCAGACCAGTAGTAGTCTAAGGTAGGCTGTAAACACTCCTCGTTGGGGCCGTGTCTGTGTGTGAGCAGACCGCTGTCCTTGGTGCTTTTCGACACGCGCCGCAGTCGCGCTCGAGCTGGGATAGTGTTACAGCAGTGCAGCTGAATGAAGGGAGATGAACGGTTGTTTGCAGTCAAGGCCGGGGCTCCGCTGGGGCGGTGTGCTCTTTCTCCAGCCCTGCCGTTTCGGTCTCGACACGGTCAGCTTTTACTCGAACGTAGCGAGAGCGAGTTGTTGCTGCAGGCTGGCCCAAGTTTCTGTGGCCAGGCGTGTGTGTGTGTGTGTGTGGTTTACGAGCAGGACACTGAGGCTAGCTGGGTTAATCGAGTCAGAGATGTGGACAGGAAACGCGTTCCGTCTATAGCTGAATCGTCTGATATTTCAGATGTGTCACTGACTCGTGATCGTATGTTTAGGATCTGGACTTACTGCAATAACGGTGTACATAAGACACAGTAATAATGAGAATGGCGTTATATTAACAACACTAACATTAACAACAACAACAACAACATTAGGTAGGTCTTATTATTCTGTTTGACCCCAAGAGATGATAAAATAATACCAATAAATAAATCATAACAGTTCCAGTAACAGGTATTGTGTCATGTGACATTGAGGAGCTATGATATAATTGAAATATGCTTATAATAATAATAATAATAATAACAACACTATAGCTATAATAAATAATACGTGTATCTAATGCTTCTATGTGACACAGAGGAGCTATGGTTTAATAATAATAATGATAATATAATGGTAATACTACTATTACTAATACAAATATAGCTACTAATAAGTATGTCTACTGTTTCTGTATAACATAGAGGAGATATAGTTTATTATTATTATTATTAATAATAATAATAACAACAACAATAAAAATATAACTTAGGTAATAATGTTTCTGTGTTTCAAATGTTTCTATATGTCACTAAGAAACTACATTATGATATTAATATGTTGCTAAAGTACTACTAATAAAAAATAATGCTATTACTAATAAAAATATAACTGAGGAAATAAGTATGTCTAATGTTTCTGTATGACATAGAGGAGCTACAATATAGTATTAATATTCTGCTGCTGCTGCTAATAATAATAATAATAATAATAATAATAAGCACAAGAATAAAAAGTAGGTCTAATGTTTCTATGTGATTATTTGAGAAACTATGTTTTAACAACAACACTAATCATAGCAGCATCAAAAGTTGGTCTTATGTGTCTATATGACACTATTAGATGATGACAATAACGACTACAGCAAAAAGACAAAAATTCACACCTCTAATAATAGTGTTTATACATGGCACTGTTGAAGAAACTGTGGCAGGCCTGGATGTGTTTAACTCATGCATATTATGCTCTAAACTGGTGTCATGTGTTTGGTTGCTGTGAAAAGACTTGATTGAATAACTGGCTCACAGTAGCAGCGTTTCGCTCTCCACTCTCTACATGAAAGTCAGTGCTGGTCTTGTATGAGGCGTGAAAAGCTGCTGACTGAAACACTGCTCTCTTATCCAGCCCTACAATAGCCTGTATGGAGCAAAACACAACAGCTGACAGAGGCATCGAAGCACAGGAGACCCGAGCTGTTACCTCTGTCTGTCGATGTTCAAAGTTAGCTCCATGCATTTAGCAGTGGGAGTTCTTTACTGGACTATGGAAGGGGGCTTACTTGCCAACCAAAAAGGGCTTCTTTATACCAGCAAGCTGAAGAACGCTAAAGTGGTTCTAGCCTGTACAGGTACTTCCTGTAAAAGGTGCCTCCTGATGCTGTCAGGTCTTAACAATGTTTAACAACTTTTTTTTAGGACCACAACAGTATAGTTGGATTTTCTGCACAATTCAGTGGTTGTGCTGAATGTATCCACAGTTGTTCATATGGTTTGGTGTGAAATGCACTGTTCTAGAGAAACATGTAGAGTCAGAATTGCTCACAGTCTTGGTGATGGGAGCCAGATATCCATATTTTTAATGCTTCTACAATGTACATTATATAAAGCCATTACACAACACTGTTACAGATACACTGTCCTATATCTGAGAGACTGCCTTCATACAGTTCACAATGGAAAGTACTAATGGAAAATACTACCCAGAGAGTTACCATTATCTACATTATATGTAAAACCACAGATGACACATGGTGGTTTGAGGCAGTAAATACAATGGCAGTATTTGTGTTAAAGACATCACCTAGTTCCTGTCAGCAGCAAGCGTCCTTACACTGTGAAGGACTTTATTTACATTGCACAGTTTGCATTGTAGTGGACCTTCATCCGTCTCTCTGTGAGAGCACACCGCTGCTGCTAATCACCTGTTATGTGAATCACGTGCTGTTCACCAAGCCTGAAAAATTAAAGTGTCAACAGCCAACTGATGAAACCTTTCTCAGGATGTTTTAGCAGCTAATGAACTGTGGGAGCGTTCATTCATTGCATGGGAAACTTCAATTAAACAGCCCCTCTGTTTTCCACGCTTAAGCCTACGTTCGTGCCGGACCACTTAGAGGCCTCGTCAGAGATGTTAAGTAGACCAGACTCTGAGAGATCGATCAGGATGATCCAGAGAGCAGCCATCGAAGGCATGCTAATGAGAAGGGAAGACCCAAAAGAGGGGTGGAAGAGTTAGATAAAGCGGGGGGCGAGCAGACACTGACAGCGTGAGCAGTGGCACGGCATCAGTACAGTGAAGCATGCACTAGAATAACAGGGGGGACGAGTAGACATGGCGGGTCAGCGAATCTGTTTCGGGCGACTGATTGTGCTGTGTTTATTTTGCGATTAGCATAGCCAGCTCACTGAGCTCTGTTGTGTGTGACTCGGGGTTGGAGGTTTGTAAATGTCAAGAGGGTCAGAGCACAGTGGGACCAGACCTGAGGTTTGCACATGGTGGCGGTCTGCCTGGTGGACAAAGGTTTAAATGGCAAGATGCCCTCCGAGTGGTCGGTGACGTGGTAATAGAAGCCGTACAAGGACTTCAGAGTCTTAGGATAACCTTACGGCTCTTAAACACACACACACACACACTCTGCCACAAAGTTCAAAAGTATGGAGGACAAGACATGCCAACCAAAAATATAGAAAATGAATAGACATAAATAACATAAAGCAAAAATAACAGCTGCTTTAATAGCAATAACTGTTGGACATAAAGGCATAAATAAATACATATATTTATTTATTTCTGCAATTATTAATTAATAGATTTAGGGTATTTTTGTATTTCATCCTCCATCATGCTAATTAAGTAGACTAAATCGACAGATTACCAGTTTACCGCAGTCAAGCAGTGACTTTGATTACTCTTGCTATGTTTTTGAATCACCTGACAGAAGAAGTAGATACATGTGTGTGTGCTGTGTTGATAGAGGCTATAAGCCAAGGCTATTGGCAGCCTCTGTATCACATCCACTGCATGAGATGGTCATTTACATTTACATTTAAGGCACTACTAAACACAAGTCAATAAGGTGACCACTCTGCAATTCACCCAAGTACTCTCTGAAGAGGTGGGTCATGCTTCACAAAGTGCAGTAGTGCAGCATGTGTGTATTTATGGTGTAAATGTGGTCAACATAACTGGTGGTGAGCCATCTGACTTTAGCCACCAGGCTGTAGTTCCCGTTCCACCTTAAAAAAACTGAGCAGTTGCATTCAGCCGCTTATGCAGCGTTTATGTACAGTGAGTCCAAGAAGTATTTGATCCCTTGCTGATTTTCTTCGTTGGCCCACTAATAAAGACATGATCATTCTATACTTTTAATGGTAGATGTATTCTTACATGGAGAGACAGAATATTAAAAAGAAAATCCAGAAAATAAATCTAAGGAATATATATTAATTGATTTGTATTTCATGGAGTGAAATAAGTATTTGATCCCTTAGTATTCATTAGCAGTTCTGGCTTTTACAGACCAGTTAGACACTCCCAATCAACTTGTTACCTGACCTGAAGCCACCTGTTCTCACTAATCACTTGTGTGAAAAACACCTGTCCACAGAATCAGACAGATCACACAGATTTCAAGTCTCCAACATGGGTAAAACCAAAGAGCTGTCACAGGACCTCAGAGTCAGAATTGTTGACCTTCACAAAGCTGGAATGGGCTACAAAAAGATTAGTAAGGTGTTGGATGTGAAAGTAACAACTATTGGTGCAATTATCAGAAAGTTTAAAGAGTATAACATGACAATCAACAGACCTCGGCCCGGTGCTCCAAAGAAGATTTCGCCTCGTGGGGTGGCAATGATGCTGAGAACAGTCAGAAATCGTCCTGCAACCACTCGGCAGGAGTTAGCAAATGACCTGAAGGCAGCTGGGACCACAGTTTGCAAGGAAACAATTGGCAACACTTTGCGCAACAATGGATTCACATCCTGCAGTGCCCGAAAGGTACCCCTGCTGAAGAGAGCACATGTGGAGGCGCGCCTCAAGTATGCCAATGATCATTTGAAAGATGAACCAAGTTATTGGGAGAAGGTTTTGTGGTCAGACGAGACCAAAATTGAACTTTTTGGCCTCAACTCCACCCGCCATGTGTGGAGGAAGAAAAATGCTGCCTATGACCCCAAGAACACTGTGCCCACCGTCAAGCATGGAGGTGGAAGCATAATGTTTTGGGGGTGTTTCTCTGCCAAGGGTACAGGGCTACTTCACCGCATCACTGGGAAGATGGATGGAGCCATGTACCGCACAATCCTGAGGGACAACCTCCTCCCCTCTGCCAGGGATCTGAAAATGGGCCGTGGTTGGGTCTTCCAACATGATAACGACCCTAAACATACAGCAAAGGCAACAAAGGATTGGCTCAAGAAAAATCACATTAAGGTCATGGAGTGGCCCAGCCAGTCGCCAGACCTCAATCCGATCGAAAATCTATGGAGGGAGCTGAAGGTCAGAGTTGCCAAGCGACAGCCCACCAACCTTCATGATTTAGAGAGGATCTGCAAAGAAGAGTGGGCCAAAATTCCCCCTGGTGTGTGTGCTAAACTTGTGGTTAACTACAACAAACGTCTCACCGCTGTGCTTGCAAACAAAGGCTTTGCCACTAAGTATTGAGTGTGTTTGGCAAGAGGGATCAAATACTTATTTTCCTCATTGAAATACAAATTAATTAAAATATATTCTTTAAAATTATATTCTGGATTTTTGTCTTGATATTCTGTCTCTCCATGTTAGAATATATCTACCATTAAAAGTGCAGAAGGATAGTGTCTTTATTAGTGGGCAAACAAAGAAAATCAGCAAGGGATCAAATACTTCTTGGACTCACTGTACCTGCTTCTCTATTTAAGATGGAATGGAAAATCCCAATAAGAGGCTTCAGTCTTCAGCTTCAGAATGAAAAAGGTTGCTGGTGGTCTGGTTAATAACCATTCATGTTGAAGTGATTATGACTACAGTAATGAGTTCCTCAGTACGTTGCTCCAAGTTTCCCCTTGCCCCATAGCTGCTTGAACTCGCACTCTGTTCGTTTGATTAGTCAGCTGTATTCATTTGTCCTGATACCTGATATTACTTGGTATAATACAGTCATTTGTGCAAAGCTGTGTTGTACCACTACTGTGCTGCATAAACAGGATCTGGACTGGATAAACAACATTTTCTTTTGCCCTTTAACAGTGGATTTTGTGCAGTCATGGTTCAGAATGAGTAGAGTTGAGGAGTCTGAACTGACTCCACAGCACCCGGATTGTGCATCACTCTGTATCCCCCCAGAGCTCAGTCAGAAAGAAGCACATTCCATCCACCTGCAGTTTAGTTGTGCCTGGATCGGCTTTTGCGCCCCGCCTTTGACCAAGAGCTTGTTAGCATTCAGTGAGTGTTGCACATGTTCAAATTTCTGTGCACCGTCACACGTCTTTAGTTTTGACTTAGGACAAAATATGGAAATAAATTAATAGAGGGTGAAATTACATGTGTAGTTGATTTTCTAAGCATGTGTGAGTTCACATCCTCTACAGATACACACTCCTGCACATTCTACATGAAGAGTTGCTGTTTATTTACCGAATTCAGCATCGTTCAGTCTTTTTATTTACTTTTTTACCTGTTTTGAATCTGGTCATTGTTCTTTCCATTGTGAGCGGACCAATAGAAAAATCTGTTTTTCATCGACTTCCATTGAAAGTTAAGGTTTTCCCCTTCTTCTGTAGAGTTGTAGAGTGTCACACTGTATCTATTGTTCCACACAAAAAAATAAATTTTGGTAATGCAGGAGGATCATTGAGAGTTTCATCGCCATAGTGTTGTTGCATATAGCCTGGATGTCTGTATCTCAGTTTGCTAGCACCATATATGTTGAGGCAGACCTTTGATGTCTGTCAAAGAGTGCTGTTGCCAGGACATAATTGACCTGTTATCTTGACTGTTGCCATGCCAATGCTATAGACAACAGTGCCAGATCGAGTGAGTTTAAGTGGCCTGAGACACTTTCAATAGTTATATATATATATATATATATATATATATATATATATATATATATATATATATATATATATAATTAATGAAAGTTTCTCAGGCACCTTAAACTATAAAATATATATATATATTAAATATATATATGTGTTCAATGAAATGTGTTTTTGTCTCTAAAAGTAGCAAAACTAAATGTTGTCCAGTATGTAAAGGCCTTCAGGCATCACTGCCATTCAATTACATATCTGTGTCCGAGACTGATTAGATCAGCTAGCTGTGTTCTAGATTGCAGCACAAAGCCAAAGTCGTTTGGTATCCCATAGAGCAACTGCATTATATGGTAGTTTTCATTTCTAAGTCACCCCACCATATTTTCACAAATGTAGGTCACTTGAGAATGCGTGCTGTTTGTATCCCTGTGTAGTGCGACTTTAAGCACTCCTCCTCTGGTTTAGATTTTACCAACAAGAACATTCATGCTTGTGGGTTGGATTTCCAGCACTGTCCTAACCTACATAAAGTTAACAGCCTAGGTTATAACATTTGCATGATGCTACAGTCTACACCTGATTGCTGAAATGTGCCTGTGTCATACACTGATGTTTTAGTTTGTTTGGATGGAGAACCACAATAAAATCACTTGATCCGTCAACAAGACAATGAAAGATACCACACCACTCATCATGTGATGGAGTGGGTTGAGGAGCGAAGAAGTGGAAGGTGATGTCATGGCAGTCTAACACAATCACCAGATTTAAATAGCACTGACAACTGGGTTGGGGAATGACTGAAGAAGACAAATCCAACCGTAGGAGGCCTGTGGGCCGAGTATCCCTTACTACGTATACTTAAAGTTTTATTCAGTGTTTTATTTTATTAAATAAACTTGATAATGTAATTTTATTAAGTAAACGTGAGCAAAGGCCAAGTGTATTTCCCAAGTCTACAATATGTATACAAATATGAATTTACTGGTAGTTTACATTTACAGTTACATTCACATTGAAAGCATTTAGCAGACACTTTTATCCAGAGCGACTTCCACCAGTGCTTCACTGTTTACTCAGAAAATACCCGTAACTAGGGTTCAAACGATACCTCTAAGCTTAGATACTACTAAATACAGAAGTCAGACAATACTCAGCACTACACTTTGCCCAAGTACTCTCGGAAGATGTGAGTCTGTAGTCTGCGCTTTAACACAACAAGAGCCGTTCGGACACCCAGGGGAAGGTCGTTCCACCACTTCGGTGCCAGGACAGAAAAAAGCCTGGACGCTTGTCTTCCGGGGATCTTAAGAGATGGCGGGTCAAGCCGAGCCGTACTTAAAGCTTGAAGGGCTCTTGGTGCAGATTGACTTTTGACCACTGTCATCAAGTACGGAGGGGCTGGTCCATTCTTAGCTTTGTAGGCCAGCATCAGGGTTTTGAATCTGATGTGGGCAGCTACAGGACGCCAGTGAAGAGAATGCGGCAAAGGGAATTGCATGGCTGAAACTGTACTATTTACTATTACTATTAAAATGTACTATTTAAGTACTTAATTGGCACACTTTTTAGTTAATAACAGTATACCTTTAGTAAAAGAGTAGTAAGTAACTTTGAGTACACAACTAGTTTACATCCATCTTATACGCTTCTTCTTGAGGCACCCACACCTAGAGGCAATTTAGCATGGGCAGGGGTGAGCCGGAGTGCCTGATGAAGGCCCCTGTGGACAAAGGGAGAACATGGAGCTGTGCAGCAGACACACTCACAACTGTGCTTAAATTGTACTTACAGGTACTCTAGTTATGATTAGTTATAGACTTTTATGAAAGTACACTTTTAAGTATACTCCCTGTAAACTGCTAGTTCAGCAGTTTATATACTGCAAATATGCTGCTTTTGTTAAAGTGAACTTGACATAATACTTATAGTTTACTACTTAGATTTTATTTTTTCCATTTAGATATTATTTTCTTGTATTTGAAATATACCTTTTTACTTATGTATAAATAAAAAAATCAAACAAATACTGTATTTAATGCCAAAATATAAGAACATAAACAACCTAAGTCGACAAATACACAGTTTTTCTCATGCTGCCTTTTCGAAATCAGTCCCAACCCAAACCACAAGTCAAAACTTTACATATATGGCAAGTTTTACAACAATATGGCACTTTTTAAAATGTTTAATCTTTACTGTGTACTTAGCTCAGTAAAAGCCAAGTATAGTGAAGTATAATTTAAGTTTAATTTAATTTGTATCTCTGATAAGTATATAAGAGGTCAACTGAGAGCATACTCACTAGCAGTTTTTGTAAGTGATGTGCAATATTGCAGTATGTTTCTCAGCCAAACAACGTTTTTCAAGAATACCTGAAGCAGCACACTCGGACCCCATGACTTCAGGTTCTTTCAGTTGAAATGAGAATGTAAAGATATTATCATGCCCTTCTCACTGAAATATATCTTAGCTTAAAGCGTAAAGGTTCAACCTTTGCGTGAATTGCTATTGTTCTGGCGTAGTAACTCCTGTATGCTGATTATGTTTCTCACTTAATCTTCACACACTGTAGAACACGGCGTATGCAGATGGTTATGTAGATGGCTCAGTGCAACAAGGCGTACGCCACGCCATTGTGCAACATGGAAATGAGTTTTGCACCGTATAATTAGTCTGCTTTTGTTCATCTCTGCGCCAGTGAGTAATCTCTCCACCTGTATTTAAAGCCTCTGTCAGGAATCGCTGCACCTGGCAGTTTCGAATCACGTCGGCACCCCGGCTAAAACTTAAATTAGGTATATGGGCCATTCTGTCTGCAAGTCGGCTCCAGTCCTGAAGCAGCTGTGATAGTGTTTTGGTAATTGCAGAGGTTTGAATACTTCAGACTTGGAGTCAGGCTTATGTAGATTAGGATTACTTCAGGTTTGGAGAAACTGTAGATGTTTCTTTTTACTGTTGGATTCAATTCAGGTGTATTTGGAGTTATTTGTACAGCATGGTCATTGTCACAAAGCAGGAATCTGGGTGCAAGCCCCAGTGAACTAGCTCAGAGAGACAGTGGTGAGGAAAAGCTCTTTAAGAGCAAGAGGAAGGGAGACTCAGCAGGGGATTCTGTGCTCCTGTTGTCAGCTCCGGACAGCAAAACAGTAAGAGCAAATGACTGATGAATTTTGAAGAAAGGCATTCAGTTTAGATAGTCTTAGATGAATTTCAGTCTCAAATTTCAGTCTGACCTCGAAAATAAATTGCTGTGAACTCTGCAAATTCATAACAGATTGCTTATTAGGGTCAGAGAGCTCTCATTTTCCCCCCCAACATGCTTCAAACGTTCCTTCTGATGGCTGTGCGCATGTCAAGAGCATTCCCAGTCAAAGGACAGATTTAGATCTTACAGACCCAGATACAGCGGACGGCAGTCCAGACCTGGCCTGGCCAGCTTCAAGCTCTTGCCATTTCAGGCCCGTTTCTGGTAATCTCCCGCCATCCCTACCATCCCTTCAATCTTTCCCCCGGTGGGCCTGGCACCTTAAGCACACCATAAACAAAAGCCTAAATTTGAAACCGGCTCTCAGTCTGAAGATAGTTGACCGAAACACACTGTTAAGAGAGATTAGGTTTGCAAAGAGTAACCGAATCAGTCTTTGACATGGATATTGGTCTGGGAGAAAAGCAGCACACTCATTGGCCGTCCAAATTGGGTTTGACGCTGCTGCCCTGTTTCATTTGATTCCTCTGCTCTTCTTTATCCAATAAAAGCTCCGGAAGAGATGAGTCAGCTGAAACGTCATTGGCTGTGCCACTCTTCATCATATGCTGGGGGCTTCAGAAGTCTTCTTCCACAACCTGTGCAGGAAGCTGAGCATTTAGAAGGATCTCCACATCATGGCAGCAGATTGGTTCTGATGTGCAGTCCAGGGCAGGAGAACTAGTCGTGGTCTTGCACTGTGGCATTTTCTCCTCGTCCGGTAGGCTCTCGATGACACATGTGCAAGTGAATGCTGCATCAGTTGACAATTACAGTAAGTGTTACACAATTATGTTACGCAATGTCTTCCGAGTACAGCTTTCTAAACCTGACAGTGCAGAGTCATGTTCTTCTGCCAACTTACTACTGCTTTTTTTATTTTGTTTTTTTAGTACTGCCCTCAGACATAGGTGTTTACAGTGGTATGCAGAAGTCAGGGCACCTTTGGTCAAAATATACTCTATGGACAAAAGTATTGGGACACCTCCTCGTTCCTGCTCTTCCAAAATCAAGGGTATTAAAAAAAAGAGCTTATCCTGTTTTTGTTGGAGTAACTGTCTCAACTGTCCAGAGAAGACTTTCTACTACCTTTTGGAGCACTGCTGTAAGAATTTGATTGTATTCAGCGACAAGTACGTTAATGAGGTTGTTGGATGATCACCACCCTTCCTTATCCCCAAATCATCCATCCAAATCATGATCTCAAATCATCCCAAAAGTATTGAAAGGGGGCATCTTGAGTGCATTTTATTAGAAAAGGTGTCCACAAACATTTGGTCATACAGTGTATATTACTGTGAATACTGTAAATAAGCTAGTAAAAGATGAGCTGAATTCCCAAAAACAAAAGCAAAACTTTTACAGTTTAAAAAAGAAAAAGAAAAGAGACTGAAGCAAATATTCGTTCACCCTGCATGTTCAATAGTAAAAAACATCACCTTTGGCAAGGATCACAACTTTGTTTAAAAATATTACCTAAGAGTCTTTCAGTTACTCTTTTGGGGATTTTCTCTAATTGTTACTTGCAAATGGCTTCTATTGAGCAGTTTTTACGTGCAGGTTTTTTAAGGTTTGTCCACAGATGTTGGGGGACTGTTAGGGTCATGACACAACTTAACTTAAGCTTGTGCCTCTGATGAAAGTCTATTTTGGATTTTGATCATTACCATGCTGTAGAAGGCATCCTCTTTCAAATCCAGTCTTCCCTCTGCCAGTGAAAGGTTCTCTGTGCTTGACCGACCCATCCCTGTGTTCAGCAGTTGAAGACGTCTTCTTAATTTCTGCACCCAAAGTCTGCTTTGTGGGCATCAGTTATTTAAATTTTCAGAGTGCTGGGCAGCTGCTCAAAGGATCCCATGGCTGCTGATTGTTGGGACAAGGTTTGAGATGTATTTGTGTATTTAAAAAGCTTTTGAAATCTCATGGTACATTATTTTAATACACTTGTCTTGCATGTTGACATGTTGAAATCAGTGTAATCAATTCACCTTACATTTACGGCATTTAGCAGACACTCTTATCCACTCTTATCTACTCACTTAGGCAGACTTTTACATATCACTGTAAATACAAATGTGAACTGATGATGGTGGCAAAAGACTTTAGGCATCTTTCACATCTTTCGTTATTTTAATATTTCAGATATAACGACACACTTTTGTACTTATTTTTACACAAATACAGAAGTAATATTCACCACACAACCCATCTACTAAGAGTGACCCAGTAACCCCGATCCAGTCATCATCATAACTGTATGTTGGTTCAAAGATTTATTAAGCTGGACATGGGATTTTCTCTGCAGCTGTAGTTGAAGCCCTGAGCCACTGTGCTGTCTAAAGGTCCCTTTGGATTTAGTTTTGGATTTCCAATTACACTTTGATCACTGCTTTTTGCACTGCTGACTGAGAGTTTGATTCAAAAGCTTGAACTTTGAGCATGCAGAACAGAAACGTCCTGCTCTTCTGAAGTCAAAATAAAAAACAATGGTATATTATAAACACACACATTATAAATATATTAAATAGCACTTCATTATCTAATGGACTGTGTACAACAAAAAAACATGTAAAAAGAAAGAAAAATAAATTAGTCAATAAACAATATGTATATGCAAAATAAAAAGGCTAAACAAAACAACATAAACTGCTCCAGAGACTCAGCCAGAACATTAACACCACTGACAGGTGAAGTGAAAGACATTGATTGTCTTCATCTACAGTGGCATCAGTCAAGGGGTGGATATATAAGGCAGCAATTGAACAGTCAGGTCCTGGAGGTGTTGTGTTAGGAGCAAGAAAATCGGGTAAACATAAGAATTGTGTTGGGTCTAATTGTGACAGCTGGGTCAGAACATCTCCAAACCAGCAAACAGGTCTGGTTAGGTGTTCTCTGTATGAAGTTGCAAGAACCCTTTGGTACCACCTGTGACCCAGTGACAGGGTTGTGGGCGTCTAAGGCTAAGGTCAGTCTGCAGTGGCGGGTTGTGTTAATGTTGTGGCTAATCAATGAACATGTGTATGTGTGTGAATGAAATTTGTTCAACTGATTAGTTAGATAGAGAGGGCCTACTGACTGAGCAAGCAAAAGGGCACAGTTCCAATGGTGCAGAGGCGGAGAACTTCAGTGTTTTTATTAAGTAGTTAAGAGTGTTAGGAGGGGTTAAGTCCATACAGTGCTTTGTATGTAATGAGGAGAAGTTTTAGACTGAATGTGAGAAGGTATGGGACGCCAGTGTGACTGGTAGAGACTTGGGGTGATATTAGCAAATATCCTAGTATGAGTGATTCTGGATGCACTTTTATTCATTAATAATGGATAATTATGGTGGTAATACATTTCTGAAAGGAACATAGGGTCCACAATGACGCCTAGAATATGAACTGAATCCGGTATCTATCAACACCCATATAATTCCATTATCAGCATGCATCCCTAGTTTTTAGACATTACATTACAGTAGTTATTCATTATTTACTGCTTCCTTTGGTGATCATGCATAATTTGTTTGGAATTTTATGCATACTTATTATGCAAAATGGATGTGTTCATACACATAAAGAAACACACAGGCACATCCATTGCCCATATTCCCATCTCTAACCATGTCTTCAGAGTAAGAGTCATCTTCACATTCAAGCCTGCTCTGAGGCAATGTTTAGTGTTAGCTGAAGAGAGTCTATGCTGGCCTAAATCTGGATCTCGCTCTTCTCTCCTGACCATCGGCTAGATTTGCCACTCTGATGGGATGAGTAATGTGTCAGATCAGAAACCAATGGACCTGCATGGAGGAGAGTAACTATTAGAGCCGCTTCAGTAGTGATGCAGTGTAGTGCGTAGCACTGCCCGTTTGCTACACTTGACACTCGGGCCTATTGCTAATGTCACATGGCTGTATGTACAGATGCAGTGTCTCACCAGATTAAGCCAGTCATCAAGTAACTCATTTAGGCACTATAGAGCAAGGGGGCTTGAAAGGGCAGGAAATGACTCTAAAAGACAAGTATGGATTGACAGTGCTCATCACAATTCAGGCTCAAGCTGCCGTTTGGTCCTTGGGGTTGCTAATCGGTACCCTTTTATCCCTACACACTGAGTGAGGGATGTGAGCTAAGGGAACTGCAGTTGATGAAACACCTTTGAATACTAGCTGAATGCCTCGCAACAGCATCATCAAACACAAAGGAACACGGGCTCTTCAAGAGAATGCAATGACTGATGGGAAAATTTACCTGAAGCTTCTTGTGAATTGACGAACCGTTCACAACTCTTCCCTCTGTGAAGGTTTTCAGTCCCTGTGGTTTGGAGCTATACATGTCATAATACCCTTTGTAGTGCACTTAGTAGGGAACTGCTTGTGCGATTGGAATGCCCCTTCAGTCTTGCTTAAGTCTTGTGGTGCTACAGTGGTGTGAGGAAAGTATACCACATACACTTGGATTTGTTTTTATTCAGTATCACGACATAGATGTTTAGCTATGCTCACACAGCCTGTACAGTGTCCATAGAAAAAGCATTGCCACTTGAAGGGGACGCTCTTGAACAGTCTTGCATGAGCCTAAGATCTTCCTGCCCAATGTATGAACTTAATTCAGGCATGCCACACTTTTGCAATCAGTCAAAAAGAATAGTCAGCGTGAAAGCAACTTATTTGGATTTCATTGGAATGACATTTTCTTTGGGTTTTAATAAATATATTTAATCAGTAAGGTGTTTTTTCATAAATTGATGCTCATCTCAACTCGGTATTTAAGGACAAAAAAAATTAATATAATTTTAATTATGGTGGTAATACATTTCTAAAAGGAACATTGGGTCCACATTAACACCTAGAATATGAACAGAATTAGATATCTATCTGATTCCAGTATCAGCATGCATCCCTAGTTTTTAGAAATTACAGTAGTTATTCATTATTTACTGCTTCTTTTGGTGATCATGCATAATTTGTTTGGAGTTTTATGCGTAATTAATCAGTTTTGCAAATTGGATTTGTTCATACACATAAAGAAACACACAGACACACTGACACACTGACTTCAGTCATAACCCCATGCCCACATTCCCATCTCTAACCATGTGTTCAGAGCAAGACATTTATTAAACATTGAGCTGTGTTCTCTAAAGTGATGGAGCTCTATACAATACTTTTGGGATGAATTGGCATGAAGTTTGTGATCCAGAACTAATCACCCAATATCCACTAATATCTAGTGTACAGACTTCCCCTTTTCCCCTGAACTACCCCTTACCCTAAACCTAACCCTAACCTTTAAGATCCTTGACCTTGTCAGAATGTTGGCCCTGCTTTTCTCTGGTTTTCATTACAAGCATAAAATAAGATGCACAGGCGTGACAATTAGACTATTTTTGACTATTATGCACTACAACAGTCACAGATGGGTTTGTGAGAAGACTGGAAGAACAAAGAGTCTGTGCTGATTTTCAAAACAGCATGAACACACTTCATGGCTGCAAATCTCTGAGAAACTCGCATGTTCAGGCGCAATAAAGAACATCAAGCGATCAACTTCTTCTGTGAGATATTTGTAAGTTTGTAACTGAGAAGCAGTCTGATCAAAGATTGAGGACAATCCACGCATAATCAGATATTTTTAGAAACTCTGTGTTTTGGCCCAATGTACACATGAACATTTCATATTAGGTGACTGAAAACGGAGGTCTTTAACAGTTTTAAACAACTCCTGTAACAGTGTTTTCATAATTGACACATTCTTTTGCTAAATTAGAAGATTTCTTTCTGGTACTAGGGCTGCATCGGTATGGAATTTTCATGGTATGATAATTATCTTGAAAAATATCACAGTTTCACGGTATCACAGTTTATTTCCAGTGTATATTTATTTTCAATATGGATTAATCTGCTGTCTGTTATTTTCATTATTCATTAATTGATTGATTGTATTTTTTTTATTGCTCTGGTCGTAAACTGGTAGTAAACAGATGTACATGGTATGATAACCATCCGTTTTCAATCCAGTACCTAAAACTGGTATAGCACTGCAACCCCATCTGGTACATACCTCACACAGTTAAATAATGGTCTTGTTAGAAATTGTGCTTTAGATCCACACTGTATTTAGGTCTGTTTTGGTCATTACACTTGTTTCTTGGAGAATGTTTCTTGACATTAAACTTTGTGAGGTGTTAGTGCCTCCGGCTGGACTGGCAGGATCATGTGGGTGTTGAAAAATAGCATTGGAAAAGCATGACATATTTCCACCATGATATCGTTCTGCAGTTATAGGCGCTAGTGCTAGCATTTGTTTTGCACCTTGCTGAGAACTCTCATTATTAAATGCTATTTCTCATAAGTAGGTGACAGTATAACTAGATGATTATTTTGTCTCTGAATGTTTCTAAAAGTTTCTTATGTGAACGCCCTCTGTTGATGATACATAAATAATAACACATTACCAATATCAAATTACATTACATTACAAAATAATGCATATGTGCATGTTTGTAGATTTTTTTTATACCTCGGCCAGTATAAAAGAATTTGTTTCCAAAAGACAAACGTCTGGGGTTTGTACCTCTGAGAACCCCCCACTGAAATTAATAAAGTCTGATGTTAATAAATGACCAAGTCCTAAACTCCCTCATTGATTTTAGATCATTACATTTATCATTTACATTTACATTTATTACTTATCATTATTTACTATTTTTTCAGAATTTACAAGAGCTCTAGACTAATTGACAAATGGGGAGCTGTAATTAAAGGTATTAATGACAAGGATGAAAGCTTGCTTCATATTAATCACCCATATCTGTGTCTGTACTGTGACTGTGCTAAAGGGACTACAGTACTAAAGCATGTGTGTTGCCGTATGCTCTTACAGTATGTACACACAGAAGTATTTCCAGAATGTGTGTGCAGTGTGTATGAGCTGAGTGCGTTTGTTGATGATGGTGCTGGCGAGTGCGTGTTGGGTGAACATGCATACACTATGTAGGCCAAATGCTTTGAGCAAAATGAGACTTGACGAGCTCCACTCCAGGCTAGGTACCCATGGCAGATGGGTTGTATGCAATTAAATGTATAAATAGCAGAATGCTCAGAGAGAGAGAGGGAAAGATTGTGGGCGCAGATAATGGAGGAATGAGAGAAACAGTAGCGGTGGACGGGAGTGCAGAGTGTGAAAGCTACTGAAATAGGTTTGGAGAAAAATAGTGACTACCCCTGTACCATATGATGCACTCTTTGCTCCTGCAAGTCATGTTGCATGCATAGATACAAACCTCCTTCCTGTTCTTCTAGCATAATCGTGGTGCGTAATCACACCACCACCTCCTTATCACCACCTATGAAGTGTGAAATCATGTTAGACCATCTCTACAGCTGTCAATGTTATCCACAGGTTGGTCTGTCATTTTGGCCTTTTGTCCCAGTGGTAACCTCTGGGTTTCTGTACTGCTGCTGTGGCAGGCAGGGCTCTACCTCTACAAGTTTAAAGATGGAGGTGGGGAGAAGGGTTCTTTGAGGCCATACCATTTTTGGTTACCTAAAGAACATTTCCCTGCAGAACATAGACCCACTATTCCGAGGTTCATTAGGTCAACATACGTGGTTCTTCTATGGCAGCACTCCATGGAGCCCTTAGAGCTTTCTGCTTTGCCAACATATCCACTTCAACTCAAGAAGGGCTTGTTATATTAAATGATTACCAAGATCAGGTGTGTTGGGCCACTGTAGAAACAGGTAGAGAAAATGTAGTGTGGCTCAGTTCTTTAAACAGATGACCAGATGTCCAAGCAAGCTACTTTACAGTACAGCCATTACACTTTTACACACAGTTGTGTGTGAATCTTCACAGGAAAGCTCGTCCAAAAGAAGGAGACACTCTGGACCAGTCAAACATGAGGTCACCTTCCCCAATGCCGAGCATCTGCTGGAGGGCTACAAGACCTTGCAGCATTGAACTGTGGAGCAGTGGAACTGTGTTCTCTAGAGTGATGGAGCTCCATCTAACACCTCTAGGATGAGTTGAAATGGTGTTTGTAATCCAGAACTGATCGTCCAACATCAGTACCCGTCCTCACTTATGCTCTTGTGACTGATTGGAATCAAATCCTCACAGCAGTGTCCCAACATCTCGTGTAAAGCTTTTAAAGTTTTGTGGGGGGGTTCCCAATACACAGTGTCATATGAAATGTGGTCCAAGAAAGTACAACCGATGAACTGGGACTTAAAGGTTTTGCTTCTAACTTAGCGGTGTAAGATATCCCATGACACCTTGAGAGGTATTCTGAAGTCTGTGCTTAACGGGTCTGCATAACTACATAATATTAAGCAGATGGTTCTAATGTTATGGCTGATTAATGTTATGGTGTATGTGGCCTATATTTTGCAGGGTCTTCGTCATATGGTTCTTTTTCTGATTGGGTCAGACGAGGTTGGAAGCAAATGTGTTGATGGTTATTTGTTTTGCTCGAAAGCTGTAGAAGTGCCTGGCATTCAAGGTCACCTCAAGTCTGCTTTAGTTTTATTCTGTAGGAGAGGAAGAAGTCTGCATAACCCTTTGAGCAATTAGGAGGATTTTATCTTCTCTGAAGTGTTTTCACAAATACTGAACCATTTCCTGCTCACTTGCTTCTGGGTCAGTGGGGTTAACCCCAGTATGGCACATGCATTAAGTAGGCCACCACGCAGCCAGTTAGCATGCATGCAGTATACATGACTCTGCGTATGGGAAAGGGACCGCCTAAAGATGGGACATGGAAACAGTGCTGTAAAATTCTGCCAAGAGAGAAACAGAGTGAAGCAATAAAAGGGAGGCTTTTATTTATTCATTTGCAGGGATGCACCGCTCCGATACTAGGATCAGATATTGGTCCCTATACTAACAAAATTAGCTGGATCAGGTATCGGATAATTGGTCTATTCCCATTCACGGAACCTGATTTTTGCACCCCTGGTATTCTAGGCTTCATAACCCAGGATCAGAGTAACCTACAGACATCATATGCACATCATAGCAAACAAGTAAGCAAGGCTCCCCCTATCTAACCAGCATTCTCCCCTCGACTCAGCGAGTAATCCAGCTCATCTTCCATATAAGGAGAACCAAGAACAGAGGAGCTGCTAGCTCTTCTTTAGCTTTAAATGTCAGAAAAGAAAGTCACTGCCAAGGTCCAGCACAGTTATTCATTTTAGTAACAATAAACAGAAATTTGATTCATTTATATTTGTGTTCATTTGTTCTAGTTTGTTTTACAAATTTAGTAAAGTAATGTTTACGTCAATCCCCAAGGCCTTAACTTGGCCCAGATGGTCATGTGTCAGATCATGGCTTATTAATTCAACAATGGTATCGGATTGGCATTGAGTATCAGCCGGTATGCAAAGTTAACGTGTCTGTATCAATATCGGAACAGAAAAATATGGATCGGTGCATCCCTGTTCATTTGTTAGATTTGGCCTGTTGCTTACCAGTTACAGTTCAGCCTTAGTCACAGTTATCTCTGGCTACAACAACAGCATGTTGTAAATTGTAGGTTATTTCTCTCAGTGAACTTGTGGATATTCAGTCAGTCTGCACACACAGACAGTCTGGAGACTGCATTATGATCTTTCTCGATTTTTATTGTTTGTTGTAAGCCAGTTAGCCCTCTCAGCTGAGAGGAGCTGGCATAAATCACCCACTGCCTCGACCACAGCAGGTATATACAGTGTTAGGCCAAAACCTAAATGCCGCAATCCACTGTAGCGAGCATGTCATTATCTTACATGATTATGCTCACTTTATATTTTGCTGTTTTACGGTAGTTGTGCCAGCCAGCCAGCTAATTGCTAATTAACTCCAAGTTAAGCGCAGCTCCACCTAGATATTACCCTATTGTTGTCAACCATGGCAGTTCTGCACTTTTCTTATGCTGAAGCTGGCTGTGGAACACTGTGCTCTCTCCGGTATTAAAATATACAAAACATGTGTTTTTACTGTTTATGGGTTGCAAAGTTAGCGAACGTTAGCATGCTAACAGCACCAGAATAGAGGACTTTTTGGGTACCAGGTTTTCACTCCAGCCCAGGTCCATGCCCATTTCGCAAGGTGACTCAATCTGCCTTAACTCATCTGTTTGCCTTATGTTTACAGATATGTTCACGGGCCGCTTCATGGGAGTCTTTTTTTGGGAGTCTTTTTTTTCAAGAGTCATTTTTGCTGCTTGATCTGCGCTGTTCTCATTTGTCATGACATATCTACCTGAGGCAGATTATATCTACCTAATATCATTATTCTGTTATTTTGAATTCACTGAGTGTAGTATTATTATTATTACACTGAGGGGATCATTGACTTCTGATGAAAAACAAAGTTTCAAAGGACAGAGCCAGATGCTACATGCAGCAAATGCAGTGTTTAAAATCGAGGAGCTTAATATGGGGATAGCGTAATAGCTCAACCCAACTGAAGTTTACTCATATTTAAATATAATGTGATGTCAAACCTTAGCTAGATTAGTTATATGCTTGCTAGCATACTTGCGCTCCAAACTACACAAAAGCAAAGGTTTTGGCCTTTCTAATAAAATAAAAAAGATATATCACATTGTCTTTTGTCCCAATTTTCTTATCATGAAATGACAAATTTTTATGCATTTTAAAGACTGCTGTTTGCCTTTTCTGAGCTCTGCCCCTCCATCGCTGACGCATTATCCACCTTTTTGGCATTTTTACTGTTCGCCTTTTGGTGAAGTACTTGGCAATAATTGCAGATGGCTCTTTTTTTTTTAACAAAAAAAAAACATTTTAGGCAAAAAATGAAAATAGTGTATTTTGCCTCGCAGCAGTGACTACAGTTGCCAAGACAACAAGATTAAATCTCACTACAATATCTGTAATGCAACACACTCAAAACCATAACCCCACATTTTTCCAGAACAGACAGGCAAAGTCACTTCACTGCAAACCTGAGTCAGGTTAAAGTCTCTTCAGCAAATGTTAATGAGAGCTGTACCTTACTCAAGCTCATGCAAGATTAGACCCACCCAGTTTACACCCAACAGAGGAGAAATCGGGGGAAATACACAGTTCATGTATTGGACACTGCAACATCATTCGTAGGCCATACATTGTACATGTGTATATTGTGTGTCCACAAGAGCAGCATTAACCTACTTAGGAAGACAACACTGATTTAGCTTCCCTGGGGCTTTCAGTGTGATTTGTAACCTAATACTCTGGATTTCTACCGGAAGAGACTATATGCAGTGATGTGCTGTGGATGGAGCTGCAGAGGAAGCAGCGATGATGGGCTCACAGATATGCTGTTAGTGCTGGAGGTTGGGATGTAGAGATAGATGGAAGATAGCAAGTGTAGATAAGGTTCAGCCGAAGCATCTTTAGGTTGGAAATAGTAGTCTGTCACTGGAGCAGCTTACACCATCAACAAAACTAAGGTTCCCCTTAATTGAAACGAAGACACTGAGCCACCTCTAATTTCCTTTGGCCAAATAACACGCTTTGGCAATGTGATGTAATGTCAAATATGGTCTTCACTGCTCCTCAGCAATCTCTCTCTCTCTCCCTCTCTTGTGCGTGTAGGCTGCTGCTGACCTGGTGGTACACAGATCTCTGTGTTTTTACATTACGCAATGCCTCTGGGATCCCGCCACTAAGTTCTGATCGCAGTCAGAAACACACAGGCAGAGATTACATATTGTAGGCAAACAGGCACATGCACACACACTCACACGTATGTGCAAGCTCAGACACGTACACACACAGGAGATGGCCATTAAAGCACATTAGAACACCTCTCACCCACAGCTCTAGCTGAAGAGGTGAACAATGGTGGAGCTTACAGTAGATGTATCAACACCTCAGGGCCTTTTGAAGCTATTTTCAGCACTGCAGGCACTCCACAACCGCTCTCCATTCTCCATACTGTACCATTCCAATTCCGCACCAGTAGATACACTTTATCACCTTCAAGCTTCACAACCTACACATGAAAACATGGATTGCTTAACCCTTAGTCTTGAGTTCTTACTGTCTTTTTGACGATTTCAGCTGAAGTTTACAGCCTTTTTCTTCCTTTGTTTGCAGAGTGCTGAAGATCGCAACAACAGTGCCTGCATCTCACATTATAGCACGGACCTTGAGTGTATTACTGCGATTACACCACAGTTATTGCCGTTATCGCTGTTGATTGTATTGGTAATCCCATTCTGTCAGTCATCCCCCGCTGCTGTAATGCAACACCATCAGGCTGAGCCTCTCAGTCAGAATAGTTGAGGAACAGTACATCATTTCCCAAACATCAAGGTTGCAGACCAAGGCCAAAACATTAGGTGATGTTACAGGTTGTATTAATCCCATGGCTGGCTGATTTGACCTCAAATCAGTATCATAGTTGAATACTTAATTATGATTAATGAACAATTATATAAGCTGCCTGAGTAGCTTAGTCGGCTCAGTGTTTGAGTTCTGCCCCATGTTAAATTGAAATAACCGACATGCGCAACATTGTGCCAATTAGAGGTTCTGAACGGCAGTCTCAAGTCACAAATTGTACCCTACCTGTGTACATACATACCTAGCAACACATTGAATGAGTATTGCTCAATTTTAAACCCACTTTTTCTATGTTTTTTGTGTATTTATAGCCGGTCTGGAACGAATGAAATATAGTAAAGGTGCTAACGTCAAATATGTTGGCCGTAATGGCATAATTCACTATGCCAGTTTTTTACTTATATAATAATAACGCTGCTGCTTTGTTTTGGCTGGTGTTTCTGTATTGTGAGCGCTGGCTTTGTTGGTAGTGTATGTGTATCTGGCGAAGTAATACTTGGAAAGCTTTGATCAGAATTCCATTATTGTGCAGTATTGACACTCCTAGTACTGACACTCGTCTCTCAGCGGGGATGGAACTAAATGTGGTATAATAAGACATTTCCTCAACTTACAAACATAAATGTGGCATCAGATGACTTTATAATTGCCTTACAAATAAGAGTGTGCGATTTTCACAAAAAAAATGATATCTCGATATTTTCTGGGATTCTGCTGATAACGATAATTAGCCAATACTTTTCATCCTTCAATATGTGTTTGTAAAAGTCTTGGATTGCGCTTCTTATTGTTCTACTTATTGATTTACTTAAAACTGAAGCATTCAAGTAAAAATAATACAAGAACAACAGTGCAAGAGTTACTGACATTACAAAATGTATTTAATATGAATGTACTATATTTATATTACATTCTGTTTATATTTCATGTTATTTATTGTCATTTTCAAAGGTTTTAAGTTTCTAGTAAGTTACATGACTGCATTGTTTCTTATAGAAGTATGCAGGGGTCACACTTTCTGGCGGCAGCATATTTTGTCACCCTGCTACTCAGAAGAAACAGAGCAGTCACATAATCTGATAATGTCTCTGTCAGAATACAAGTAGAAATCTCAGAAACTACCCCCTGAAGTCACAGAATTTGATGGTCACAGATTACAGGTCAACAGGTCCTTGGCTGGTTTGGGCTTGTAGTGAGCAGCGGACTCCAGAAGATTTTAAGAGTCTTCATATTCAGCACGGAGGTTAGTTCTCAGATGAAATAAGTTCATTGTGGAGTTTTCTTCAGTTGCAAGTGATTTTCGACATGGTTTGCAGAAGGCAGGCTTTTGAGAAACCTCAAAGCAAAACCACCTCCAAGCTAGTAACTAAATCTAACGCCGCAGACTGGCAGGGTGCTGGTGCTTGTGTTTTGTATCCTAGCGCAGTTTGTTTTCACTTTTTTAACTCCAGTCATTCCTGGACAGAACACTAGCTTGTGTTCTTGCTGTAGTCTTTCCTATCAGGCTAACGGGCGCAGTGAATATATGAACTCTTAAGGCGTGTTTTAAATGGTTTCTGCAAAGTGGGTGACATACTCGATAATGTCTGCTCGCACATCATTAAGACAACAATTAAGATATTATATTATCATATTACATATCACACACCCCTACATAAATATAGTATTACCTACATAATATATTTCTAATGCTCCAATATTTATTTATGGTATGTGTATGTACAGTAAATAGGATGTCCAGAAAGCCTACAGGGACATATTTTTTCATGAAATCGGTCCCACCCACTGAAAATCAGAACCTGACTGGTTGTTTCTTCTGTCAGTGCCTAATTATGTCAGCGCATGAAGTCTTAACCGATGGGAGATAGGGATGTAACAGTATACAAGTCATGGATTGGTTCACACTGCAGTTTCCTCACGGTTCGCTATGAGTTTGGTGCAAAAGAAAGAAAAGAAGAAGAAGGCAGGTTTCTTTTTATTGATTTTCAACAGACCAGTGCCAGTTAAAGTGTGTTCCAACGAGTGTTTAGTATAGTATGCGGTCGATTTCATGAGTTCAAATGAGATAAAAAAACTCAGAATCTCTAAATTACTTGTTTATTTTCAGCTGATAAAGAATAAAGAAAGAGAAGACTGGTTGTATATGAGTGACTCTCTCCCTACGTGCAACAGTAAGAGGAAGAGACATGGAGGAGGATGGAGTGAGTGGCTTGCACATGTGAAATTACTGCATTAAGCCTAATATTGCCTTTTGTGTATTGTGTATTGTACATGCAACTGTGTGCGCCGAGCCGTGAGGGTTGGACAGTGATGACAACCAAAACGTAACAATGTAATAATAATAGCGTTGTAATACTTTTAAAAAACAGTCTTTACGTACAAGCACGATAGAAGGAGGCCCTGGAGGTTCTGTTTCCAGTGTTTCACTGTATGTTTCATGTAAAACACAATCAAAGCAGTTAGAGAGGGAGAGAGAGACGTTTCGAGAGTTTGTACAGTCATGTTAACGCAAAACTGCTAAGAAAAGCACAAGCTCAGAAGTCAGTGACACAGTCATTATGATTTCCTGGAGACCTGTTGTTTGTGGGCTGCGATCTTTCATAAAGTCAAAGGTCATATTCGGTGCATCAGTGAGGATTATACAGAATATTCAAAACACGATTAAAAAGAAACTCCTGTTCACAAACTCCCGCATAAATACGAATGTGTGTCCTGCTAATCCACACATGCAGAGGGCCTGTGGGCTGGTTCGGTGTGTGTGTGTGTGTGTGTGTGCAGGGGATGCTAAATGATTCATGCAGAGGGATTTTTTGGCAGGGTCCTCCAGGACTTCAGCAAAGTACCCTCCTCAGACAAAGGCGGAGTGAACAAGTCTGATGGAGAGCAGAGGAAATATAGAGAGAGCACTTTTAGCCCAGAAAGCTACAGCACTGTGCTTATCTAAGTGTGTGTGTGTGTGTGTGTGTGTGTCCGTGTTTGAGTAAATAATGCATGAGTGTGTTTGTTCGAATGCTTGTGTGTATGCAGGATCAGCCTGTATGGGTGCAGATGTGTAAATGTGTGTATGCATGCATGTATACTATGTGACTGTGTGTGTGCATGCACAAATGTGCATCTCTCTCTCTCCCTCTCTCTCTCTCTGTTGTGTGCACACACTTTCTCTCTCAATACTTAATGATGGACGGAGTACAGATTGTGGTGTGATTTTAGAGGGTGAATGATTTGAGAAAGTAAAATTGAAAATGCGGGCTGTGGACACACTCCTTGGTCCTCTGTCTCCTCATCAGGCTTCTCATTTGCTATCTTTCATAGAAGCCACATTCAATGATCCAGACTAGGCATCTGGGGGCATCCTATCAAAGTAGGGTGGGAGGAGATAGGGGTAGGGCTTATGCTCAGTGGGCCTACATTTAAACGACTGGGCTTGAAGTTGGGCTGCAGAATATGTTTTTTTTCAGCATCGTCATCTCAATGTATGCATATGCAACAGTCACATGCAGTGTGACAATGCAAATGACATCAAATACGTCATGCAGTTTTTCTGTTTGAGACATGGAGCGCGCTATAAATGTGACATGTTGTATCATTGACATTATGTGACTTCTGGTGAAAATGTCTGTATTTTTAAATTTTGCAATAAATATTGCAAGAAAAAAACTGCAATGTCACCTTTTCAATATCTTGCAGTCATAGCTTAAAGTCACAAAAATAGCCCCATAAAAATGAAAGGTCTTTTGATTTATGAAGTTTATATTGTTAGAATGATGTGCAAATATGCATATATGATGACCAAAGGAGTCTGTGTAGTCTGCATTTAGAGTAAAAAGATAATCTATTGTTACTGTGAATTTAAATTGTGCTTTTTATAGCATACTGTGGATATCGTCAGTTAGTGGAGTAGTAACAGTTTCTAATTAGGATGAATTATATTATCATATTATTATATTATAATGTCCTGTAAAGCTCACACAGTCTTTGCCTTTGTGGGCAGAGTGTGGATATGTCCATTTATCTACCCTTATTTTTTTTACCCCCTCTTGAGTGCAGCTTTCAGTGTGGGCAATATCACGTTCTGGTCTGTATGCTTGTCTGCAGCAAACTTAGACCCCTCGACCTGTCCGAGTGGTTCGTTAGCTGATGGGGCCTGACACCGGCTGAGAGTATCCCCAGGCCGTTTTGGGGCTAGACATGGCTAGGGACATCAAGCTCTTTTTGTCCAGCCACATTTCTTCCTATCAGAAGACTAGGTGAACACCTCTCTTTTCCCTTTTTTTGTAGGAAAGGGCTGTTTTGTGGCCTTCCACCCACAGAGCCTGTGTACAGATGTTGCCCTCTAGGCAGTGTTACAAACACCATATGGGCCCCGACAAAGGCTCTTTGAAAGCATTGTGGATTTTTGATAAGGAATAACCAGTGCTGTATGAAGAGTGTGGAAATAGGATAAGGTGCTAATGCTATACTGTTATTGTGTCTTGTGTGTTGTTTATGCATCATAGAGCTAATACTAATTTCTTGACAGTAGAACAGCTATGAGCGGAGCTTTATATCAATACTTTCGTCGTTTTGTAATTTTCTTATGTGTGGTTTAAAGCCTTTACCGACAGCCATGCTGCGATCTGATCCTGGCTTTAAATCAGTGCTTAACTGCACATTCAAAACCAAGACGCAGGATCTGCTCCATACAGCAATATGAAATCTCAAAGACTGTGTGCCTCAGATGGCACACAGCTCCCGATGTAGTTCACTAGGTCATGAAATAATGGCTTCAGCACCAAAATAGGGCATTATACATCTAACATGAAGTAATTTATATTCCAGTACAGGTTTCTATGAATTCATAGTTAACATGTAGTGCTCTGTTTGGACACTGTAGAAGCCATAGGTGAATGACTTATGTAACAGGCTACATAGGGAGTCATTTGAGATGCATAGTGTATACAAATGGCCCTTCCACAACACCAAGAATAGTGTTTGAGTGTAAAAGGGTTGCACCATTTTATTTATTTAATATTTTAGGTCTCCTAAGCAACCCCTTTCCTCATTACTACTACATAACCTCAGTCGTTTCTGGCACCAATCCAGTCGGATCCATTCAGAGCTAGTAAAAAAAAAAAAAAAAAAAAAAAAAACTTGAGAGAACCTGAACAGAGATATGGTTTGTAGACTGGGCAGAGTTTTGAAGGCATACCACAGCAGCACAGAGGCGCTAATGTAGACGATGGACTGCCAGAAACTGCAAAATCACAGTTATGTCAGTTTGGCATTATGTTAGCAGTAAGAACGAACCAGCTGTTATTAACCGTTGATAAGCTTTTAAAATCGGTTAGTTCTGTAGCCGGTAAATGCGCTTGTTATTAAAGCGATATATTCGTCTTGGTTGGGCTAGAATCAGGGCTTTTATGTTGATTGATGGTGTCAGTGTGTGTATTTGTGTGCTTTGGGGTTGACTTGATTTAAACCATATGTAATTACTCTATTTGGCCATTATTTTAAGCATGTGTGTAGGGAATGGCATAAACACATCACACACACTTTGATAAGGGGTATTAATACTCCACTGCACTGCTATCTGTTATGCTGAAGTTCTTGTTTAAACCTACAGTTTTGCACTTCATATGTAATCTTCTATTTACAGTTTTGTGAAAAAGAAAGATATTTGAAGTGCTCTATTTCATTTTTTTGGAGGGGCATTAAGCGTTTAGATGAATCGTCAAAATAATTGAAAGATTAAGCAGTAGAAGAATAGTCGTTAGTGTCAGCATTACTCCTGAGCATCCACAGCATTCTTTCTGAAGGCATCAGAGAGCTTTTTGGATCTGGCCATGGTGATAGCACTCACTTCAACAGTCAAAAGCAAACCAAATGGACAATTCTAGTGTGTACTTTCGGTTCCTGTGTTCTCGTCAAACATCATCAGTCGCAGCCCAAGTACTGTTCCAGTTAACAGTTCACATCTAGCCAAGTACAGTCCGCACGCCCGGATGTGTCCTTATCCCGCCCGTGTTATTGAGGATGCATCAGGATTTGACTTGTATGAACTTGGCACAGCCAAATATCCCAGAATGCATTACGCACCATGCTGCTGTTCCAATTGCAAAATTTCTGTACAGCATTCTCCCATCCTCAGGATTTGTGCCAAATCAGTTCTACCAGTCCGAACTTGGCATGCTTTATATTAAGAATCCCCGAATTTCGGAGGTTTAAATATGACAGGCTTCTCCAAAAAATGCCCTCTAATAATGTTCCAATCATCTGCACCTGATGTGCTGCACCTGATTCTAATTCTAGGTATTTTAAGTAGTAAGAAATGTGGGGGGTGTCCTAACTTTTACCTCACAGGAAAGTAGTATAGTGGTTGGTGTGGCGCAACAGATAAAACCACTAGCTCCCAGTGTGCTATTACACCATGTTGGAGACCAGGGTTTGATTCCCAGTCTGGGTGCACTACACCAATAAGAGTCCTTGGGCAAGACTCCTAACACTACATTGGCCCACCTCTGTAGTACGAGTAACCATGTAAGTCGCTCTGGATAAGAGCGTCGGCTAGATGCTGTAAATGTAAATGTAGTATGTCCATATATTTAAAGGTTTTTATGATATCCTCATTTTCTTTCCCATAGCTGGATGTGGCTGATGCACAGTTATTGTTGTGTTTACAGAGACAGAACAAATCAAATATAAATGCAGTCCATTTAAACGTGACAATGATTAGAGTGATAGCTGAACGACATAAACAGCAATAAGTATTTTACACTTCTGATGGTATCCTGTAGAGACCAGTGTCTAAAGAATTTGTACAATGGAACCCTAGTGCTTTAATACAGATGTAGCCCTGTTCCCTGACATCAGCAGTTCTCAGCATCTGTCACAGCGCATTCAGTGACGTCAGAAGTTGACATCAGCTGATATAACTTACCCAGTTCATGGCAGTGTTGTAAAAGAATGGAGAGATCACGCTGTGTACTGGTGGGCCTTGTACTTTGAGGTCATTAGGGTGATTTTCAGGGAAGTACTTCTGTTGAAAGTGAACGTGTGCATTCAACATCACTTCTGTGTTAAAGTGTGAGTAAAGCCTATAATGCATATAATGCATACTTTTTTTTGTCTATAAATCATTTTTCACACATACTTTTCTTTATGAATCCCTACTCCCAAATGATTGAGAATTCAGTTCTGCTGGGTTTGTAACTCTGCTGCAAGCAATGATAAAATATAGAGGAGTTTTCCCTCTATTGTGTAGCAGTGGGCGGCGACCTTCTGAATATTAGGTGACACTTTACTTGGATTGTCCGTTGTTGATGCCTTGTAGACGCTCACCTGATGTTTGTAGACGCTCACCTGATGTTTGTAGGCGCTCACCAGATGCTCACATTCAACTAACATTTAACTCAATATGTATTAAATGCAACTGAACGCTGAGTTGAATGTAAATGATTAACCCTACACCGAACCCTAACCCCAACCTTAACCATACCCTTTTAGAGTTAGGTTTAGGGTTAGATCTAAGGTCTAGGTTAGGGTTTAGGTAAGTTTAAGGGGTTGGTGTTGGTATTAGGGTCATTTGCATTCAACTTAAAGAGTTCAGTTGCATTTACTAGGCAGTCAGTTAAATGTCAGTTGAATGTCAGGTGAGCATCTACTGGACATCTATAATGGGCCATCCAAGTAAATACCGTGATACGTACGAAGCAGAGAAGTCTCTGGTTGGCTCCATTCTACTCTGCTCACTCCTTAGTAAGTCTATCCTTCATCCTTGTTATGGGCCTGTGAGGTTTAGCTTTAGATTTCTATCATTGTTTGACCTCAAAACAAACTGAAAAATGTCTTGAACTGGTCGATATGGAATGGAAATCAACCAACATGTAAGTAATTGCATTGCTTACAGTGTAATTAAATAAAGGAAGTAATGTAATTAGCAGAACAGAAGTGCTAACTCTCAATGTCTAACGAGTGAGCCTCATTCAGAGGAACTTAAGCAGTACGGAATGTGTCTCAAAATTAGCACCTCTCTGAAGCGTTTGAGATGTTTCAGATGGCTGTTCTCATGTTGCTCGTTGATGCAGAGTGTATCTGTGTTGGAGATACAGTATGTATATCTGCACTGCTAGGCCAGATGCCCCCGCAGCCCTCCGCCTCAGCATGTCACTGCGGCCTTCGCTGGCTGTGTGGGCGGCTGTAAAAATAGCTTGTGGAGTGAGAGGGGTGTGGTGCCGCAGCAGACTTCACACTGAGCTCCTGGGGCCATGGGAGACACACCGGCCCCTTTGGAAACACTCAAGTGTTTGTAGAGTTTGAGGGTCTTTGAGGGTCTTCATTCATTGAGGAAGGTTTTTTTAGAGCCTTGGGAATGGATTCAGTAAAAAAGGGGTCAGTAGAAATAGACCTTAAGTATGCCTGTGTTGGCATTGGTCTCAAATCACTGTTCAAAAGTTTGGAATTTTATAAAACGGGGAAAGAATCTCAGGATTGTCGTAAATCAGATGACATTTCAGAATGAACTGGTCTACAGCTGATCAGCAAATGTGGGGGCCCAGTCTCACAGTGTGCATGGGTGACCTTTTCCCAAGACCTAAAGGTGAAGGTGTCCTGGGGTGTCTGCCATCAAGACAGGAGGTCTTCTAAGTTCTATAAGTTGGCCTACATGAATCACATCAGTGAGTCCTGGCTTCCCTACACTGTCACCAGTTCACCAGTCAGTTGTCTTTCCCCTTCACTTCAGCTGAAATGTGCAATATACTGACCACTGCATACCCAGAACACCTCAGAAGACCTGTCTGATGTTTTGGAAATGTTCCGACCCAGACGTCTAGCGTTCACATTTTGGCTCTTGTCAAAGTGTCAAGATGTTTATAACGCTTGCCTGTTTTTTCTGCTACTCACAGTTCAGCTTAAAGAACTGACTGTTCACTTGCCTGAGGTATATATTACATATATATAACTGGTGCTATTGTAAACAAATAAGCAATGTTATTCACTTTACCAGCCAGTGCTTTTAACAGTGGATAAGACGCCATTATATACACCATTAATGAACAATTAAAAATAACCATTTAACTATCAGAGGGTTCCTAGACCTGTCAGGGTTCTATAAAGAACTAATGCTGTTAATAAGGAACTCCTGTATGATCCTTTTAAAAGTGTGTGTGTTAAAACAGCATCATGTGAGAAATTTTATTTTTTGCTACAGGCAGGAAATGGAACTCGCTCCAGTGGGGCTGGCTTACACTTACATGCACTTTTGGACATGCTGAGAGGTACAGAACCGTCACTGAAAGTGAAAAAAGCATGTGCAGGGCTCCAGACAAAAGATCAGCTGAAGGAGCCAGTGAGTCCTAAAACAAAAACAAAATCTGGCCCCAATACCTTTTTTAAAGTATACAAACCCCTAAGCAATAAACACAGAGATTTCATTAGCATTCTAATCTTCTTTCAATAACTGTGCTTTGACATGGTCAATGCAACCTATGAACTCGACACAAGCTGTGTCATTATCATGCACCTTCAACACAAACCGTTACTTTGGGGAATTTGGGAAAGGGTAAATCCTCATGTGGTATCATGTAGGCTGCATTGAATGTTTTTTTTTTATGTTCATTTCTTTGAATTATTTCTCTGCTGTTTTGCGCGCACAAGACATGGGCTAAGGGAATTTCCTTAAGAACACTCTTTGCGATAAAGCAATGCCCTCAACTCTCTATGTGTTATCTCTTTTGGAAAATGATTTGTTCCTGTTATGAAATCCGTCTTTCCAGCTACATGTTTATTTGCATTGGAACAGACTTTGCGATATATATATATATGTCTTTCTATGGTTGTACTTTTGCTTGAAGTGGACTGTTCCTGAAGTACATCTTCATCTGCGTCACCTGGTAGTCCACTACGGAACTATTTTCTACAAGCTAATGTTCATCGCTTAAATCTTAGCCTGGCTCAGCTGCTGCTTTAGTTGTCACGTCTTAAAAATACAATAAAAAAAAAAACAATAAAAAAAGAAAGTAAGAAAAATACAAATAAATAAAAATGCTCATAAAAAATATAAGTTTTATAATATTATTATATTGTATTATATAATATTATAAATTTGTGGTCGCAATTGCTGCCATTTTAGTTGCAGTCTATATTACAGTCAATATTACAGGATTTCACACAAAAATGACTCGAGTTATGCAGCTTTACACAGTGTTTTCTTGCCTGCTTCAATAGAGTTACGAAGTGCAGTTAGCAGCGTGCTGAAACCGGAGAAGGAATGACGCCATTCTCCCAATTACAATTCTGTGGAGCATCAGCATGAGTTTGAAGCTGTTATTTTAACCCCTTAATGCAGAAAGGCTTATTACACACTAATGTGTATTATTCAGTAGCTACAGGGACTTCTGTACAAACTGGCGGGGCTATTGTTTGGTAGTGGAAGTGTGTAATAATACTTTTGGCCTGTTGTTGGCTGTTTAAGGGGTTATGGTAAAAATGCTACACATTGTTGTTTTAAGGTTTCCATTTTCGGTTTAGTAGAGCACATAACATTAGAAAAATACAATATTCAAAACAAACGATGTAGTAGACTTCACACTCAAGCTACGCACTAGCCACACTACATGTATAATGACATGTATAATATGATAATAAATCTAATTATGTCTACACAAGTACTAAACATGCCTTTATTAATACTGCATGACAAGGATTTCCAGATGATTGTGACGGTAACAATGTGGACTGGAGACACTGAATGTGTGCTAAGTGACTGTAGCAGCTGTCTCGCTCTCTCTCTCTCTCTCTCTCTCTCTCTCTCTCTCTCTCTCTCTCTCTCTCTCTCTGTTCTCTCTCCCGCCCCTTCGTAAACCACTCTCTCAGCTCTGTCTGACACACATACTCACACACACAAACAAACACAGAGTAAAAGAGGACGCTGGGGTCCGTGCTTGGCCTCGGTAAAAGTCTCTAGGCACAAAAAGCGGATGTAGTGTGGACGAGCGCGTGTGTGTAAGCGTGCACAAGGTGTCACGGCGCCCCGGGGCGTGAGAGGAAGTGGAACAGCGGGTGAGGATAACAGGCATCTGCGGCGGGATGATGGTGTGGGCCGGGCAGAGAGGCGACTGCCCCAAGTGCCGGAGCTCTGGGCTTAGCCTGTCTGCAGCGGGATGCTGCCGTCGGCATTTTTTTTGGCCCAATCTCACGTTGGGTGCTTTCAGAGTACGCATGGGTGAGCAGCCCAGGGCGAGGCCCTCACTGCACCTCCACTGAGGAAAAGCCCGGGAATGCCATTCTCTCCATACATGCACCGGATGACACTTTTATGGAAGCCAGTGTTGTGTTATCATTCCAGAGCCGTTGTTTGGGTAAAGAAGAACAATGAATTTGATACCAGGTAAGACGGACGGTTTGCGGATGTGGAGCATATTGCCGCTGTTGTATGAGAACCTTGTGCACTCCTAAAAGTAAAGAGCCAGAGATTCTTTAGTGGTGTCAAAAGGTTCTTTTTATTTCTAATAAGTACTCATTAAAAGTGTTTCTTCTATGGCATCACTCCGAATAACGTGTGTATGAGGTTTTCATACAACAGCAACAGTTGTATCACCTGTCATTTACCTTGGGTGAGCATTTTATCTTAGACCATCAGAAATGGTCCAAAATGATATGAGAATTTGAAAGGGTTTTTGCCTCCTACTGACTTCTAAGTTTTAAATACTTAAGTGTCATATTCTACATTTTCTAGATTTATAGAGCTTGAACTTGAATCTAGAGCCCATTGTTGGATAATTAGGTCAGAATAGTTATCGATAACCCTATTCACAATATGGTTCAACAACATTGAGGTTTAAATCTGCCTACTAATAAATCCACAACATACAGCACATCCCTAAAATGCAGGAATTGTTGTTCCACCTTAAATGGTGCAGCCATTATAGGAAACTCCCTCTGGGTGACGCATATGACACATCCATTCATGCATTTAATGATGTGGCAGCCATACCTCGCTTTAGATGGCCACCTGGTTAGGTCAAACTCAGTTTAGACTGGCATTGCCTTTCAGGAACAGAGCGTCTCGACCTTTCCCCTCTCATTCTTTTGTAAGGTGAGCACTAGGGTGTCTATATGTGACTTTACGCACAGGTCAGCTACTCATTCGTTTCAGTCATGTGACATTTGACATTTGATGCACAGTTAGCATTGTTGTGGTACTGTGGACCTAAGGGAACACTAGGAATTCTGCCAGAGAGCATACCAGGGATGGTGCTGTTAGATCTTTCCCATGCTTGCTTTTCACATTACTCCATTACAAGCCTTATTAAAAATGGTATTGTTTGTTCTAATTACTCACTTAAGTGTCAAAATGACGTTTGCTCAGATGTTGCAGCCTGCATTTGTGTTTGCAAATGAACCCCATTTGTCAATTGTGTGACCTGTAGCCTAAAAGGCCCCTTATGCCCACACTTATTATCATTAGCCACTGTTGGCATGCTCTCAGCACTGGATGATGACAACAGGGATAAGCACATGCACAGTGAGGTGTGAAAAAAAAGACTCATGAATTCTGATCTGACCGTTTACTTTGGTCACCCATAGCACATATTATCTATACACCCAGGGTGACATGGCTCAAATCCTTTTTTAGAAGGCCGTATTTTTATGTTCGCAATTCTTTAGAAAAATGAGGGGAAAATTATAACAATTTGCGCCACTTCAACCCTGTACGCAAGTTTGTTCAGCTAACTGCTGTCAAGCACAGCCTACAGTTGCATGTTTTTCATAATTCAGTTAAGAGGGCTATGTGTGCCGAATGCCACACTAAGCCCCGTGCTGCTTTAGAGGATGTACAGGGAATGGAATGGTCTTGCAGAGTTCTGCCTGGAAGCCTGTGAGTTATCAGCACATGTGTACAGGGGCCTAAAATAGCCACAGGGCCTGTGCTGTTAGCAGGGCGGCTGGGGAAGGGCCAGGCCCGCTCCGTCCCAAACTGCCACAGCGCTGCTCTGAGCGGGAAACGCCTGCCGTCTCTCAGATGGCGACAGATGGTTCGAGGGACAAACAGATCTTAAGGTTCTGTGCATGATTTCCCTTTCAGTGCCACATCTCAGACCTTTGGTAGTTGCTGAACGTCCTGGACATGGACACTAACTCCTTCATCTGTGTCCTGGCAGTGGGGGCTAGTTGTGGGTGATATACTGATACATATTTAAATATGTGTGATAAAACAATATGAAAATTTCATATGATATTTAAAGTGCAGATTAACTAAATCTTACGGCAATTCACTCCACACTTCCAAATCTGGTTAGTGCGCCCTCAGGAGGTTAAAAAATTCAGTTCTGAAATATATTTATGATCAAATATTCATTTTTGCCTCTATTACGTAGCGGTGGGCTACGAAATGTGCAGGTGTAAAGTGGCAGTATGAAGTATCCAAACCTAGTCCTATAAATAGCTGTGAACCATGATATTACACCTGGCTCTATGAGTGGGCTCGTAGGGTAACCTCCAGACAGGCAGACTAAATCTTTCTTATTGTACCTGCTGCCTTAACCTGGGTTTAATTAAAATAAAAGTGGTGACACATTTTTCTCAGGGATTTTCTTTTTCTGTTCATTAAATACAAGATTTGGACTTTTGGTGCACTAAAAACTATAGATATGTGCCCATCCTATGAGGAAATTGCATGTGGTTGACTATTTAGTGATAGCACAGCATAAAAAAGGCTCCCTGTCCCTCCTTTTTCCCCCCTTAACTATTGGCCCAGGATGCCTTAAGCCCTCTCTAGTCTGTGTAATCCCATTCCCAAGACGTCCATACTCATCTAGGTCATAGGTTTCATTTGGAGTATGACTGCAGACAGCCCCTTCACTCTCATCCCTCTGCTCATAATCCCGTCCAATCCCTTAAGCGTGGCGCGTTTGCGAAGCCGCGCCACAAGCAGTGCAAACCCCGGCACATTAAGCGCTTGTCTGGACGTCCATTGTCAGAGTCCAGCCGCGCTTCACTGTCAAGTTTCGGAGTCGATTTTTGTTGAGATGTCATGTCACGGTTTAGCTCTGATGTCAGGAATTATGACAGCAGGGCTCCTACAGCACGTCTCGGCGCAGTGTTTGTCTGGACAGAGGCTTCAGACACCAAGAGTTTCTCCACTGAAGACGAAGACTGAGTCAGGTCTACATATTAGAAAAAATATATGGACATAGATTTCACCACGTTCAGAATATGTCAGTGTCCTCTTAGTGGAATTTCTGAAGTATTTGCTTAAAGCAGGCAGGCAGGCGCAGCTCTTTAACAACAAATCAGGGTGTTGGTCGTAATAAAACAGCAGGCCAGGTGACACTCAGCGTCCGCTTCTGCGCCCATTCCCTCCGTCAGCTGCCCATTAAGCAAATGGCACAGTGGGAGGGGGATAGTCTTATCTGATAATCTACCCTGTAACCTTGGATTAAAGACACTTTCAAGTCTGTGGGTGAAAAGTGCGCACTTGAGCGGTTATGCTGCGTATGTGTAGTCTTCACCCAAATAGGCTTTCATTCTTTGGATTTTGTTCTTTGGTCATTTCTGGATTTTGTTGGCTATGGTCCATGTTTGGAGAGGGCAGATTCTGGAGCAGCAATAGGGGCCACGCTGGCAACACTTTTAGCCAACGGATGGGAGATAGTGGGCATGGGGCCAAAAGAAGAAAGGACTGTTGGCATGCCCGCATTGCGTAGGAGATGAGGTGAGGTGATCGACAAGTCAGCAGAAAACAGATAAGGGAGCTGATAAGAGGTGCTGGGAGAACAGTGCTGTGCACGATCTGATGTTATTTAGAGTCTGTACATGTGTAAGGCATGAGAGGAATGTTCAGTCTGGACCATTAGAATTTGGACAGTGACACAATTTTGGCAGTTGTGTGCACTTTTTCCACTTCATCCATTTGATGTTCCGTCCTGTGCAGATGTTTTAGACAGCTAAGCACATTATTTAAGAGCATTTTATCTCAGTTTTAAGAGAGTTGCTACTGTAGAAACTCCAGATTACATTAGAACAGATGCTGGTAACCGTAAATGCAGCAAAAATGAACAAGACGTTCTCATTTTGAAGAAAGTAGTTGAGCTAATCTGAAAGTGATCTTGAGCTTGCTTGCAGGATTCTCCTGGATGAACATCATTAAGCACTGGTAAAGGTGCACATATTTGTTACTGTACTATGTACAGCGAAATTTGTCCTCTGCATTTAACCCATCTGTGGTAGTGAATACACACACACACACACACACACACTAGTAAACTAGTAACACACCCAGAGCAGTGGGCAGCCAACTCCAGCGCCCGGGGAAAGGGTAAAGGGCCTTGCTCAAGGGCCCAACAGTGGCAGAGGGAATCGAACCCACAACCCTGTTAGCAATAGCCCGGCGCTCTAACCGCTGAGCCACCACTGCCTAGGTTTACCAAACCAGGTGTTGGATGGAACTTAATATCTTGGGAGATGTTTTAATGAACACAATCATGTAAAACCACTTTTTATGAATAGTATTAGTATTTATTCTAATAATAGTGTGTTATTAGTCTTTTAGTGAGTAAATACTGCCCATAAAAAGAGCTTTTTTGTAACTGTAATTTTCACAGAAGCGTAAAACCTTTTACTGCAGTACTGTATATTTCCACAGTAAGTAACATAGAAAAATGAGCAAAATCCCCAAATCTAGCAGCACATTCAGTATGCCTTGGTGTAACTACAAAGCATGGCCAGGATAACTACCTTTGGCAGACCATGCTGCTGGAACACTAAAAGCACTAATTAAACTAGTGCTCTTTGGCATACAGTTGACTTGCAACATAAACATAAAATAAGTGTAAACAAATATGATTACCTGCAGTGAATTTAATCATGACAAAAGAGCTTTTTTTAATAAAAATTAGTGAGTTTGAATTGATATTACATGTGTAAGTGTGAAAAATCACATTTATAATACTCTACATAATTATTTATGGCAGCATCCTCAACATGACATGACTGTTTTATGATATTGTATTAATATAAGGGAGAATATGCATGGAAACCATTTTCTCCTCCCTGCACGATATGAATAACCTGAAAGACATAATTATATCACGTCATTATCACACCATAAGGTAGATTATAACAGAACCAAATGGGACACATACTTTAAATTGTTTTCGACTGTTTTATATCATCCTGTTTTCCCCTCTTAACCCATATCTGTGAGGTCTCTCTCAGCAGTGTCACCAGGAGAGTGCTTGCCTGTTCAGAAGTATGTTTTTCTGCCTCATGAATGGATTTGATGCCCTTAAACTACAGGGATGGACGTATGCTTTGTTTATGACACTGTTGTAAAGCATGATTTCTATAGGATGAAGAGTTGATAAGATAGACTAATCTAATCTAATCATGAACAATTTGTATCAGTTCTATCAATGGTTTTGAAGGCCTTAAACTGAAGTAGTAGTGATGTTAGGTGGGAAAATGAAGGTAAGGTTACACTGATCAGAGTGGAAAAGGATGAAATTACAGTAAATGAAGTGCCTGCTTTTTTTTTTTTTTAAATGTTTAGAATCCTCGGTTTATTGACTGCAGGTGAGAAATAACTGATATCAGATTACCCCATGTTTTTGTTGTCAGTGGCAGTAACATTGGGCTGATTAGTAACCCACCATGTGGGTTACCTACCTGTTTTCAGCACTCCTGATCTTAGAGCAGTCTGGTAGCAACAGTCCCGCACATTTTATGAATAGTGGAGTGCCCTAAACCCTCATCCAGGTGCCTGCTTTGTTGTCTTTCTGTTCCAGTGCAAATGTGTTCATGCTTCACAATTCAGATTTAACCGTGTATCTTGTGTTTTGGCCTGGTTATGTGTGTGCATCAGCATCCTCCTCACTTAAAATTGTGAGAGATGCAGCTTATATAGCACTTGGGATGTACACTATATTGTTCAATTGTTATCACAGTGTTGCCCTTTGCTGTGGGGATGTTGGCTGCAGTATGCAAATGAGGGCTTCAATACAATACATGTTTTATTGTGTTGTTAATGTGAGCATACTGACCAATCATGGACTTTCCATGTCTGGTATTTTGATGAACCAGTTCTCTCACAAATTTGTTCCAGCAAATGTAATCATTTTGGTCAGAGTAATCCAGGTTGATTCCTTTAGTTAGGTGGTTACCAGTGTGTCTTAGTGCATTGCAGGGCATGTATGACTCCTTAAATGTAGCAGTTTAATCACTGTATGTTTTTATCTTCATTTCATCTAGCATTTAGCCAGGAAACCCCCTGCTTGACCCGTCTTTTCTCCACCTTCTCTAAAGACTGTACGTTTGGCCTCTTTAGAAACCCCATCCTTTCTTAGTGCCTCGCTCTCTACTGTTTAAAACCACTAAATCATACCCAATGACTCCCCTGGAGCTAGAGTGAGCAAATTGAATGCGAAAGACTCCATTAATCAGCTCTATGAGCTCCTGTGTTATTTTTCACTTTCTCTCTCACTGAGAGCCGTCCACACCAGGCGGCTCTCTCAGGTGTTGCTGGGAGACCGAGCACTCCATTCATGCAAAACACGCTACTGCTGTTTAACACACAGGTTGAATCTTGGGTGCTTCTCGATGTTCCCGTAGTGTCGGTTTTAGCGGCCCATGTAAATGCTAGGGCATGGATTTAGCCTAAACTCAAGTGTCAGTAGTGAATTAACTTTAGAAAGGACTTTTAGTCTTGGCTTAGGCTTAATCTGGGTCTGGGAAACTTGTTCCTGTCGATTACTGTATAGTGTCTATGTCATATAACATCAGATTGCTATATTTGAATATATATATATATATATATACCAAATGTAATTTGGTCTATATGTGTCAAATTAGCTGCAACCCCAACTCATTGTAAGCCAACATATTTACATATATCCACATATCCTATTCAGCCTACAGCAGTTCAGCCATACCCATTCACAATAGTATTTCACCCTGGACTGCTTTTTGGATAAGGCACAAGACAGCCAAGGCCAAAGCCAATCAGAACAGATTTAATGTAACAAAAATCTTAAAGACACATTAACAGCAATAACATGTTTAATTCAAATGCATAAAAAATGTTGGAAAATGTTCATGTTAAAATGAAAGAAGAGTTTTTAATGCATTAAACCCCACAGTTGTCAAATAAAATATATGGGTAATGGGTGTGTATTGGCAAGAATCTGGCAATACAATATGTATCACTAAAGAGGGGTTACGAATCATTATATTGCTAAATATATTTTTTCAAATAAAATTTCAGAGAAACTGTAGAGTAAAACTTTACTTTTTATGTTTACTTTTTATACAATCAGTACAGCAGGATCTAGTAGTCAATATGTCGAAATTTTCCTCACACCCCTAATGGGCAAGTGGAAAGTTAGTCTGGCCAACACTATGCTGTGTCTGGTAGTGATGGACATCTTGATTCATTTTACTAAACTGAATTCATGTGAATTGCAAGTTTGATTGAATGAATGAATGAATGAATGAATTAAGTCACTACATGGTGGCCATAGTGGTCATTTTGACGATTTAAAGTATTTAGATCATGCTTATTTGAAGAATAACACAGAAAGCAATCACAGAATAAGACATTACTTATGTTACAATATGTCATACAAATCAGGACGACAGATGTAGAAAAGGTTTGATTTATTTATTGTTATTTTATTTTTTTTATTTATTAACTGTTTAAATAGAGCTGATGCACAGCTAGACTTCTTGAAGTCAACACTTATAGTTCTAACCTTCAGCACACAGCTCCCACACTCTGCTGTGTGACATCTGTCACAAATAGCTTGAGTTTTGTTCAGCTTGCAGTGTCTGTTCACTTGGCACAGCTTTCTCTTGTTTGTGACCAGCTGCTGCAGAGAGCCTTTAGACAGCAGTCGACACACTATCACACTAAAAGTGAACAGAAGCAGAAGAGTTCTTTCAAAGGTAATCCGATATACCGTTATCTGATTTATTCTATTGCTTATCTTCAACTTTCCTTACTTTCATTGGTTTCAGCAGATTTTGTTAAGTAACCTCTGCAAAAGTCATTTATACTGTATTCTTGTACAAATTGTACATTTTGAAGATGTCTTAAACTAACACTGTGTTTGTTATTGCCATATTGCCCGACCCTGTCCAAATATATACTCACATCCTTATAAAGAGTAACTTTTTATTCATTGTGCAAGTGTATGTTGTGTTCCCTCCTTCTGCTCACTACTGGAGTTACACTTGAAATGTGCAAACACTAATTACATGATCTGAAAGCCAGATCAAGTTGAATGGCCGAAACTATAAGTGCATTTGATTCATTTGATTTTGTCAGTTTTACCAATATTGCCATTATTCTTATATAGTGCAACAAAAGTCTTGTCTTTGCATATCCCAGCTTGGGTAGCTAGGATCAAAGCTCAGGCTTAGCCCGGCTAAGCCCTCCCGGAGCAGAGAGCCTAGCCATTAACCTAACCCAAAGTGCCTAGCTCAAGAACCCAATCATGGCAGTTTAGTGGACCTGGGCATTGAACCCACAACCCTGTGATCAGTACCCTATGGCTTTATTTATTTATAACTGTATTTGAACACAAGAGAGGTCATTTCTATTCTATTCAACATTACATGAGGAATCAACAAATAGAAATAGTCCAGAATTACTTTGCATGAACGTACATGAAAAGTTAAGAACATATTTACCGTCTTCTGTCAAGTAACCATTTTGGAGATGTTTGAGTTTTACGGTCATTGAATTCCAACAGAAGTCTGCAACCATTTAAACGATTGTGAATATTGTGTTTCTTTGTCTGGGTGTGCATGTTTGCAACACAGCTGGCAGTGTGTAGGTCAGCCTGGCACGGTGCAGGGCCTGGTGTGTCCGAGCTGAAGGACGGCATTGTTTTCCTGAATGACAGTGACGGACCACAAGTAAGGGATGATCCCGACACACTGAGATCTACTCAGCAGTGAAAACACAAAGGCGTCGTGGAGTGGTCAGGCGCTTTTAAAATGCCCTCTTCATTTCCAAAGGCTTTTGATCCTTATCAGATTGGTCAGATGTATTTTTACAGTAATAAATGGATTCACACTTAGTATGGTTGTCGACAGTAAAGCTTTATTGTTGTGAGTTTATATATCACATGAACTTGCCTGAACGAAGGGGTCTTAGATTTAGATTTAGTTTATTGAACAGTTTATACTTGCTTTTAGAGAGTGAGGCTGAAATCCAGAGATAGAGCTGCAAATGCTGTTTAATTATAGCTCATGTGTGGCAGTTTAACACTAGCTAATGGTTTTATGTATCCAGGAGACAGAGTCTTCATTCTGCACAAGCATGTACAGTATAAAGAAAGACAATGCCATATGTGTAGTTCCTTGGTTACAAATACTAGTGTAGCATTTATGTGCTGGTTGGTGTTTGCAGCATAATTGTTGATTTGGAGCACATGTGGTGAAAGGCAGCCGCTTTGTTTATTAATGTAGCATACTGTCTGTGTCTTGCAAAAACCTTGTATCACCATTTTTGTCGTTGTTCTACATTTTAACTAGAGATGGAGGGTGGGGCTGGATGCCACATTAACCTTTCCACATTAACTTGATAATGCATCATCACACAGGACTTCAGTAATGATCTGTGCAGTTACTCTCCATATGAAATATTCAATATATAGAATGCACAGGGGAACTCAGGCCGGATATAGGCCATGTCATGATGTCTGGACCAATAGAAAGGCTCCAAAATGGAATAAAATCTTTTTACATTGACTTTCAAGGATTTTTTTCTTCTTCTGGAAAGCTGCCATCTTAGAGACACAGTTTTTTTGTGCAACAGTGACGATATTAATTTATTGTGTATTCATTTGGATAGATGAGCCTTTGGGTGTGCCTGCTGCATGGTCTCTGATGCCTTGACTGAAATGACTTGGATTGAGGCTGCTATTTGTTTAACTGTGCATGCCAAGCAGTCGTCATGTGGCCAACACAAGAGAATGGACGATTTATAATACAAGTGGCAGCTCTTGTGCTCACAGGGCTGGGCTGGATTTGAACATTTGTTCCGATCGTTGACCAAAGCAGCTGTTCCACTCTATCATTTTAACAGCTGCCTGGTGTTGTTTTATTATTTGTTATTTAAGTTATTCATATTAGTTCATAAATTAGAAGGGCTCTTTATTTCCAGTCCCAGAGGAGTCCAGCACAGCTTGGTCATTTTGCTATTCAAACAACTCTTTAGTTAATTGCCCGTCTTTTTAGTGTTTTTGGTGGCTATGATTGAGCAGAAAAGTGACCAAACTGCGCTGGACATCAGCCCTTCCAAGCCTGGAATTGAAGAACCCTGAACCATATTGTTCTTTATACACTGAGTTGCAAATTTAGGTTAACCAAACTTTCATGTACACTTGCTACACAGCTGTGCTTTGTGTAGCCCATCTGTTACTGCACAATTTGTCTACCCCATTTATCAGTATAGAAGGTACATCACAGGACCACAGCTGACCAGATATTACCTGAGTGTCGGACTGCTCTCAGCACAGCAGTAACATGGACATGTGGCATGTTAGATTGTGGTGTGCTACGATGAGTGTATCAGACATATCGGTGTTGCTTGAGTTTTCCCACACTTCAGTGTCACCGCTGGGTTGAGAGTAGTCTGCTAAATACTAGACCATGGGTTTCCATTCACACACTGTGGGGTCTCCAGAAACACTGCTGTGCCTGATACTCTCATACCAACACAATGCACACTAACTGTGCTACTACCATGTTAGTATCACTGCAGTGCTGACAGTGGTCCACCACCAAAATAATAGGAAATCAGAGGTGTTCCTGTATTGGACAAGATATGGAGGGGGGCTGGTTGGGGGGGGGCGGTGGTTTGCTAGGTGATTCGGATAAAATAGACATTCTAGATGCAACGGGGGCATTTTAATGGAGGCCAAAGGTCTCTAATTACCTGATAGCCTGTATTAAACTGTGTAATACAGATTCTCTGTTTCTTTGGGTTTGTAGGTTTGTCCAGCTTTTCCAACATGTTTGGAAAGAAGAAGAAGAGGCTGGAGATCTCGGCTCCCTCAAACTTTGAGCATCGCGTGCACACAGGTTTCGACCCACGTGAGCAGAAGTTCACTGGACTGCCCCAGCAATGGCAGAGCCTGCTGGCAGACACAGCCAACCGGCCCAAACCCATGGTGGACCCCTCGTACATCACCCCTATCCAGTTAGCCCCAATGAAGGTACAAACCAGTCACATTTCTCTTGTGTTTCACTCTCTTGCTCCTCGTCAGGGCTATGCATCATGTTAAAACAGAGATGGAAGCAGAAATGTGGAAACCAGCTTGCAGTTTTATACAACAAGCCCCTTGCTCCATTGTTCTGAGCATAAATAAGAAGCAGCAACATCCCCAATGTTGCGTTCACACCTACAGTGCTCATTTAGGTCCAGCTGGACACAAGCGGACAGTGTGAGTGTTAAATTAAAGCTGGGGATTTTGCAGTTCAGCTTTGGAATACACACTTCTGCGTCCATTTCTCAAGCAGTCCAGATTTCTGTAGAGTCAGTCACTGATGGTGTCTGTATTCTCTGTCTTCCCTCTGTTTGTATTGAATATGCCTTGTTTGATATGTTTTATCTAGACACACACAGCGTTCTAGCAGTTTGTTGATCAATCTACAAACAGTATTTTACCATATTACTCCAGCTTATGTGCAGTGTTTGTACATGTACAGTATTTACTGTGTTCCCACCAGTAGCCACCGCCAGTGTAGCCTCTCTGTCCTGCCTTCTTTCAGCTGTCCTTGTTGCCTGTGTCTGCATGTAGCTTTGCATTTTGTTCTGTGCCTGTACACCTTGTGTGTGCTACTGTCACTATTCAAATGGCAGTCTACAGACTCAGCACACTAACACTGGGAAAAATAGTCCAGTTTAAATGAATTCCCCACAATAATGATTATTTTATCACCCGATTTAATGTGTCTCTTCATTGCTTGGTGACTAGGAGACAAATGAAAGGGGAACATTATTAAATGTAGCATATGAGGTCTGTAAGCTGTCCTCAGGGTGCTACAGTCAGATCATCTCTAAATGTGCGAACTTTCCACAAAGAAACAGAAACAACAGAGATGTTTTTTCTTGAATTATTAACTACATAACTGAAGCATTCAGACAAATAGTACTTTACTGCTTCAGAATATGAGTGGTATGAAATGGAAGACACAGAGGCTGATAAAAGAACCAAGAGGATCCCACCTTACCTAGGATCCACAGGTTATACCTGTTTATTTACATACAAGTAACGTTTATCTTTGACTTGGCAAAACTGCTGTTAAAAAGGAACCAGGGTTGTACTTCCTGATAGTGGTTTTTGGAGATTTAGCCCCTGCCCTGCACATTTTAGTGCTTTCCTTGCTCTCAACATTTCTGATCCAACTAATCAGATAATTACCAAGCCCCTCCTGAGTTGATGTGGGTGTGTTAGAGCAGAACAGCACACACATATGCATGGCAGGAGGTCCTCCAGGACTGAGCATTAGAAAACCCCTTCGGGTTCATATAACTGCAAATGAAAGTTTAAAGATATGTGGTGAAGGTTCAGGAAGGAGGCACGGGATGTAGGGAAAAGAGTCAGGACCGAGGACGGCTACAACACTGGCTTTGCGGCTCTCAGAAAATGTCAGAAAGCAGCCTTTTGAAAATGCATTGACGACTGTAAACTAGTGCGGTGTCATAGGAGATATCTTTGAAGAGGGGTCAACAAGACATTAATTCTCTTGCTCTCTTCACAGATATCTCCCAAGAAAGTCCGGTCAGCTGAATCGCCGTTGCGAAAAGTATGCCCTTTTTTCCTACCCTATTTTATCTTTTTTTTCTCCTTCGACCACACTATCCCTCCTTTTAGTTCTCTTTATTTTCCCTTTTGTTGTTTTCCAATGCTTGACTACATGCATTCTGAGTAGGGGTGCTTGTGCTAAGTTCTTAAATTCATTGTGATGAAGAGCTCCAAAAACATGACACCCGAGAGCAGCGTACAAAGAAGTGCATACATTTTTGCTGAAGCTGAAATGCATGCCTATCTATTTCATAATCACACACTTACCGTCATGATGGTCAAATTCTGTATATTTTTATGATACTGTGTAGCTGTATAAAACTCATACGAATGCTTCATGATGTCATATGGCTTGCTATAAGCGTGTCACATGATGGAACATTGTCATTTGAAGATATGAAAGACCATTACATGTCAAAGTTCATCTTCTGGCATGGACCATTACTTTTTATGCAGGAGGTTTTAGCTTGTTTTATCATGCATGCTTTGCTATAGCAAGCCATAATATACCAGATCTGTGAATATACAAGATCTGGAATTCTGAATTACATCAAAGGACTAGAAAGCGTGGGTCAACTCAGACCCTCTGAAAGATAAGCAAGTGATATCTGTAAACTGTTCAGGAATTACTTGCTTTAACATCTTCCCTATACTGAAGGTATGCTACGCAGGTGCTCTATTCTAAGAGTGATTCTAAAAGCTGCATTTCAGAAAAGTTTTAAATGAAAGGAATATAGCTATGTTTTCTGATTTTAATAGATTTAATAGATTTGATGATTATGTTTTTTTTTATAAATCAATTCACAGTAAAAATGTACACTATATGTTTGTGGGTACCCTTTTGGGTAAATGCATTGTAGTTGGCTACTTTAAGTCGCATTTGCTGAAATAGATGTACAAATATCTAGTCCCTGCAGAAAATTATTGCCAATAGAAGGGGCATGAGCTAGAGAGGTATAAAGCCCCCCAGCATTGAGTTGTGGTGCAGTGAAACTGTGCTCTCTGGAATGATGACGTTCCATCCAGTACTAATGGGATGAGTTGGGGAGTTATGTATGAGGTGGGGTGGTGATCATCCAACATCCTGACCTTACTAACTCAAATCCTGAATGCAGTGCTCTTAGGGAAAATCTTAGGGTAGCCCCTTGATTTCAGAAGAAGCAATGGATGAGCAGTGTACAGTGTATCCATACAGTGTACATTTAATGACTTGTTTACATCTCAACAACTAATGTATGACATTTAGAAGAAAATGGGAGGAATTGCCATTTTAGCTTAATCTGCACATTGGGCATAGTAGAATATAGCAGTGTGTCTGGAGTTGGGTCTCTCTGGGTGTTGCTGTTTTATTTAAAAGAGAGTATCTTTATGTAAAAGAGTGAGATACCATATTTCTTATTTGGTAAACTATGATGAGTTTCTGGGCGACTGTGCACACATTCAGAGCTCAGTCAGATCTCTAAAGGCTTGTTATTGATTTGTTTAATCAGATTAACAAGAGAACCGAGGTGTGAAATGTGATGATATGCTATGTCTGCTAGATCATGTTTTTTACATATCAAAGTAAATTGTGGACAGCAGAGTTTTTAATGTTGACAGTGAAGTTAACAGAGAAGAGTAGATTAAAAGGCCGAAGTAAACACTGGTTTCTGGTTAAAGTGGGTCATTCGTTCAGGCCAGATTCAGGCTAGACTAGAGGAAATTTTATCTTGACTGTATATTTCATTAGAGGTGGGGAATGTAGCAATATTTTGTTATTGTGATTGTCACGAAAAGGCCCATAAAAGCACATCAGAAGCATGATTCATGACAAGGACAGCATAAAGCGTTTTGTTAAGTTGGATTTAGTGCAGAAAAATTCACCTATAATTTTTGAGTATATTTGGAAATGTGGCACTACTGATACAGGTACAACTAATCAAATCTCTGAAAAATTAAATATATTAAAACACATCTTATGGGAACAAAAAGACTTCAACCACATTATTTATTCAACCTTAGACATAAACAACAGTCAAGCAAAAAAGATTCAAGATTCTGCTCTGCATATTTATGACATTGACCATGTTAAAACCTGTGAACAAAACAGTCATAGTGTTTTAACCCCTTAATAATAATATGCCTTAGTGTGTAATAAGCCTCGTCATGGGGGGTTACTCTTATTCCTCTGTTGAAGCTCAAATTCAGACGACCAGTCGATCAAGTGCCCACTGTCATTATAGCAAACATAGGGGTCAAATATGAATGCTGAGAAATTTTGGGAGGGGGGGCATGGGGTTGAGAAAGTTCATGATTGTAAAACATCAGTATATAAACAGTGGTGAAAAAAAAGGGATTTAGGCTAAATGAAACACAACAACAACAACAACAACAAAATAAAAACGACTAGAATCTTGTTTCTCTTGTTTGAATGTCTGGAAACCTAAAGACTGACAGGCGCGTACAGTGGCAAAATGATGTAGATGTGATCACAAGGTCAGTACAAATATTTCTGATATGAATATAATCTGCTAGAATATTTATTGGGAGGTTTTCTATAGAGATAAAGTACACTCATATTGTTGTTTATGTTTGGATCTAGTTGGTCTAGTTGGTCTAGTTCCTGCATCTGGTGTTCAGAAGCAGCATTATGGAAATCAGTCCTGCATGTTGTCATAGTGTGGCCTAGACATAGATATATCTCCTAAGGCAGGCAGAAACACAAGTGCAGCTTGAGGGTTAGCTGAATTTAATAGTGGCAGTGTTTAATTTTTTTTCTGAAGAGACAAGACTAATTTAATCACCTTCCTTATTGTCCCTCTGATCTGCTTAGACTATTACAAGAGATGGCCAACAGCAATGCAACTCTTTATCTCCAGACTTTTCAGAACCTTTTTTTTTGTCCTTGTACCGAAGTGGTGGGACGAACGTCTCTGGGGTGTCAGAAAAGCAGAGTCGCTGGCTGTCTTCAAACAAAGACTGAAGGCTCACCTCCTTCCAAGAGTACTTGGGCGAAGTGTAGTATATGTTGAGTATTGGTGTCGCTATACTGACTGCTGGATTTGGCAGCACCTAGTTTGAGGTATCTCTTGGATCCTAGCTAATACAAACTAGCAAACTAGCTACTACTGTATTTTCTGAGTAAACACTGAAGCACGTTTGTAAGTTGTTCTGGATGAGAGCAACTTACTGATGCGCCCTGAACTGATGCGCCCTGGTCAGTGTGTGGCACCCTCAGTGTATTGCCTTTAATGAACACAACATGTTGTTGCTGTCATGTAAAAACCTCGATCCCTCCAAACTTTACAAAAGAAGGAAAAACGTTCTTAACGTTTGATGTAAAAATATTGTATTCCAGGTCATTTTGGAGCATTTCTATTGGTCCATTCATCATGACATTTGTACACGATGAAAAGCCCCATATTTATAATATCAAAATGTCAAAAGGTGAAAAACATGTCAAATGACAGCAAAGATAAAAATGTTTGCCCTTCAATTAGGACATAAAATTAAAATCCCTTATTCCAATCTCCAAATACCCCAATATTTATCCCACAGTGACTGTCCTATGACTGTCTCTTTCTTTTGTGCAATAATATTAATGCTACCAGGCTGTTTGGAGCACTTATTAGGAGCGTGGTGTGAGTCACTGGGTATTAGCTGTGTATAATTATAGAAAGCGCTCAGCTAGCCCTCTCGTCTTTTTTCCGCTCGTGGCAGAGACACATGAATGATGGGCTCGCTTCCCCGGCCAGCAGACTGTCTGTGTGCGGTTACTGAGGTAGTAAGCGAGTACAGAGAAGGAGAAAGCAAGCAAGCCGTGTCCAGCGCATGAGCACTCGGCTCGTTCCCACGGATGAGCAAATCCTCCCTGCGCTTCACTGTTGGCTTACACGATACTCACTTTTACTCGCTTTACTTAAAGGGCGGCAGTGTCAAACCCATTCATGCGGCCTTCGGGGTTAGCGCTTCTTCTGAATCCCAGATTACTGTTGTTTAAGTGGCGTGCACAGACGAGTGTGAAGCAGATGACAGTGAGCATTGAGCAAGAACAAGCTTTGCCCTGATGAGGTTGGTGTGCTGCTCTCAGAGGTGGCTATGTTAAGGCAGGTTTCAGGTAGTGCATTAGCTTTGCATTAGCACTGTGATGAGGATGGTTCATTTAAAGAACATATGGCCAGTGATCTGTGGTGTTATATTGGAATTTATAGTTCTAGTTTTAGTGTTCTAATGTTGTCATGTGTTTATAGAGAGATTATACACAAAAAATTAATTTTAGCTTTTTTATTCAGTAGTTTAAGATCTGTGGGAGCGGAAATAACTATTAAATAGTATATAATATACTGTATCTGTACTGTTACTGTACAGTACAGGATCTTATACATGTTATACATTCATTTTAGACTTAACTACAGCTCTGTTTCTCATTCTGCACAGATTACTTGCACCTTATTATTGTAGCATCATATTCAAATGAGTATTTATGCATGTGTCCGCAGTCAAATGAAGGATACATAGTTATAAACAGTGGTTCCAAACTTTGAGCGGTGATGTTAAACATTTGAATGGCAGTATAGTTCATGTTAAGGCAGCTTAGCACATTGGCATTATGCTGTTATGATTCTAGTACCTTTGAAAGCCACACACAGGGTATTTTGTGCTGACAGGGTGCCAGCACAGTATCAGTGACAGTGGCTGTGATTGGAGTTGCATGTTGAGGCACGTCCCACTGTAGTACAGTGTTGACAGACCCTGGACCTCGGCCAGTGGTAGTGTGAGCCGGCTGCGGAGCAGTAGCGGAGCATGTGATGGGAGGGAAACCTGAGAGTAGGCCTGAGTTTCTAACCCGGTACGAGCGACAGCTGCACAGGGTGAGTTACGATGTGAACGGACGGAGCTCCCTCCGGCCAGAGGAAGCGGGCCAGGCAGACAGAGAGCGAGAGAGGGTGAGAGAAAGAGAGAGAGAAAGAGAGAGAGCAAGAGCGCGAGAGAGGGCAGCAGGTGCAGGGACTCCTGGCCCAGGCCGGTCAGACGGAGCACGGCCAGCCACTGGAGCCGGCAGCAGCTGGACCCAGAAGGAAAGAAGACCCAAGCCATCGCAGGTGTGTCATTAACACAGAGTCGGTGCATTACTACACACACTAAGTTCACCATCCACACCACCCCACTGGAACTGAAATCCACAAGAAAAAGTCAGTACAGCGTGGCAGATTTATGTGTCCAAACGTTGAGGTTCAATGCAGTCAAAGGCTCACAGCAGTATCACATGTAGTTTTCAACCTGTGGGCTATGGCCCCCTAGTGGGCCATTTTGTTATTGTTTTATTGTCAGTTTAACCACAAAACTTTGTTGCAATTAAAACACAATTAACCAAACCTTATTAAGGTACGACATTGAGGTCAAGCTTTGTCGATTGGTCTGGCAAAACCAACACAGCTGGCTAGTTTTGCATAGTTTTGTTTGCATCTTCAGTGCAAATCAATGAAATTGATTTTGATCATAAAGAATTCCTTCCTATTGCCATTCTAAACATTCTAAACAGTTGAGTTGGTCAAATCATGTGTATTTTGGTGAACCTTTAGTTGCTAAAGGTTGAGAACCTCTGATCCAGTGTAAGACCTTCCCAAATAAGAGACAAACCTCTTTTTAATACCTTTGATTTCAGAAGGTGTGCAGGTATGAAGCATGTACAGGTGTCCACATACTTTTGGCCTTGTAATGAATATGGTAATTTGACTTGTTTTTAGAAATGCCATCTACTGTGAATCTAATAGTTGTGTAGTTAGTGCAGTTGAACCCCTTAAGGGGTATACCATTTTAATCCAGTAACTACTTACATAATAATACATGAGAGAGAGTACTGTACCATGAGATATTGGCATTGTATGTTACTGTAATTATACCACAGATTTAATATAGATCATGAAGACACAGAAAGTGATAAACAAGAATGTTTGTTTACATCACATTAAATACATCATGTTACATGACACACAAGATTGCATAAGGACCTCCTGATACCTCTCAGTCATCCAGGCAGTCACAATATGAGGTTGGAATGAAATGTGTATGAAATCAAATGAAATCTGCAAAACAAGACCAGTCAGTCTGTAATAGTCCAGCCGTGAATATCCAGTAAACTTCATCACGTTGTGTGATGAACAACAGTGTCTACAGTGAGTCCAAGAAGTATTTGATCCCTTGCTGATTTTCTTTGTTTGCCCACTAATAAAGACACTATCCTTCTGCACTTTTAATGGTAGATATATTCTAACATGGAGAGACAGAATATCAAGACAAAAATCCAGAATATAATTTTAAAGAATATATTTTAATTAATTTGTATTTCAATGAGGAAAATAAGTATTTGATCCCTCTTGCCAAACACACTCAATACTTAGTGGCAAAGCCTTTGTTTGCAAGCACAGCGGTGAGACGTTTGTTGTAGTTAACCACAAGTTTAGCACACACACCAGGGGGAATTTTGGCCCACTCTTCTTTGCAGATCCTCTCTAAATCATGAAGGTTGGTGGGCTGTCGCTTGGCAACTCTGACCTTCAGCTCCCTCCATAGATTTTCGATCGGATTGAGGTCTGGCGACTGGCTGGGCCACTCCATGACCTTAATGTGATTTTTCTTGAGCCAATCCTTTGTTGCCTTTGCTGTATGTTTAGGGTCGTTATCATGTTGGAAGACCCAACCACGGCCCATTTTCAGATCCCTGGCAGAGGGGAGGAGGTTGTCCCTCAGGATTGTGCGGTACATGGCTCCATCCATCTTCCCAGTGATGCGGTGAAGTAGCCCTGTACCCTTGGCAGAGGAACACCCCCAAAACATTATGCTTCCACCTCCATGCTTGACGGTGGGCACAGTGTTCTTGGGGTCATAGGCAGCATTTTTCTTCCTCCACACATGGCGGGTGGAGTTGAGGCCAAAAAGTTCAATTTTGGTCTCGTCTGACCACAAAACCTTCTCCCAATAACTTGGTTCATCTTTCAAATGATCATTGGCATACTTGAGGCGCGCCTCCACATGTGCTCTCTTCAGCAGGGGTACCTTTCGGGCACTGCAGGATGTGAATCCATTGTTGCGCAAAGTGTTGCCAATTGTTTCCTTGCAAACTGTGGTCCCAGCTGCCTTCAGGTCATTTGCTAACTCCTGCCGAGTGGTTGCAGGACGATTTCTGACTGTTCTCAGCATCATTGCCACCCCACGAGGCGAAATCTTCTTTGGAGCACCGGGCCGAGGTCTGTTGATTGTCATGTTATACTCTTTAAACTTTCTGATAATTGCACCAATAGTTGTTACTTTCACATCCAACACCTTACTAATCTTTTTGTAGCCCATTCCAGCTTTGTGAAGGTCAACAATTCTGACTCTGAGGTCCTGTGACAGCTCTTTGGTTTTACCCATGTTGGAGACTTGAAATCTGTGTGATCTGTCTGATTCTGTGGACAGGTGTTTTTCACACAAGTGATTAGTGAGAACAGGTGGCTTCAGGTCAGGTAACAAGTTGATTGGGAGTGTCTAACTGGTCTGTAAAAGCCAGAACTGCTAATGAATACTAAGGGATCAAATACTTATTTCACTCCATGAAATACAAATCAATTAATATATATTCCTTAGATTTATTTTCTGGATTTTCTTTTTAATATTCTGTCTCTCCATGTAAGAATACATCTACCATTAAAAGTATAGAATGATCATGTCTTTATTAGTGGGCCAACGAAGAAAATCAGCAAGGGATCAAATACTTCTTGGACTCACTGTATGTGTAAAACATTTTGGCATCGTTTATTTACCATACAATATGACACTGGTAATTGTGATTAGCAAGCTCACACCTTGCATGCTCTTGGCATGGCCTTAGCTAGTCTAGTTTCGATATTATGGCCATATTAAAACTGTTTCAAGGTAGAGAGTTTTTTTTTTGTTGATGGCAATGCCTGGTGGCACCAGAGGATTACAGTCTGGTCGTGTTTAGTCGCTCTTTGTCTCTGGATGCTTGCACAAATGGGATGGTGGTAGTCTGCTAGTTCTAACTGCTGGTATATATATTTATTTTTCCACAAAATAATCTAATTTTTAATGCAGGGTCTGCCAATAAGAGTCCTTGGGCAAGACTCTTAACACTACATTGGCCCACCTCTGTAATACGAGTAACCTTGTAAGTTGGATAAGAGCGTCAGCTAAATGCCATTACTCATAACCATAACTTAATAGTTATGTTTATATATGGAGATATATATATATATATAAATTATTGTTATATATATATATATATATATATATATATATATATATATATATATATATATATATTGGAATAAGATCTGACCATTAACTCCCATTGAAAGTTATGTTTTTTATCCCTTCCCCTGTGAACCTTTTTGCAGATACAAGGTTTTGTTCTGGCAGCAATGAAATGAGATGTGTGTCCACATGTCCAGACAAGATATAAAAACAAGTGATTGTGTGTGGGTGCTCAGTGGTTTCAGTGCTTGAACTCTGGCTTTAGAGCTGTTAGGATTATTGTAGTGGCTATCTGTGTGCTTGTGTGTGTGAGGTTGAGAGAGAGAGAGTATGCTCATAACAGTGGAGGCATGGTGTGAGATAGCGTCTGTGGTCAGTGGGTCAGTGTTTTGCTGAAAGCACTACACAGTGATGTCCGTTATCTCACCGGGTGTTCAGCGTTATGTGTAGGTCTTAGCAGATCCAGCTCTCATTTACATGTTTTCTGTAGAAAACAAAAGCGGAGCATTCAGAAGTGTGTAGTCATGTCACTGCTGTTTCCCATCTCTCTCTCTCTCTCTCTCTCTCTCTCTCTCTCTCTCTCTCTCGCTCTCTCTCTCTCTCTTTCCCTGTGCATATGTGTGTAACAGGCCTGCAAGCCTGCATTCTCAAACAGACATCTTACACAAACACTCGAAACATCCCCGGTTTCTGCCTGAATGCCTTTGAAGAATTAAAGCAGCGCCTGGCGAAATCAGACACACTGATTTAACACTCTCTCTCTCTCTGTCTCTCTCTCTCTCTCTGTATTTCTGTTTTTTGTTTATGCTCATCTGACTCTCTCTCTCTCTCTCTCTCTCTCTGTACACACACACACACACACACACACACACACATACATTTATATATGTACATATATTTGCATACATATATGTGTGTGTATGGGTGTGTATACCGTTGCTGTCACACAAAAATCTCATGTCTCCAAAATGGCAATATATGAATATTCATCAGCCATAACATTAGTACCACTAGGATTAGGCATTACTGCCTAAGAGTGAAAAGGCCAACGTTGTGCCACTACAGCAGATCTGAGTATTCAAGCCATGGACTCCACAAGACCTCTGAAGGCGTCCTGTGGTATCTGGTACCAACATTGTAGCAGCAGATCCTGTAAGTTGTGAGGTGGGGCCTCCATGAATCAAATCAGTGAGACTTAGGTGCTCATGACCTTGTCCTTGACCATGTCCTTTCTCAGAGCACTTTTGGTAGGTACTGTCCAATGAAAACCAGCAAAACCCCACAAGACCTGCCTGATGCTTTTGCAGTGTTTTGACCCAGTCGTCACGGTTTGACCCTTTTTAGAGTGACTCAGGTTCTTATGCTTGCCCATTTTTCCTCCTTTCACCTTCAAGAATTGACTGTTCACTTACTGCCTAATATATCCCAGACCTTGATAGATGTCACTGTAGAGGAAGATACTGATAGTGTTTTTCACTCCACCTGTCACTGGTTCTAATGTTATGGCTGATGTATGTATTTATATGTACATCTTTCTTGCTCTGCCTCCATATCTCTCTCTCTCTCTCTCTCTCTCTCTCTCTCTCTCTCTCTCTCTCTGTCTCTCTCTCTCTCTCTCTGCCCCCCTCCCCTTGTTTCTCTGTCTGTGTCTCATCTCTCTCCTCTCTGTCTCTCCTTTCTGTCTTTCTGCCCCTGTGTCTGTCTCTACTCCCCTCCCCCTTTCCAACCTGCGGTACTGATGCAGGTTAGCTGTTTAAAGCCAAGCAGCAACTCTTTCCACAGTTTTGATTCAAAGTGAATATGGAGAATGAGATCACATCCAGGAATGCTGTTGTGTAGTTCTGTGCATCCCATGATGCTTATGGAGATGTTCAGCCACATGCTGTACGTCCTGCTGCAAGGCTTATTTTGAAAGCTGTCATTGACGGTTGTGCTGGCTGCAGTATGGCCGTCTGTGGCCCGAGTAGAGTGTGGAGGATAAACAGAGCAGACAGGCCACAGTGACTCAGGAGAAACAGCCTGCTCTTCTTTTCAGGCCGCTGGAGGATTTCATTAATGACACCACAGCATCCCCTAGTGCTGAACAGCAGGATTGTCATCCAGCTAACCCACATAACGACCTTTAGTCTCGGCGGAGATGCAGAGGCAGGATGTCAGTGAAAGAGAACACTGTGCAGTGTATAGAAGAACCAAAACAATGAAATACAGGTGTGTTGACAGTCGAGGCGAGACAGGGATTACCATTGATTAGACAAAACGAGCAGAGTGACAGTGGGATAAAGGGTAAATGAGAGACAACATTTACATTGAAGGCATTTAGCAGAAACTCTTATCCAGAGTGACTTACAAAAGCGTTTACTCAGAAAATAAATACTCTTAGCTAATTTTTGGACTATGATCCAAAAGATGCCTCTAAGTTTAGACGCTACAGAATACAAAAGTCAGTATGAAGACCACGATACTCAGCACTACACTTCGCTCAAGTATTCTTGGAGGTGGGTCTTTAGTCTGTGTTGGAAGACAGCGAGTGACTCTGCTGTTCGGACACCCAGGGGAAGCGCAATTCACCACTTCGGTGCCAGGACAGAAAAAAGCCTGGACAGCTGGCAAGCCGTACTTGAAGCTCGAAGGTCTCTTGGTATGCTCCTCTGCTCCTCTGGTCAACACTTCAAATATACCAAATTCAACTTGATTAAAGTACACACTCCAGATTTTTATTTAAGGGTATTACATACATACATTTTAGATTTACCATATTGAAATTACAATACTTTTTACACAGCCCCCTTCATTTCAGGGCTCCATTATATTTGGGACACAACAGTGATGTGAGGTATGGTAAAGCAGTCATGTGTCAACTGTGTTGCAGATCTCTTGCTTACAATGACTGCTTAAAGTCTGAGGTTCATAGACATCACAAGGTGCGGAGTATCTTCTCTGGTGTTGCTTCACCAGACCTCTAATGCACCCATCTTCGGCTCGTTTTTGTTTCTGGGACTTGCTGGACTTGTTTTTTTTTCCAGTAGATCCTGTCCATTTTTTACTTTGTAAAACACCTGTCTTGTCTTACCAGTATGTTTGGGATCCTATACACCTATATACTATGCTTTGCTCCTGCCATCACTCTGATACAGGTTAGTCTTGGTCACATCTGTCCTTAAGATTTTTTTCCAGGGTTCTGCAGCTCCTTTAAGTTTACGTACTGGAGTCTGGCCCTTCTGTTTTTAGTGGTTTGCATCTTGCAGTGTAGCCTGTGTGTTTCTGTTCATGAAGTTTTCTGTGAACAGTAGTCTCTGACAAATACACACCCGCCTCCTGAAGGCTGTTTCTAAACTGTAGGACAGACAGGATTTTTCTTTAGCATAGTGAAGATCCCTCAGCAGTGGAGGACTTCATTGGTCCACACGTATATTTATGATTAATGAGCTCACCAGTGCGTTCTTTCTTCTTAATGATGTTCTACACAGTTGATTTTGGTAATCCCAAGGTTTGTATTCTTCCTTTGCAGCTTCATAATAGCTTCTTTAACTTCTATTGGCACAACTCTTGTTGTCAAACTGAGCTACAGACTCCAAAGGTGGTTAAAAGCTTAGAAGCAGGCCTAGAAACACATCTAAGAATTCATAAAAACCTGTCAAAAGTCAAATGTCACAAACCACATGGTACCTTGAAAAGAGAGGGACTGTAAAAAGTATGACATTTCAACATAGTGAAACTCAAATGTCTGCATATATCCTTAAATGAAAGTCTTTAATGTGAACTCTTGATTTGAAATTGTGAACTGTGGAGCAGGGCAGCATATCAAGAAAAACTGTGTAATTGTCCCAGTCATAATGAATTAATCTGAGGATAATGTCACTGTGAAGTATTTTAAGAATCTGGTAATCTTCTGTTTTCTGTTTCTGTTTTTGGCAGGTTTTTCAGGTAATCAGTTTAATCAAAAGCCGAAATGAAGAATAACACAAATCTGTAAATATGCAAGGAACAAGGTGAATAATGAATATAAACAGGTGGATTCCCAATGTAAGAGAGAGAATTTCAAGTATGCATTATTTATCATAAGTACTTCCTAATCACTCATGTGATGACCATGTGAAAGTATATATTTTTATGAAGTAGTTCTTGTAATTGAGTTATTAAATGGGAAAGCCCTAGTAATAATACAGTTTAATCTTAATAACTCAGTTGCAAATACATTCATAGTTGTGTAATATTTTGCAGGTTAATTCTTCCAGAGTGTTAAAGACTTAAGAATGGAATGAGTTACAGTATCAGAAAATTAGGTCTCACACTTGCCAGCTTTCATAGAAACCTTTGTAGGCTTCTCACTGCATCATATTAGTGGAAAGTGGGTAAAACAGAAGTGACACACTCTCCCTCTCATCTTAGAAATCAACCCACACCCTTACATACAGCACATGCTTTAAAAGAGTAGAAAATATTTTCTCATTCCCATAAAAACGTTTTTGCATCATCATTGCCTCCTTTATTATCATTCAGTTTCTGGATGATAGCGTGAGATCTTGAGGCATCAAGAGAAATAATAGAGTAATGCTTGTTGTGAGATGCCATCTGCTGGCTGGTGTGGGTATGAGATACATGGTCATTTGTAGTAAACAAGTGTAAATATGTACTTTATGTTAGTTTTGGAGTTTTGTGAAATGCATGCTTCTGAGCTGTTTCTTAGGAACATTACACTAATACAGGGTAGAGCCTCACTTTGCTCTCAAAACAGACCCAATTCTCCATGACGTGGATTCTACAAGATGCTGTAAACACTCCTTTAAAACTCTAGCCCATGTTGGCATGATTGCTTCACACAGTTCCTGCAGATGTTTAATGTTGCGAATCTCCTGTTCTACCACAGTACAGGTGTTCTACTAGATTCAGTTCTGGTGACTGCGAAGACCACTGAAGAACACTGAATTGTCAGGTTATTGAAACCAGACTGAAACCAGGTTGGGTCCATAGGTTCATGCGTTTGGCACCAAATTCTGACTCTACTATGTGTGTCTCAGCTGGCCTACAACTAGCCTACTAGGCTTTTTTTCATCTTGGAATACACAGCATCTTACACATCAACTACAACAGCAGAAGGCCACATCAGGTGGGCAATGTTGTCTTGGCACACTTTGGATCTGTACCGGTCATTGCTTGAATACTACACAACCATGTGAGTATTGTTGCTGACCATGTTCATCCCTTCATGAGCACAATTTATCCATCTTCTAGCCACTATGTCTGACATGATAACACACCATGTCACAAAGCAGACGTCATCTTAAACTGGTTTCATGAACATGACCCAGTCCCAGCAACTGGATCTGAATCCACTCTTGAACACTCTTGGGATGTGATAGAACAGGGAGATTTGCATAAGGGAATTTCCACAGTCATGTCAACATGGCTCACAATGTCAAAGAAATGCTTCCAACAACTTGTGGAATCCATGCCACAAGGAATCGAGGCTGCTTTGAGGTAGTATAGTATACCTAATAAAGTGCTCAGAGATTGTGCATATGAGGCAAAACCAAACATTGGATAAAAGAACAAATAATACATCTGTAATATAGTTTCAGTCAAAATAATTCAACCCTCATTGCAAATTAGGTTCATTAGTGAAATGTACAAAATTTCAGTTGTTGGCAACAAACCAATCAAACAAGACCAATTTAAACAGCTCAACACGGCTAATAGAACAAGTGTTTCCAACACAAAAGGATACTTTTAATGACTTTTAATGCAGTCTCAGACTTATTCAACTCCTTCATGACAAGCGTCTTTAGTGCTTAGTAGAGCAGCCTTCTGCTGTTACGACCTGCTGCTAACGTGATGCAAAGCCAGAAATTCCTGAGGAATCTGGGCAGGGGGTTTGTTGCCTCCTTCTGCAAATCCCACCAAAGATACCCAAAGATTCCCAGAATCTCAAACCTTCTTGTTTTGTTGCGTGTTATATAGAGTTTCAAATAGATTAGAGACGACTTTTCCGACCATCAGTGCTTACTGTGCAAACTGAAGCATCAGCCCCTGCTGCCACAAAATCTCTTTTGCAGTCACTCCAGGGTTTTTGACCATCTGCTTCCTCAAGACCCTGGTGGTAGCTGGTGATAGCTTCCTCCTTCTGAAACGTCCAGGTAGTGTAGCCAGTGTCCCTTTGTCTCTGAACTTGTGAACTCAGCTTCCAGCGGTATCTCTTAAAACATGTCTTGTATCCTTTTCCTTGTTTGTGCAAGGCATTGATGTCTTGTCTGTTTACAGGCAACTTGACTCTTCTCATCATCAACAAACCCCTAACCAGTCCAGGCATTTGATGTGATTTATCTTCACACCCAATGCAACAAATGAAGCTCTTTATTTACCACCTGATTTTACAAGTTGGCTCCTAAGGAATTTTATTCAGGGAGACTGCTGTGTCATTAAAAGTGTTGTTTAGTGTTGAATGTGGATACAGCACTTGTTCTATTAGCCGTGTTGAGCTATTTAAATCGGTCTTGTTTGATTGGTTTGTTGCAAACAGGTGAAAGTTTGTACATTTTGCTAATGAACCTAATTTGCAAAGGGGGTTGAATAACTTCGATGGCAACTATACATCAACCCAGCATTCTCTAATATTCTCCAGTTACCCTGTGGACATAGTTGGATGCATCTCATTAAAGTAATGTGGGTGGGTGAGTGGCATGGGCTCACGCTATTCACGCTATGTATTTTCCTTTCCTTTTTTCCCCTCTTTATAATTAGAGCTCATAAAAGAATTAGAGACGCACTTAAACTAAATTGGATCTTGATCTTGGAATCGGAAATGGTGTCAAACCCATTGTTACACCCTTACAAATACAGAAAATAGTTTTTTTTTATTATTATTTTAAGGAAACTCTTAAACTCCATGACATTTTAAAGACATAAACATTTGAATGATTATTATTCAGTGCTTACTGCCCAAGTCATTGTGTTTTTAATGAGTAAGGAATTCAAGTGTTGAGGGAGTTTTGTATTTAGAAACATTCAACCCTCTGTCTTTGCAAGTTAGTTCTTCATGAGGTTGGTGGGTTACCTATGTCTGCTGAGCCCTATTTTAGCTGAAGCATCAGGGCAAACAACCAGTGCTTTAGCAAGACTTTCCTTTTACCTCTAGAAATGGGGTACACCACTGAGTACCTTGTTTCATCTGGTATCTGGCATCATGCCCAAAAATGTTCTTTGATTATAAGCCACATTTAGTGAATGCACATATGAATGCACTCAAAATGTTTGTTGTCACACACTTTGGTAAACATCCAATCCCAACAGAAATGTCCCATTTTGATCCTCCAAATATCAGTGCGTGTACTCTACTAAATCATGAGTTTGCTATGGAGGCCTAATATGAATATTGCTATATACACCAACACTGTCACTGATTAACTGACATCAAGTTAATATGAAAGTAAAGCTTAAAGCAGTGTTATTAACAAGCCCAGAACTTCAGTGTAAAACTCTATACTGCCAAAATCTCTGGACCACCACACCTACCACTTCCCAAGTAATTTGGTGAGATTGCCAGTCTTCAGTGAAAAGTGCAGGAGTGTTAGCTTGCTTGTAGCATGTTCGTAGCACAATTATCAATAATTCCAATTAGAATTAGTTTACTATTGTCATACTGAACATGAAAGGGAACAAAAAGAAGTACGTAGGTGCTCGTAGCAGCAATACTAAAAGCTAATTCTATTTCCTGACCTCAGAACTCTACCCATACATGGGTATTTAATTGTATAGGTTTTGGAACTCATCGGTTAACCACCCTAGTGCAACATGTTTCATTCCTTCCATAGACAGAAACAGCTTAGACCCAGATTAGATGTCTGCATGGATGATTTTTGCAGAAATGGTGTTACAGTGCTTTCTTTTGATAGTAAGCGCTTGAGGTGATGGAGAGAAAATGAAAAGAGAGCGTAAAATTTACATCGGCATATTTCTTAGAATAAAAATAAATCTATCATAAAACAAGCTTGATGCTGTAAGTAAAGAATTGGCCACATTAGCTTGTTGGACACCTTCTGGATCGTCTTGAATAGATGACCTCAAAGCCAGATGCTCGCAGGGATGTACAAAAGGATAGTGTCCTCGGGGCCTATTTTCTTGAAGAGCATGTGTAGATCATTTCAAAATAAAATCAAATAAAATTGGGTTCCAGGATTTTTTTTTTACTGCAACAGCAACACATTAGCTTAAGCCCGGGTAAAAAATACCTAGACAAATAGATGGACTGAGAAGTACTGCATGTTGGACAGGCTGTTATAGATCCTTTTGGCCTAAAACGCTTTAAACGTATGGCAGATTTACAATCAGTTTTGGAAGGGTAATATGGTGAAGAGCTTTAAAGCTTTAAAGATGTGTTTCGTGCTTTATTAGTTTAGTGTCCACTGCAGCTGTTTAGGAGACAGTTTGTCGGCTCTGTGCTGTGCAGGTGAGCCTCTTCCGAGACACAATCATGTTTGCGGTTCCCACAGTAATTCTGCTCTTATAAACAGCACATAATCAGCACTGTGTTTAACAATGGCTCTTATAATGGTGTCAGTAGTATATTGCTATTGTCATGCATTCTCCTATTTCTGTAATGTAAACCTTACTGCAAAAGGAAAAACCCCTTAATTTTCAAAGGAAGTAAGTGTGGAATGAGTTTCTATCATTTCTATCAAAAAGGAGGTACATAGTGTGACAATCTGTTTGTAGTCAGTGTAGTAGGACAGTAATTCTCCTAAGAGGTCATGCAGACTTGAATATTACGCTTCAGAAGGCTTTACTGCCCGCTGTGAATGACCTTTAAAGATTATTAACCCTTGTAGTGTGAAGGTTGAGTTTAACTCATCTCAGACTTTATTTTCTGAAGCACAAATGTCAAAGCGTTTTCAGTCTATTTTTAGTCGCGCAATGGAGATATAGTTATCTGTTTAGAAAGAGAAGCTATTAATGGATCTGGTAACCCTGATTTTTGCTGAGTTAGCAAACCTGTGTGAGAAACTACAGTATACATCCCTTCAGTCAGTATGCACTGAGTGTTTGTCACCAGAAGGTGGGGCAAGAGTGCTTTTTTCTGCTTTAATGTCACTGAAGCTTGCAGTCTCAGTGTGGAGCAGGGCAAGTCATTTTAATAGCTTTCATTGGAACATTTCATCGAATATAAAAATAAAACACTGTATGTGAAACTGCCAGTGGTCTAACATACAGCTGTGGAATGAACTGGAAACTGTGTGAGAACCTCCTCCTTCTTCTTCTTCTTCTTCTTAATATTATTCTGTATATATATTTTTACTTCTATTATTTATATTGTGTATATCTTATTTAATTTATCTACATTTGCATCTGAGTGTCATGCCATCCCTTTGTTGCTGTGGCACTGTGAATTTTCCCACTGTAGGACTAATAAAGGATTATCTTATCTTATCTTATCTTATCTTATCTTATTCAGACTTATATCTGGGTTTTAAAACATAGCGAATGCTCCTGTATAAGCTAATGAAAAACTGCCTAAAAAGTTTGCTGTAGTTGTTTTCAACCTACATTGTGGCAGTGGCAGAGTACTGCAGTAGGACTAAACCTCTGTAAGAAACAGAAGAATACATTAAAATCAACATTAAAAATAATAATTATAAAAGTAATAGAAATTCGCACAATGTGAATACAACATCCAACAGCTGCAACAGTAGTAGGTCATTTTAATCAGTTTATACCTGCATTTTTCTCTTTTTTCTAAGCTCACCTTTACAATAATAAGTTGCCGATTTGCCGCAGACAGGCTTAGACTGGACAGCTTAGTGAAGGCTATCACAAAGTTTTTATTTTTTATTTTTATTTTATTATTGACTTTTAAGAGTATAATTATTGGCCTATGGAGATGCAGGCCTTTATATTATTTGGTACTGGATTGGAAGTAAAATCAGTGGCATGGCCCTAGTGCGCTCAGAGCTGCTCTCTGTTCCTCACCTGAGAGCAGAAGGAAAGGTAGCGGTGTGGAGCTCTACTGGAGTCATTAATTACACCCCCCCACACATACACTTCATTACGTCCAAGGTTAATCCCTCGCTTATCTTCCGGCTCTTCCCATCAACCTCCCCCTTCCTCCTGCTCATTGCTCCCTCACTCCCTCGCTCCCTCGATGCCTTCCCTCACTTTACCTTGAGACGGCAGCGCCGTTGGGGCAGGAGCAGATCTATTACGTCTTATCATGGTGGGACAGGCCGAAGACGCGCTCTGGTGAAATATGGCTCCTGTCACAGCAGCCAGAGGAAGAGGAAAGAGAGAGGGGGTGTGAGAGAGAGAGGGTAGGAGAGAGAGAGAGAATAGAAGGGGAAGAAGTACAGGCACTCTACAACTATCACCTAATTCAAACGAATGGGCAGATTTCCAAGGCCGAGTTGGATTCTGGAGCTTGACATTGATTTGGCACACAATTAACCTCACCTCGCCCCTTCCCCTGCCTTCCTCTCTCCACCACTCTCTCTCTCCCTCTCTTTCTCTCCCTTTGTGCTCCTTCGTGCTTATTGATTTTCACTCCAGACCTAGTTTCTTTTCTCCTCGCTAATAAACACTCCATGCCCTCGTGCTAAGAGTCAGCTGAATTAAACAGAAAATGTGTGATCCTGTTCTTACAGTCAGGACCATGAGTATTTAGACGGTGACACAATCTTTGTCATTTTGCCTCTGTACAGCACCTCAGTGGATTTGTAATTAAGCAATGAAATCTAGACCTTCAGCCTTAATTTAAGGAGGTAAACACATTACAATTACAGACATTCTTGCACAGACCCTCAATTTATAACAGTTGGACAAACTAAATATAAATACAGTGATTATTTTTAGAGGTTTCCTTCCTTGAGATGCTTTGGCAGGCCTTCAGTTACTGCTTGTTTGTGGGTCATTTGGCCTTCAGATTTCAGATTGTGCTAGTCTTCGGACATTTGACATTGATTTTCAGTTAAAAAAAACAACGTTGGCTTGACGTCAACCATCAACATTGGACGGGCGTTGATTTTCAGTTGAAAATAATGATAAGGTTGGCACCAAATCCCAAGATTGGCTTTTAGTCTCTATACCTCATGACTGATTGTCAGTATTTAGACATTTGGAAGAAGATGGGATTTGGTTACTTAATACCATGACTTAAACCTAACAACAAATCAATGTCAGCTGTCTTCAGTATTCTACGTCAAATTGACATTGGCATTAGACATTGTCTTGATATTAAATTTTAATCATCCAATGTCACAACTCACATTCAACTAGATATCAGTGTCTATTATTGTAGATGTTATGTTATGAATGCAGCTGGGTTGTCTTCAGTAAGTAAAACTTGCTCTGCTTGGATGAGGTCAGGTGCCTGACTTGGTCATTTAAAAACATTTTATTTATTTGCCTTAAGAAGCTCTAAGGCTGTTACCACTGCACGTTTAGGTCATTATTCATCTGCACTGTGAAGCATTGTCATACATCGTTCAGTCATCAGGTTTGCAACATTGGATTGAATCTGAGCAGAAAGTATAGCCCTGTACACAAAAGAACTCTTTCAAGGAGGTAGTAGTACCACTAGTAAAATTTAAGATCAGACTGGACTGATAGAAACCATCTAAAAGCTTGCCCAGTTCGCCATCAACATTCTTTGGAGAGATGAACGCAAGATTAAAGTGAGTATGGAGAAGGAAAGCATACCACATAATCTGTTAAAAATGGTGGAGGCCCTGTCAATGGTACTGGTTAGTAGTGTTTTAATGTGGCTGCTGATAGATGTAGCAGGATGAATTCTGAAGTATAGAGCTAAAATTCTAAAGAAATGCTGCAGGACTGATGAAAGCAGTAAACACAGCAGTAAACACCAGTGATCCGGTTCCATTGGTGTTCTCGACTTGACTTCAGTTCAATTGTGGTGGTGTACAGAAACAAAATTACATAGATTTTTGTCACTGTCCAAATACTTATTTATTATGTACAGTGGTATGAAAAAGTGGTATGGGCACCCCTGATCATTTTGATAATTTTCCTTTATAAATAATTGGTTGTTAAGATCAGCAATTTTAGTTAAATATATCATATAGCAGACGAACACAGTGATATTTGAGAAGTGATTTACAGACATTTTATAAAGGAAAATCATTAAAATTATCAGGGGTGCCCAAACTTTTTCATACCACTGTATAAGCATCAATTTTTCATCCGAAGGATAGATCTCAGTGGCTGGTAACTCTTATTACATCTGTCATTTAAGCACTTTTGAACTAAATTAACAAAATATTCCATTATATATTATATTATATATGATCAATATACATCATTTTTAAGCTCCTTAAAATCATATCAGTAAATCTGTAACTCTACAATTTTATATTGATTTTGCTCTATTCGATATATGATGAATGTCTGTCTGAAGTCTCAGACTCATACAGTGGGTTTTGGTCAGGGAGTGACCCCAGCAGTCAGTAATGCTGATATTATAAAGATGGATAGGTCTTGGCATAATGGCACTGCTGTGAGGTGACTGGCCTGTCCTAAAGATTTATAAACTTGTGTGTTAAAAATAAAACTTGGAGCACATCAACCATGCTGGCTGAGTTACAGCAGTCAATAAATGTTTAATGGGTCCTCTGTTTCAATTACAATGCTGCCTCCTTCTTAGCACTTTTTTTTTTTTGTACGCTCCTCAGAGACAGATTGATGCTAACGGGCATTCGACTAGTCAGGTGAACATGCTTTGCAATGTGCTCTGTGCACAGTACTGTACGCAGTACACAGGCCCTTTCATGCATGTGCATGTTGCCCTGATTCAGATATAAAATCATATAATTGGAAATATACCCTATACCTCTCATTCATTTATTGTGCAGGCTGTTAAATAAGATTCAGAAAGGCAATTTCACTCTACTAGTGTCAATGATTTTTTCCTGGGACTTAAATTACGTGTGTTCAATGGACTGTTCCACCATCAGTTCCACTTGACCAACATCTCACACCAGTGTTCTGATACCTTGGCCTACAAGGTCACTATAGGCATGCTGTGTTTGTTTTTGTAAGGGATTCTTTAAAATGAATTCTTCACTTCAGGAATGTATATCCAATGCAGAGGTAGGAAGATTCAGATCAAGGTAGACAACTCACCATTTTGATTGGGCATGTGTTGGCATATACAGTCTTATACACATTTAGTTGTTTTTGTTTATTTTTATATTGTTTATGTTATTGCTATATGTTATGTAATTAACTACAGAGACTGTTTACGACTTCTCAATCAATCTAAAACTAAATGTGTCTTTTGGCCAAGGTGCCCAAACCTTTGCATAAGACGTGGCTCTAAGCTGAATAATAATGTACATTTAAACTAACCATTATTGGCTGCTGAATAATATTGTGATCCAAATTCGTCGTACCTGGAGCCCTAATGGTAATATTAATAGTAATAGTAATTATCATTAAAACAGTTTGGCAATATTTTGGTTTCCAACCAAATGAACACAGAAGATCACAGAATTTTAACAGTGTTACATGTACAATTCTTAACAAGGAGGGTAACATTATCAATGTTCCACCACTCTTTGGACACATTATACAGCTCAGTATGCAGGACTGGACCTTATCCTTTGCTATCAAATCAGATAAATGGCAGTAAAAAAAAAAAAAAAAAAAAAAAAAAAAAAAAAAAAAAAAATATATATATATATATATATATATATATATATATATATATATATATATATATATATATATATATTTATATATGTTACTGTTGTTATGATTAGTTTTATTATTTTCCTCCTTCTCTTTCATAATGGCATCATAATCGTGTTATTTTCTTTCTGTATGTGATCATGCATATTGCAGAAAAACATAAACAGACATGTAAGTAGAAAAAAGAAACATCATCTGACAATTAGCTATTAAATACAATAACAAAAGTATATAAAAGCACTATATAATAGACAAAAGAATATACACAACACAGTACAATAACCTACCCCAAATCATTGTTACATAGACTGTACAACCATTAAGCAGTAGAGAGTAGACAGTGAACAGTGGGTGATGGGTTTGAGGTGGGGCCCGGAAGGGGGCTGGGGTGGTACTATCGTACATAATTTTGCATCAGTTTACAGTGATATCAATAGCCCCTAGCATCCTGGATCATTGTTAAAGATGTGGACAGTTTACAGAATGAATCTGTCTTTGTACAGTTTATTTAGAGCCACAACACATTGACTGAACACAAACCTGTATTAAATCAGCAGCTGTTTAAATGATCAGTTCTATGCACTTGCTCCACTTATACGACTGGACTGCGTACATTTTTACAGATAACCTAAACCATGCAACAAAAGTGCAGTCTATTGTTTTAATAGCAGTGGTGGAATTGTATGCAAGAGGCCATTTTTTCATTGTGGCTACATGTTTCAGCAAAGGTGAGGTGCTGCGCGAGGCTAAGTCACAGGACAGGGCTAGCATAAGTTATTCTATTTCTAGCCACTCTATGTGTGTGCTTGTTCAGTTGATTTTGTCACAGAGCTCACAGTAAACAAAAAAAGGACAATTAACTGCATGGTTTAGGCTTGTGATACTGTACACACGCTTTGCTTCTGTGAAGGTAAAAAGTTTTTTTTTTTTTGGCTCAGTGTTGTACATGCCTGTGCTGAGAGAGAAAGCTGAGTATGAGTCATGGCACAGCTGTGAAATGCTCTTAGGCAAGGGTGGGATGGGATGAGCAGAGCCTCCATTTGTTTAGGCTATTCAAAGAAATCTGTTCTGCTCAGGGCTGCAGCATGCCAAATGCTGACATTACTATAGCATGTTCTTGTCAGACTCCTACTGATATTTATGGTAATCTCTTTTTTTGCTGTCAAAACGCAACACCCTATAGCCCAGCCGTGATGGAATTCTCGCACTGCTTTTTGATGAAGCCTGCTTAAGCTTGAACACGTCCCTGGTTGTACATGACCATGCATAGCAACAGGCTTGCTAGGTGGTCTGTTCTGAGGAAAGTCCAAGGTGCTTAAAAAGTTGTATTTACTTTTTTGTTCACATAGCGCAGAAGGATTCACCTAATCCTAGCTCTGCGGTGTCTCTCAACTTCTTCTTTCTCACCTTTCCTTCTCTTAGACCATTGTGCGGGGTAACAGGCCACCCAAAGATGCTTCCATCAATGGCCTGCTGGAGGAGTTTGACAGCATTTCTGTGACGCGCTCTAACTCTCTGCGCAAGGAGAGCCCTCCAGGAGCGCACCAGGCCGGTTCCAGCAAGCAGCCCTCTGTTGCCTCGGCTAACGCCAGCAGCAGCGGTGGCCCGGAGGAGAACGGCTTTGGCCATTACTATGCCCGCTACTCTTGCGACCTGGACAGCAACAGGGACTTCTCACTGGACCCGTACCGGGATAAGGGCAGCTACGATGGCGAGTGGGCTGTGGGGCGTCACTACCGCTTCTCTGTCAAGCAGAACGGCCATCCCGTTCGCAGCCCCTTCTACCCGGATGCCATGCCCCAGAAGGCCTCGGACTACGCCAAGATGCCCCCAGACTACCACGCCTACCTGGAGAGCAAGGTGCACTTGTCTGCTGACGAGATGGGTGCCAGAGGCAGCAGGGACTACTACAGGGCCTCTCTTGGAGGGTCCAGTCAGGATTACCTGGGAACGCCGTCCAGGGCTTCTCTGCACAGCGAGCAGATGAGCTATCAGGATGGAGACTGGGTCGGCGGGGCCTACGGCCCTGGCCTGAGGGACGACTATGAGAAGAGGCCTAAGTCATCGTACATCTCCCAGACAAGCCCCCAGCCGGCAATCCGCCAGCGTTCACGATCAGGCTCGGGCCTACAGGAGCCCAGCTTGCCCTACGGCATCAGTGCCTTCAAGGCTGCACCACAGGGCCCCTATAGCTCTTACACCTACCCTCGGCTCTCCGAAAACACCTCTGCTTCCCAGATGATCGGCAAGGTAACCCACTCATCAATCTCTTTGTCTTTCCTCTATCTCAGAATGTCAGGTGTGTTTTAGGCAGGACTCAGACGCAACTGCACAGTCGTGTCTAGATCATGCTCAGTGTCTGAAAACATATGTTCAGCAGAATGTGGTGACACAATGCAAAAATATGTTGAGATAAAATCTCAAAATCTCTCGTGGTCAGTAGTAGTAGTAATAGTAAGAATTACTTGCTATCTGTAGGAGTTAATAGTTTGGGGTTAGGCTCTCTAGAATGTTTTAGCTGGAGGGGATATTTAGCATTGATATTGTAGGAGGTTGCTGTGAGGTATTGTGAGCATCTTGACTAATCATGTTCTGTATGATGTGTATTTTGATGATTTAAGGATACAATTTATGTCATTCAACAAATCGTAAATATTAAGACTAAGTGTATTTAAACCATATTATTGATTTACTACTGCAATTGATTATATTATAAGGTATATCGCAATTGCATTATAATGTTGCATTTTAACTGTAATACTAGTACTCTGGCCATGCCACACAGCCCTAATTTACAATTAAAGTAACTCTACCCCAGCCTAATTGTTTAAAACTTCTATATTTGTCTTCTATTTTAATTATGATCTTATAATACTTACTATTTTTACAGTTATTTAATACGTAATTCTTTTTCCATGACAGTTTTCCAAACTCTCTTAATTTCTTTGGAATTAAACACCCCGTTTTGTTACTGTTCCTCCAAGCCTGATATGTAAATGAGCTCTGCTCTAATTTGCTGCCCTGTATTGTGTCTCATTCACATAGCAGTCCAGACTGAAACACATCGTATAACTTTAGCATTAATACTAAGCTAAACTGTTGAAAGCTGAAAAGGCTGATAGGTGTAAATGTGATGGTTTTTGCAGCACAACCCTTAAAGAAAAGGACCCAAATCCATTACAAATCCATTTTCACACAGGCTAATGATTTCACACTAAATTAGAATATTATTGTACATTCCCTGCAGAAGGCCGTTAACTTTACCCTGCCTCCACCCTGACCCCGCTGACCCACAGGACGCATAGATAGTGTTTTATCTCCCAAGTCGCATCTCGCCGCAGGCCGGAATGCTCTCGTGCTCTGCAGTGCTGGCTTTGTGATGGATCTCATGTCACTGCTTAATCTACTTGCCCTGAAAGGGAGCCGGGCTGCCAAAGACACAAGATTACTTTTACGAGAGTGGTGCAGAAATCAATTAACGGAACACTGGCAATCTCACCGATAACAGCAGTTCATTCACGACTAGGGGGTGAGGCCCTGTGTAAAGAACACAGAGCTTTAGCGTATTTAAACACTACAGCCCAGATTGGCTGTGTGAATACAGTACTGCACTTTTATTGGGGAAATTATTCAGATTTTAGTAATATTTTAATAATACATAGTGTTTTTTATATTTGCTTATTTATTAATATGCTGAAGTCTTTTTTAAATCATATTCTGTCACATTCAATTTGTAGAATGGTGCGCTGGCCTGTGTTTAATCTACACTATTACAATTATGCGCTTTTCTGTTCAGATTTGGAGATATGTATTTGCAGAACTACCATATTGGAATGTCTAATTGGGGCAGGGACAATCATTTTTTCAACATCTACAATATTTAAAGCCAAAAAAACTAAAACGTGTATATTCTATTGCATGAAGGAGAGATTAATATGTTGATTGAGTGCAAGGCTTTTTATTCTAAACTTTTTTTAAGATACAGTGGTCTGTGGCTGGGCACTGCAGTTTTTGTCAACTGCTGATGCAACAGTGTTTATCAAATCTGCTGCTTCTTTGTCATGAAATACAGCGTATCCTTCAAATATGATGACTTTTGCTGACGTACACTATTTAATCAGTGTTAACCCACTGTGTAAGGAGAGATGGCCCAATGCTCCCAAAATACTGCACTACATAGCACCTAAAACACTGGCTTTCATTTCTGTTTCTCATAGAGCACATGTAAAAATGACCATGTTCGCTAATGGTCTAAATTTGGTCTAAATTTTTCTTGCGCTCTTTCGAAAACACAGGATATCAATCACAAGTTAAAAATACTCGTGAGAACTTTTAATAAGGGTGTACAATTTGGACCCACATGAATGAAATTCATTAGTGAAATAATAGTGACACTTCTGTGACAAATGCTTTGCAGCCGATGGCGGTCCAGCAAAACTGGGCCTGCCTGGTCTTGTGTTATTAAATAATACATTTATTTAAATTAGTTACACTTTACAATAAAAAACAACATCTGTGTGCTAATTCATTTTTCTTGCCTAAGGCTCCTTTGAAAACAATTGTCTCGTCATGATTTATTTATTTATTATTTTTTAAGTCCTAACTCATCATCCACATGAGTTAACCGAGTGTCTTCAGTTATTTATTGGTCAGGTGTGGTATATGATTTAGCTCAAATATGAAAAGGATTCACTACAGCTCTTTATGGAGCTACAAAACCATTTCTCATTCATCTCGATACTCAACCTGTGATAAACTCACATCTATCCTTAGCTCAGGTCTTTTAGTGAACAAAGGGTTTTTTTCTGCTGCTGTGGGCCACTCTGTATAAAAGTGGACAGCTTGGGGACTTGGAAACACACACACACACACACACACAGCGAATAAGAGCCGCAGCTCATTGTGACAAATTGATGTTGCGGCACTTTCCTTTTCTGCAGCCTTTGCATAAAAGCGGCCGCACGATGTTCCACCGCGGAATTCAATTTCACAGTTCAGTTGGGTTGTTGATTACACTGCCAAATTCAGATTAATGTGCGTTTAACGAACATGGATCAGGAGACCCCTGGCTGACAGCCAGCCAGCGGTGCTGGAGAACGATAGCTGCACCCGCGCAGAGGGGTCCCGGGATCCTCTGTCCCGTGAGCGCTTCAGCACACGATGATTGATTAAAGGAGTCCGCGGGCGTAATTACACGCCCTGCTGTAACACCCAGCACCGCTGCACCAGCCTCCCTGCACTGGGCTGCTCATCATAAGGCATTTAAAAGGACTATCCGTGTCCTGTCATTCTGAATTTGTGTTGGGTGGGCGTGGTGGGGGTAATTTCATTTACCTCCCATCCTGACCCCACTGAGGCAGGGGAAGTGTCTTATGAGATTTGTTAAAAAAAGCAGCAAAACTGAAAGAAATTCCTGTCTATTTCTGTTAGACCCCTTGCAGATATAGAGCAATTCATATGTATATATATATGTGTGTGTGTGTATGTTTATATATGCTGTTGTCTCCAAATTCTGACCCTACCATCTGTGTGACTCAGCAGAAATCGAAATTCAACAGACCAGACTAGGTTTTCAACTGTAGTTTTGGTCATTTGGTCTGCCAACTGCAGCCTCAGCTTTCTGTTCTTGGCTGACAGACTTGTGGAACCTTTTTGCTGACCCATATCTGAATGCTTTTATGCATTGCAGTTCTGCCACATGTTTGGCTGATATGTGTGCTTGTGCACCAACCTCTTGACTCAAACTTTTATGCAGTTTCTTGGCAGTGGCGATATGGGGGTTTTGATTTTCCTGTCGTACCAGCATACAAACTGTTCTTTCTGTGAGGACTTGCAAATCTCTTCTTGGGGCTTTTACAGTTACTTGATTAACTTAAATAATTGCTTAAACTTAAACTTAATTGCTCTATTAAACATTGATGCAAACTTACTAGACAACATGGATCCAAGTTCTTAAGAATTATGCAGCTCAGATCTTACTCTTTGTGGTGCTTAATAGAGGTTGTGGTGTTTTCAGTAGTCATTCGCTAACTCTGCATCTAGTGTGCTGAGTCATCAGAGCTGGCATGTCTCTATTCCAGTGCCACAGGTGACTCTACATACAGAGAGTGGCGTGAATATGCTTTTCTTTATAGATTTGTACCATTTTGTATGTTTAGAAACTCCAGCAAAGGCTTTGAAGAAACAGAGGACAAATTCTTACATCGGTTAGACTGGTTTGGGGCTTCACTGAAGCATTGCTTGATAAATTGCATTGGCAAAATTGCCACGCATTAGCTGTGGTGGGTGTTCCCTTGGAAAGCTACAGCTCCTTGATAAATTAGGCTTTGAAAGTCGTCTTAGGATAATAATTAGGAAGTATTATTGCTGCCTTGTGGCCTAAATATGTTTGATTTATCTGTCATTAGAGAACATTTCTCTGCAGCAAAGCCTCCAGTACCGAATTAACACCTTAAATGTATTAACATCTGTAGTGTTGAAGTACCTCTTACATTACAAAATTTTCACCAGTCCGGATGGGTCATTGTGGCGTCCCACTCACTCCGTTTACATCTGGTTATTTCATACCATTTGAATCCAGAATATATTCTGATGAGATTCTAACCGCATGTAAAATCAGGTTCACAAGTATTTGGGCAGTGACATTTTTTTATCATTTTGTCTCAGTTCACCACCTCAGTGAATTGAAAATGAAGCAGACAAGCCCCACAAGAAGTCCCTGTAGCTACTGAAAAATACACTTTAGTGTGTAATAAGCCTTGGAGTGTCAAGGGGTTAATTCAGGGGGTTTACCAAAAATATAGCATTAACCATTAAACAGACATTTTTGCATAGTCCCTCTGTTTTCACAGTCTCAAAATGAATTGGACAAGCAAGGTTATGGTCAGGTGTGGTCTGTGCCCTCATTAGTTGACAAAAATGACAAATTAAGGGCATAAATGGTTGAGTTAAAGCACACCTTAATTGATTCATTTCAAATAAATATTGTCTAAATATTTATGGACCTGATTGTACATACAGTGAGCACACCGGTAGTCAAATGCATTTCTGATTAGTTGCTGACCGGCAGTATGCAAATATGTTTTTAAAAAAGCAACAATCTAATACTTTGTTCATGTTTTTCCCACTTTGACAAAAAAGGGCTGCAATTGTGTTACAAGTAGACGGCTATTTAGTTATTTCAATATGCAGCACGGGCATTATAATGTATTGTGATGTGACTTTTAGGCATGATTGTATTTATGGTTGTGTAACATTTGGCTGAAATGCATGTCAAAATAGATTATTACGGATTGAAATATCTTAAAAAAAGCATCTTGAAATTGTTCATGTTTGTATTTTTATGTGGATATCCAGATATTTGAGTATACCCAATTAATCATGAAAAACACCCTGGTGTGTGTGTGTGTGTCTTGAACAGAGTGACTATGACAGGATGTCACGGGATGGGAGTCCACAGGTGCCGGGAGCTGAAACGTACCCTCGCGGCCCACTTAAACTACCTCAGAGCCACGCCAAGCCCGGCTACCCGCCCAGCTTCCAGTACCCACCTGCCTTTCACTATAAACCCTCACCCTACCACCACCCCCCAACACAGCCCAGCCCTCCATATACCCCACAGGGGGCGCACTCCCAGCCCTCTTCACCTTACATCCCCCCCGGGGCATACCCCCCACCCAGCTGGGGCTCGGCCTCCGAGCAGCCACCCTCTCGGGTCTCTCATGAGCAGTTTCGGGCAGCACTGCAACTTGTGGTCAACCCTGGTGACCCACGGGAGTACCTGGACAACTTCCTGAAGATTGGCGAGGGCTCTACTGGCATTGTGTGCATCGCTACAGAGAAACATAGTGGCAAGCAGGTGGCTGTGAAAAAGATGGACCTGAGGAAACAGCAGCGACGTGAGCTGCTTTTCAATGAGGTGAGAAACAGTGTACTAAACAGAAATGGCTGCCGCTATAACTTGCACAAATTGCTATCCGTTAAACAGTTAAACTGTTTCAATTACAGGCATTTTTTACATAGTCTCTCCATTTTCACTGAATCACTGCCTTTACTGCAGCCACCTTCAGTCACTACTTGTTTGTGCTCTCAGTAATTGAAAAACACACTGAATTGAGTTGAGATCAATTGCCTTTGGAAGCTATTTTGCTTTTTTGCTGTTTTGGGTCACTATCCATCTACAGTAAAGCGTCATCCTATCAGTTTTGTAGTATTGACTGAATCTGAGTAGCTCTTTACACTTCAGAATTCATCCTGGTGCTTCTATCAGCAGTCATCAGGTAACACCAGTGACCCAGTTTCACTGGCAGCCATAGATGCTCATGCCATTACTGTGAAAAAATACATCAGTTGTCACTGTGCTGTTGTTTTGCTGCAGGTGGTGATTATGAGAGACTACCATCACGAGAACGTGGTGGACATGTATAATAGCTATTTGGTGGGAGACGAACTCTGGGTGGTGATGGAGTTCCTGGAAGGCGGAGCCTTGACAGACATTGTCACACACACAAGGTAATGATGGATAGCGAGACACATTTAAGACCACAGGTTAACATTAACCCCTCTAACTTGCCTTAACCTTAAACTGTGGGTGGTTCCAGACTCACTTTCATAGTTACATAACTTATGTATTGGTTTATTGTAAATTAAAGTTGCTGAATAAGTTGTAGTAGCTTCCCTAATTGATATATAAAACAAAATACAGAGAAAGTGCTTGTTAAAACATGTCTCATCTGTATGTAAAAGTAACTGAAATTAGCATTCATGTTGAAGAGTATCACTCAGTTTGTGGTGGAGGGGGGATGGGGGGGTGGTTTACACGTGAGCTCAATATTGGCAGGTAGGTAGTGGAAACTTGTTCTCAATAATTTCCAAAGTCTGGTGCTGCTGGGTTTTAAACAACACCCTGCGTGTCTATGCACACTTTAAAGTGTATGCATAATTACAGTCATTGGCATTGTACATCAGCTTCGCGTGGCACGGTGTTGGGTTCTAATTGCATGCTTTCAAGAGGATGGGCGCCCCCGTCTGCGTGGAAGCCGTGAGATCACTAGCAGAGTCTTCATTAGACTCCGAGGAGGTGTGAGCTCAGCTGCTTTCACTTTTTTAATTCCCTTTAGTTCAGTGCATCATGAGTTGTTTGACTTGCTAATAGAGAGCTGTGCAAAGCGCCTGTTGTCTCTCTGAGTGTAATGCTAATACGTTCTCTTTCACGCTTGGAGAGAAAGAGGGAGACGGGGGGGTGGGAGGCTGCAGACGGAGTAGAGTGCCGTTCTTTGTGTCCTGATGAATTATGATCTGATCAAAAGGCGGCAACAAAGCCCCTTCAGAGAGATATGATTGCTCGCAGTAAGCGAACAACACCCAAAGATTAGATCACAATTATAGTAAGAGAGAGACGAGGTAAGGGAGAGAGACGTATATCAGGTTACATTTCCACGATACAGTAGTCTCCGCAATTTTGGGAGAAGAAAAGAGCCCCTTACAAGTGAGGTGCTCTCACCGCTCTGCTGCATAACAGTACGGTTCTGTAGGAAGAGAGTGGCATTCTGAACAGAATGGAAATGGGAGCAGGTTTAGCTGATTGTGACGATAGTGATCACAGGGAAACCTGCTGTATTTTTGCTCTTGGTCGAAGGTGTGTTCTCCCCAGCTGTTTATTACTGAGCTAATGCCAAGAGAGATAATACACAGCGCCAAGCTGTGTTACAGTGTGTAGGATGTTCAAACAGCATGCAGATATCAATTAAAACCAGACTGAAATGAAGCTTGTGTACATTTGTTTTGCACAGGTGGGAGATAAATTGTAATAGATGTGTGTGTGTGTGGGGGGGGGGGGGGGGCTCTTTGTGAAGACAAATGTCCTCTTGATGGTAGAAAGTACATGATAAATTTTAGGGATGCATACTAATAACTGTTTATTTTATTATTGTGTGGTTTCAATTTCAGAGTGAAAACAAGGATGAAAACCATGAAAACAAGCATACATTGGCATACATACAAAAAAATCACATACACGTTATTGACAAAAGTATTGGGACACACCTCCTAATCATTAAATTTTGGTGTTTCATTTAGGTCCATTGCCACAGGTGTATAAAATCAAGCCCCTAGCCATGCAGTATTAAAGTAGTGAAAGAATGGGTGGTTCTGTAGAGCTCACTGAATTCCAGCCTGGTACTGTAATAGGATGCCACCACTGCAACTGTGAGTGGTATTATTGAAAAGTGGAAGCGTTTAGGAGGTACAGAAACTCAGCCATGAAATGACAGACCACAAAACGTTACAGAGCAGAGTTGCAGAGTGCTGACGCACATGCTGCATAAATCTGACTGCAGATTATAGATAACTTTAGATCTCCTCTGGCATTAATATAGGCAGAGCAGCTGTATGCAAGCCTTACATAACCAAGCACAATGCCAAGCGTTGGATGGAGTGGTGTAAAGCACACTGCCACTTCAAGGGTAACTTGTTAAGGGAAATCTTAATGCTTCAGCAGACCAAGGCATTTAGAACGATTGTGTGCTTCCAGGTTTGTGGAAGCAGTGTGGGGTTGGCCCTTTTCTGCCCCAGCATGTGCATCAGTCTATAAAGGCATGGTTGGGTGAGTTTGGTGTGGAAGAACTTGACTGGCCCGCACAGAGCCCTGACCTCAACCCCATTGAACACCTTTGGGATGAACTAGAACTGAGATTGTGAGCCAGGCCAATATTTGTGTCTGACCTTACAAATGCTCTTCTGGATGAATGCACCAAAATTCCCACAGACACACTCCACAGTCTTGTTGAAAGCCTTCCCAGAAGAGTGGAAGCTGTTAAAGCAGCAAACGGGGGTCAACTCTGTATGAATGCTTATGGATTTACAAAAGGATGTAATAAAAGCTCCTGTAAGTGTAATATGTAGGTGTCCCAATACTTTTGTACATGTAGTGCATGACACTGCTATACTATTGAAAGATGACAATAATCAGGATTCCTTTTAACTGCGTTAAGTCTGTTACATTTAGATTTAACCCTACATTATTTTATGCTCCACTATCCCATATTCCAGATGAGAGTTTATGGAGTACAACAGTTGCCTTGTATGTGTGTGTGCTTTTGATCAGAAGAAAGGAGAGAAGCAGAATGTTCATCTTTCCTTACTCAGTTCTTCTAAATGATGTTTTTCTTTAGCGCACATTTATGGAGATAATGAACAAATCGTGTCCTTCACACAATAGATTTGCCTACAGATGTACCCACCCAGCCACTGTGCATGCAGAAAGTGTAATTACGGGCACATACAGCCATTAAAACCCTCATCAGTAAGGGTAGCGGGTTTCTCTGGAATCCGGGGGCGTCCGCAAACAAATGCTACAACAATGAGTTCCTCTCGAGTGCAGCAGCAGGCCCGCAGGCCAGGCGGAGAGAAAGCGTGCGCGAGAGAGGACGAGTGGTGGAGAGCTGCCTCGACAGCTGGCCATCATGTTCACGCTCTACACACACTGGTCTGCTCATTCAGACGTGCTGCATCTTCTGCTGCCTGAACAAACACGGCCAGCCATTCTTCTGCTGCTATTGTTCTGGGGCTGTACAAGTTGTGGTAATGATTAGGTTGGTGTAATGCATTGATTAGTGTGCATGTGTGGGTGAGGGGAGTGATTTAACCCTCCAAGGCCCCATAGTTTTATACTACACTGTCAGTCAAATGAACTGCTTCCCACACATTCTTCTACTGCTGTCCACAGACCTCCTATAGTGGTTGCTTTGTTTTTTTCTTCCTTCTCCACACATTTCCCAACATAGTTCCGGAAGTTCTCAGTGGTGTTTAAATCTGGTGACTGGGTTAGGCTGCCGTGACTTGATGTGAACGTCCTTACACCTCAACACACTCCATAATTTGATTTGTCATTTTTAGCCACCCAAGAAAAGTAGTGTATCATAATGTAACATCTACATCTCACCAGTTCATGTCGATCTGACAGTGAAGATACTAAAGAACCTATACGTGGTACTGTACTGCATATTAAGCCATGTGATATATACACGTAAGAGTTTCAGGAGTTTGATAATGTCTGGAATGCTATGTTAATTCCAATCTGGTGGCTATTATCTTCTGTGAAGCTGATGTGCATGCAATTCCTCCCATATGGCGGCTCATCATGTTTGTTGTGTTTTCTGGCAGGATGAACGAAGAGCAGATTGCCACGGTGTGTCTATCCGTGTTAAAAGCCCTCTCATACCTCCACACGCAAGGCGTCATCCACAGAGACATAAAGAGTGACTCCATCCTTCTCACTAGCGATGGCAGGGTGAGGCTATGGCACATTTCCTGCTGCAGAATCTTCAATACAGCGGCATCTTAATCTCAAAGTGGTGCACAGGAATGGTGGGCAAAATGACGATGATAAGCGTGATATCTGAGTCCGATATCTGAGGCCGTTATAGCATTATTCCAACATTGTTTTAAAATGTCCCTTTTTTGTTACATATTATGTATTGTAAAAGCACCAAGTATGATCATATTTATGGTTACATTTGTTTCTATGTATATTTATGTTATTTCGTGCCCACCCTTAGCTCAAACCCAAAGTGTACGGATATTCCTGTATGTGCACATTTTCAAAATCAGTAACACAATAGACATAATGTATAGTAATATCATAAACAACAAAAAAACATCACATTTGTGAGGGCATTATTGCAGTGCACTGCAGGATAAAATCAACAAAACGCTATCAGCTCTTTCTGCAAACTCGTGAGCTGTTCAAGAAGAAAGTTCTCAAAAAGGCAACCTACGTGACATGGTTACATACAAGATTTCTTTAAACACAAAATGCTGCCACTAACACAGTAGTTTTTTTTTTTTTTTTACATTTATGTGTAATGTAAAAAACACATACACTTACCTAACCACCTGTCATTATCTAAATATTACAAATATGTCTGCGGAAGCAATGCCTTATGTGGTAGGACACAGAGCTAATGTGAAATCATTCAGAGTTTACTGTGTTCAACTCTGATTTTCAGAGAAATCTTATCGTTAAAGATGCAGTCCGGTGTTGGACAGTAACAGTGTGTGTACATCATGAGGAGAAAAGGCTGAATTGACCTGTCATTGTCTACTGCAGACCCTTAACTGTTTTTTTTGTCAGGCAGGAGAGGAAAAGTAATCAAGGCTAATTACCAAGTCAGGGAATGATGATTAATTAAATCTTTTCAACCAACTCCTAATTAGGTGAAAGGACATAAATTAGAGAGTGATTATGTGTTAATAAGCTGCACATTTTGCCCTACAAGACTCTATTGCCCAGAAGTATCCCATAATTGTTCCCTGATAGATTTTCGCCAGGTTTTTAATTCCTGGCGATGTGTCTCTTATTACACATCTTGTTCTTTGTAGTGAACGCTGCCTCTCTTTCTCATATCTATTTAGATAAAGCTCTCTGACTTTGGCTTCTGTGCCCAAGTCTCAAAAGAAGTTCCAAAGAGAAAATCCTTAGTGGGCACACCGTACTGGATGGCACCTGAGGTCATCTCTAGATTGCCATATGGCACTGAGGTATGTTTTTTTTTTTGTTTTTTTTGTAGATTTTACATTGTTAGTTGTATACATCTATGCTAAATTTCACCCCACCTTTTATCTGCTGTGGTTCATGTAACGTTCTAGAGTTTAACAGCTACACAGTGTCTAGAACATACAATGAGCAATAAACTGATATTTATATATATTACTTGTTCTTGTAGGTGGATATATGGTCTCTGGGGATCATGGTAATTGAGATGGTGGACGGGGAGCCACCCTACTTCAACGAGCCTCCACTGCAGGCCATGAGGAGAATACGGGACAACCTCCCTCCTCGGCTAAAAGAATCGCACAAGGTGAGGGCTTCAGAGGGCCAGTTATAATGTTTGTTTGGTTGTATGTTCCAAAAGGGTTCATCATTTATTTTTACATGGCCCTTTTCCAACCTCTCTATAGCTTTCACAATTAAACAGGCTGTTTTGGTGCTGCGCTTTTAAGACGAATAAAAGATCAATGTAAAATTTCATGACTGGCTGTCCTGCATTGGGCCTCATTCAAAAAGCCATCTGGGCTCCTTAAAACTGAATGAGCTGGTCTAAACTGTGGTATGCTGAGTAGGCATAGATATGTAAATGAACTGGTTCTTATGAAATCATAAAGAAATTAGGAGATTTTCTGTACAGGTTTTGTTTGGACTGGAGAGTAAACAGTGTTGCTTTTTTTTACTAGATCTAATTTTAGTATTATGAGCTGTATTAATATCAGAGCATTTCACTTCCCCTTTACCGTGTATGACTATGTATGTGACATTGAACCTGGTTATGCTTTAAGTAGTACGTTCTAAAACTGAACTATGCTCCTCAGGTATCGTCAGTGCTCCGAGCTTTTTTGGACCTGATGTTGGTGAGAGAACCTTCACAGCGCGCTACGGCACAAGAACTCCTCCAGCACCCCTTCCTCAAGCTCTCAGGCCCCCCCTCCTGTATAGTGCCTCTGATGAGGCACTACCGGCACCGCTGAGCTCTGGCCAGCAGGGCGGCTCCGAAACCTCACCTAGTGCAACATACCGAGATACCCGATCATGTGTTAACTTGTGGATAAAAAGACACTGACACCTGTAACCGTATGTAGTTTAGATGAAACAAAAGCAAACGAGAGCATCTATTAATACAAAACAATACGTAAACCAAGAATACCACAACGAGGTGGATCATATTATGGCCTCTAGTAGCACCGCTGGCTTCAGCGGTTGGTGTTCGACTCTGAGTCTTTATTAGACAGCTAGTGAAAACTCTGTGGGGGTGATGTGTCTGGTGCAGTTTCGTCTCTCTCTAGACTGTGCGTCCTGACTCCCCATCTAGAGTCGTGCTGTAGTAGCTGCAGACTAAAGCTTAGGGCAGGGCAGTGTGAAGCAGCGGTCAGCCAGCCAGGCTGAGGAGCTTACAGGCCTCAAGTGATCGATGGCCACTGGCCCCAGCCGGAGGAACACTGAAGACGGCATATTCACGGGGAGAGATAACGGGCTGGAGATGGAGGGGAGGGCCATGCGCTAGATTTAACTTTGGATAGAGGACGCGAGGCTGTTACACTACTGAGGGACAAACGTCTTTTTTCACGTTTCTTTTCTTCTCACACTAACAATGAAAATGTATTTTAGAGGAATTGTAAGTTTTTCTGTACAGTTTTGATAATCGGCAGTATTTTGTTGTGACGTAACCATTGTGATATGGGCAGTATTAAATAGAATCGACGAGTTTCTGCGAGAGATCTTTCCTACTGTTTATAATCCATTTTTGACTAAGAAATGAAAATATCCTCACTAAACACACCCTTAACTGTTGGAGAAACCTGAATATATTTATTTATCCTACATTTGTAGACAGAACTTCCAGTTGAAGAGCGGAGAGCGGTATTGCCAGAATTTTGTATGCTGTTTTAAAGTATTATTTATTTTTGAACTGAAGGTTTATTTTTCAGTAGTGTGGCCTTTTTCATTTTTGTTCTCGTTTTAAATACCTAAAAAGAAAACCGAAAAAGCGATGTTGGCTGTATCATCCAAGAAGGCTGTATCACACAAGCAATAATCCAACAGCTAATTATTATCGTGATATCAAACGCTTGTATGCAGTTTTTTGGTGATTGGAGGGAAGACATGCAGACGGTCTTTCATGTTAAACCACTGACACATGGCTACTACCTTTAAGACTTCATACTCATTCAAGAAGCACTCACCTGAAATCCTAGCAATATTGACTATTTGACACGACGCGTTCCCATTTCAGCATCTGATCTCCCTGTCTGTAAGTGGCACCACGTGTGTGACTCTGCCTCTGGCCCGGTTTTTCCCTTCCATTAGTCACTGTGATCTGTAAATACCGACATCAACGTGTCTGCTTCTGGCAAAACCTAACGGACGGTCAGCTCGAATGAGTATACCCTAACTGTAGTGTCGCTTGTACAGTGATCTTGCATGTGTCATCAGTAAACCTGGTTTCAATAAAAAAGAGGAAACACAAACGGCTGCATTTGAAGCGTGTTATTTCATTTGGGGATCGGTCTAGCGTGTAAATCTGTGACGTGCACAGAGCTTTCGGGTTAAGAATAGCATCGTCATTTGCACCATGTCAATTGGAAGTAGAATTAATATGTGATTTAAGGCTCAGCACATGATTCTCATTCAGACATTAGCATTTAGAAAAGGTGGAAACGAACCAGGGACTGAAGCAGGCACTGAGTCGATTTATTTTCTCACACGTTGTATGAAGCTTTATTTCACATTTTGTGTTATGATTTAAATGTGGCTTGAAATGCAGTTCAGCACTGTTTTATTGCAAACACCTGAAGTATACAGTACCTCACACAAAGTACCTTTTTTCTTTTTGAAAAAAATATGTAAAGTCGTTTTTCTAAACACACTAACATTCCTCAATAAATACAAGTTAAACGGTTACAATATACTGTGATTTTATGCATGTTAGCGTAACTATTTCCAGACCTCTCCTGGAGCAAGGTCAGTATTTACAGATGCCTTCCAATACGCAATGTAACCAGTCCTTCATTAAAGTAAATCTGAAAAGTGAGCTGCTGTTGGAGCTGAACAAATCCATACAGTGACTGAAGTTTACAGAGAATCAGCAGCCAAGTCTGTGTTCTCCTGACTGTTCTCATGCCTGTTCTCCTGACTGTGTTCTTTTGACTGTGTTCTCCTCACTGTGTTCTTCTGACTGGTCTCCTGACTGTGTTCTCCTCACTGTGTTCTTCTGACTGGTCTCCTGACTGTGTTCTCCTCACTGTGTTCTTCTGACTGGTCTCCTGACTGTGTTCTCCTCACTGTGTTCTTCTGACTGGTCTCCTGACTGTGTTCTCCTCACTGTGTTCTTCTGACTGGTCTCCTGACTGTGTTCTCCTCACTGTGTTCTTCTGACTGGTCTCCTGACTGTGTTCTCCTGACTGTGTTCTTCTGACTGGTCCCCTGACTGTGCTCTCCTCACTGTGTTTATCTGACTGGTCTCCTGACTGTGCTCTCCTCACTGTGTTTATCTGACTGGTCTCCTGACTGTGCTCTCCTCACTGTGTTTATCTGACTGGTCTCCTGACTGTGCTCTCCTCACTGTGTTTATCTGACTGGTCTCCTGACTGTGTTCTCCTCACTGTGTTCTTCTGACTGGTCTCCTGACTGTGTTCTTCTGACTGGTCTCCTGACTGTGTTCTCCTCACTGTGTTCTTCTGACTGGTCTCCTGACTGTGTTCTCCTCACTGTGTTCTTCTGACTGGTCTCCTGACTGTGTTCTCCTCACTGTGTTTATCTGACTGGTCTCCTGACTGTGTTCTCCTCACTGTGTTTATCTGACTGGTCTCCTGACTGTGTTCTCCTCACTGTGTTCTTCTGACTGGTCTCCTGACTGTGTTCTCCTCACTGTGTTTATCTGACTGGTCTCCTGACTGTGTTCTCCTCACTGTGTTCTTCTGACTGGTCTCCTGACTGTGTTCTCCTCACTGTGTTCTTCTGACTGGTCTCCTGACTGTGTTCTCCTCACTGTGTTCTTCTGACTGGTCTCCTGACTGTGTTCTCCTCACTGTGTTTATCTGACTGGTCTCCTGACTGTGTTCTCCTCACTGTGTTTATCTGACTGGTCTCCTGACTGTGTTCTCCTCACTGTGTTCTTCTGACTGGTCTCCTGACTGGGATCTCCTCACTGTGTTCTCCTCACTGTGTTCTTCTGACTGGTCTCCTGACTGTGTTCTCCTCACTGTGATCTCCTGACTGTGTTCTCCTGACTGTGTTCTTCTGACTGGTCTCCTGACTGTGTTCTCCTCACTGTGTTTATCTGACTGGTCTCCTGACTGTGCTCTCCTCACTGTGTTTATCTGACTGGTCTCCTGACTGTGTTCTCCTCACTGTGTTTATCTGACTGGTCTCCTGACTGTGCTCTCCTCACTGTGTTTATCTGACTGGTCTCCTGACTGTGTTCTCCTGACTGTGTTCTCCTCACTGTGTTCTCCTGACTGTGTTCTCCTGACTGTGCTCTCCTCACTGTGTTTATCTGACTGGTCTCCTGACTGTGTTCTCCTGACTGTGTTCTCCTCACTGTGTTCTCCTGACTGTGTTCTCCTGACTGTGTTCTGACTGGGTAAATCTAGATCTATTATATGTAGTCTAGACCAGATGATTAATTCACCTTGGCTCACATCGAAAACATAAATACTGTCCACCCCAAGGATGACAAAAGGCAACCATTATTGTTGATTGGATGTAAATGTATTTGATGGTATGTGTAATTGTCTTCCTGCGCTATTAACAGAACCAATACTTACAATACATATATACTACTCCACACTTAGTTCCGACCCCGCAATGTGATTGGCTGAGAGACGTTCTAGGCGTGTCAATATGGCACGATAATGGCACAGTTCTAGTGTTACTCCGCCACATACACCGGTAGCCATAACAAAGCAGCGACCTTATAATCATACTAGCATAAATAAAAAAGGACTACTGTAATTGTAATGAATTATAAAGATGTTTCACACTGCCTTTAAAAACACTTTTTGATTTGAAATGGATGGAAGGTTTAGCCAGTGATCAGGCTGAAACTTCCAAAGACAACTGAAACGAAAGCAAAGCTAAATGCTGGAGATTTCACACTGTTCCTCACACGGCGTCCCAAACCGCACCTAGGTACACTGAACACAGACCCGTGGGTTTAAAACAGAGTAAGTAAGTGGGTAGGGGTAGGGTACATCGTGTGGTTGGAGACACAGATTTAGATCAGCCAATCAGAAGGAGCATGATCTACCGCACCATGTAATGGAGAGACGGGTCATTTGAACACAGAGCGGGAAAATACCATCAAAGTTCAGCTCCACATTAAAAGTAAGCTCTTAATATTTAACAGATTTGGCTGTGTGTGCATCAATGGGGTTATTTGGAAATGATGAACTCTTCCTCGACTATTCTGACCGAAGTGCACAGCTGAAAGGCACTGAGGGTGCCGGACAGAATGGGACAGAAAGGGACTACTTTACCTGGCGGAATATTAAAAAACAAACACGTCGTCTTTTTTCAGTCAGTCCTCTTTATCCTCAAATCTAACACTAAACGGCGATAACGCAGCTGTGGTATAATCGCAGTAAAGCACTGGATGCGTACTGATCTTCTACGAGCACGAACCTCCAGTGTAGTATGGCTTAATTACATTATTGCTTTATTTTCCATAAAAAATAAACAAACCATTAAAATATTACTAATTATCAATCCCCTTTCTCTACGTGCACTTAGTCCCAACCACCCTTCCACAACATAGGTAGCGCTGATGTGGCCGTCCCTCATCCTAGAGATGATGGACATCAGGAAGCTGAAGGTGCGCTGTTGAGGTGGATAGCTGGATGACGCAAAGGCAGTGCCTTGGCTCAGTGAGGGTGGTGGCTAGGGCAGTCCTGCTCAGGCGGGATCTGTCTTCTTTAGGAATCTGTGCCTATTCTTCTTTATTTTCGTAGGATCAAAATCATCTGGAGACTTCTACTGGTGATCCACAGTGTTAAAGAAAACACAACCTGACAATAACATGGGTTACATTACCAACTCTGTATGTATTTGTATCTGCATATCATCACTGCCACACAAAATCTCCATTTCTGCTGCTTTTGACTGTTTGACATCCTGTTAATCTGACTGATGTTCTTTACATTACACTACAGCGCTCCAACATCTTTTTACTTTGACTTCCATAGAAAGTTAAGGTCTTTTTTCTCTTCTCCTGTAAAGTTGCTCTGTTTTTGTAGATGAAAGGGTTGTGCTTGACAGTGACGATTTATTCGGTATATTTTAATGTTATAAAATATGTCTGTTTTTTGAAGATCTTCTGGGCTGCCTAGGACCTTTGCACAGTACAGTAATAATAATAAGGCGTATATTGGGGATTGTAACGGTAATGCTCAGGTGTTGCTGTAGGGACTTGCTATGAATGATAGTGTCATAGTTCATGGTGCCAACATCTATTTTCAGTTAAGCCACTTCAGCTCACATTTCCAATACGAGCTTGGAGACAAAGCGTCAGATCAATACTCCATCTCCTCCAGCCTCAGAAACACAGCACAGCACACTAGCATTCATCATTCCTCTCATCCCCTAGTATTGATCGTCATTTTGTTTCCTACTGTGTGCGCTGTGTGATGCGTTCAGGATATATTTAATAGTTTAGGAGTTACTTTAGTTGTTTCACTGACAGCCCATGTTGATTTTTCATTTGTTCGCAGTTACTGAGAGCTTCCCCTCCCCCCAAACTCCAAAAAGGAACATCTCAGCATAGTAAGATTAAGAAGTAATGGAGTAAAAGCAAATACAAGAATCCAGACGTGAACTAGAGAAATGGACACACATAAAATAATTTATTATTGAATAGAATTTTGCACACAAAATGTTGCATGGTTGAACTCTTCGTTGCATCAGCCATATGGCATAATAAGCCCTAAAACAGCTTCATTGTGCAGCCTCTGGACCTTTATAATACAACTGGAATAGCTTTAGTTTGGCACACTTCACACTGATTGACGTTGGTATGGCTCACACTATGAAATATTCAATATATGCATCAAATATAGCAATGGTTTGTTTGGTTGTTTACACATCTTTACATTACACATGTGCAAAACTATAAAGAAACCTACCAACCAAAACAGAGGAACTGACCCAGAAAGCAAAATGCAGGGAGCAAAACGTCGGGCAGTGGACATAAGAGCTGGGGAAGCTTGTGAGGTCCCAGGTCAGAGGGGTGCAGTGTTTGCAGGTACTGGCTCGTTCCCCTAATGGCAGGCGTAGGGCCACGGTGCATAGAGAGTCTTTACATGTTCTTGTAGAGGGAGCGGTCCCGGGGCAGCTGGGGTTGTTGGGCGGTCAGTTTGAGGTGGAAGTGGTAGATGGTGATGGTGATGACGATGATAAGACCCAGGATGAGGCCCAGCACCAGCGGCAGAGTCTCCTCCAGACGCTCCCGTTGGTCCGTGATGCACTTATATGCTGTTAGGACAGGACAGAAGGGTTAATGCACTGCCATCTATCTATCTATCTATATATATATATATATATATATATATATACGTCTCTGGATTTAACATAAAGGGCTGTTTTCAAAGCACATTTTAAATGGGCCTCTAAAGTTCTTGTTACAGAACTGCTCCAACAGTCTAATATGCACATATGATGACTCTTAGATGAGTCTAAGATGCACATAAACCCTAGCTGAAATAATGAATGGACCAATAGAAATGCTCTGAAGTGACTTGGAATTGAAATTATTAATACACTATATGGACAAAAATATTGGGACACCTGCCCATTCATTGTTCCTTCCAAAATCAGGGCTACTAAAAACTCTTGTTGGAGTAATTGACTCTACTGTCCAGGGAAGGCTTTCTACTAGATTCTAGAGCCCTGCTGTAAGGGAGCATTCATTTGATTGCATTCAGCAACAGGAGTGTTAGTGAGGTCAGGATGTTTAATGATCTACACCTCACCTCATCCTATTCTCCCCAACTCATCTCAAAAGTATTGGATGGAGCACCATCATTCTAGAGGACACAGTTCCACTGCTCCACAGGTCAGTATACCCCTGTATAAACCCTTTTATATCCCTGTAGCCCACTCCTGGCATTAGGCAGGTTGATAGGTCTCTGCTCCAGAGAGTCCTACTCTATTGGTAATACTTCACTACAGGGACAAGACAAGCTGTGTGTGTGTGCATTTGCACATTTGTGTCAACAATGGGTGCAACTTAAAGTAACTGAATACATTCATTATAAGGGATGTCCACAAACATTTGGACATAAAGTGTACATGACTCTGCTTTTTCACATTCATATGTTTTGTATTGTCACAGTGCAACAATGACCGACACTCAAAGGCCAAAGGGTTCTGGATGTAACCATAACAAAGCACAGAATTATTTGTTGCTTAAATTGCAAGCTACAGAAAACCTTTTAAGAGCCAAAATGATTACTCCCTCAATTATTTTCTGTATATATAAGCATTCTTTTTTGCTCAGTGTAAGGGACTCTGTAATGTTTGTTTTATGCATTTTCATTTGATGTATTCGTTGTATTTTATAGTGTTAGACACACTATGCTAAGACACAGTTGGGGTTCCCTTTAATGCACCTTTAGGAGTCAGGTGATTATGATTAGAGCTTCTGTTAAACCATGCAGTTAACTTTCTATAATACTGACTTATTATACAACACAGGAACCTGTGTTCATATGCAACCTCCCTATGGCTCTAGTATTCTACAGGCCACTGATTACTTGAGGCCTTTGCATCATCCGTCACGTCTTCATCCTCCAGTGGAGGTCAGCAACCCATTCCCACACACGCCCCACAGTTTGAGGCCAGTTCCAGAACATTCACCCACTGTTGGACCACTCGTACAGCTGCAGTAAGAGGATTACCTTTGCTCAGCTCTACCGGCACACTGACAGGATTACGCGCCAGCCGCTGTAAACAATTAGACGTCTAATTGAAAAGGCTCATTGAGCTGGGAATTAATAATGGATGTGCGTGCCTCTGCGTAAGAGGTGTCATCCTCACACACTGCTGGTCTGTTCCAGAAATGCCAGGGGAGGAGACCTCCATTAGCTGTGCCACACACAACAGCCTGTCCATTCCCAACATGCATTATCAGCACTTCTGACTTTCTCACACTACAGGAGGTGGGGTGAGAGGTGAAATGTGATGCCTTGTCTTGGTTGCCGTGTTGGACACGAGCTTGTAAATCACACTGGTTTAAAGGGGACAAAGCTGACGGCCTCATTAACTAGAAAAGATGGGCATGCCAATAAATTCATAATGACCTCAAGCCGCGACCCCTGCTCTTCACAGGCTACTAATCTCCTCTCGCCAGCCCACTGCATAGTGAAGAAAGGCTCTTTTACAGAACTACTACAGGTCATCAGTTCACAGAGGGGTTGTGAACACAACAGAACGCTAGAGAATTGGTAAAGATACGCTGACCTACATTATAGCCTTTGTTCAGCAGCACTAAACCATGTACATTATGTGCACCATTTCCACACATAGATATGATGTCAAAGTTACTGCCTCAACTATATGGACACAGAAACTGTGTTCATTCATGCAGCTCTAATGAGGTAAACATTTACATCAAGTGATTTCCCACAAACTGAAATGTGAGGTATCAGGATTGCCGTTGGGTTAACTCTCAGGAAACACATGCAATACGTGCAAACAGATGAAATGAGAAAATATACATTAGACCATATACAGTAAACAACTTCCACATTCAATTTATGTAAAAAAAAAAAAAAGTTTGCCAAAACCTTGTATTTCCAAAACAGTAACTTTAAGTCATTTTGGAGCATTTCTGTTGGTCCATTTATCACAAAATTACATTGTATTTACAATGTAAAGAACAGCTAAAAAACTGTGAAAATGGAGATACAAGGTTATCTCTATATATGTATATGTATATATACACAGCCTGACATTTATGTAAAGTTCCATATTCTACTCATGTGATTAAATTGTGTGAATGAATGTTGCATGTGTATATACTAGTATTCTCACCAGTGTGATTTTGGTCTGTGAGCATGCTTGGGAAAACTGGGAATCTGCAGTGGTGATAGTTGTGGGGGTGGGTGTAAGGGGGGTGGGATATGAGGGGGGATGCAGCAGTGTTTCTTACGTTCACTGAACACAAAGTCGCTTTTGATGTCGAACGGCTGGATCTGGATGTCGGACATGTAGACTGTGACACCCTTCTGGTGGTCGCTGGAGATGAGGGTTAGGGTCTGTTGAGCTGCACACATGTACGACTGGCCCGCCGGAGTCACCAGCGCCGAGAGATGATGAGTGCTGGCTGTGTGTTTCCCCGCTGTAGAGGTACAGACACAAGTTACCTACAAGGAGGTGCTTTTCATCCCTACTGTAGACAACTGTGTTGAGTCAAAGCATACATCAAGTAAATACGCTTCAACAAATCAAGGATAACGATCACAAAGGACATAAAAACCCTGCCCCCAATGAAAGAAGGCTGAAATGAGCTTCGTCAACATGCATCATCCCACAAACAATAAGATTTACAAACATTCTAATAGTTGAACATGCTGAGAGCATAGCATCTCACAGAGCATGAAAAAGAAGTGTAGTGGAAGAGTAATGGAGTTAGCAGTTCAATGCTATCTGAATAGAAGAATATGAAAAATACTGAATTAATAACAGAATACATGCAGAACAGCGATGTGCCTTTTTAAGATCTATAGACTGTAATTTATCAAAAATAAAAGATAGTTTAGCTAATACAAAATGGGGTGTTTGCCATAAGTTTTTGGACGTGTCACTGCGTCTTGTTGCTGAGGTGTATGCGGCTGCACGCCCCACTGCAGCCCCATTAAGAACAAAGATTTGTGGGCCGAGAGAAAATAAAAGGATGGGAAACGTCCAAATGGAGTATAATAATAATAATAATAATAATGACCAATAAATAAATAAATAAATAAATGCAACGGGAGTGCAGGCAGTTGCATTACGGTTAGTCACTGCAGTGTACTGCGCAATTCCTCTGTTCAAGAACTACTGGTGCAGTTTTAGTAGGGGTGGGGGGAGCGTGTCCGCCCTCACTTTTTTTTTTTTTTTTTTTACTTTTTTCGTCATCAGATTCTTTGTGATTTTAGATATTTTGTTATTTATTTACAGCAAAATCTAGAATACAGTAGGAATTCTGTTCACAGATTATATCAAATGCTATTAGGCAATAAAACTCAGTATGTATAATCTTGCTTATTTTCTATGTTTCAATATTGACATCTAAAACCTTCATGAGGTGATTCTCGTCTCCCTAGTTTTACGTATAAATTACTGCATATAGGGTTTTGTGTAGTGACATTGCCCGACCCCCCCCCCCCCCGCCACACACAGACACACTTGTCAGTTAATAGAAAAGATAGACCCCTAAACCCCAGCTACACTCCTCCCAAAGCCTTGTTATTCCATAACTACAGTCAGTACAGTGCAAACCAACTGTCTTACTCCGTGTGGACCCATTAGTAGGTTCTGAGAACTGTACAAAGCATGCAGAGTCAGCAAATTACAGCACTTACTTTCATCTCTACTTTTCAGCATCATCATCATCATTATTATTTTACTATAGTAGTACAGTCAAATACTACAGTAGCACTACTACCACAACTACTGTGAATGTTCCCTGAATGGAATTAGTGCACTGTGGAAAGGCAGGGTGAAGTTACAGAGGGTGAAGTGTTGAGGAGTGCACACGGCTGCAGTACGCACGGTTGTATGCGTTGATGAAGTGTGTTGTGTCTGAGGTGTCGTACACCAGCTGGACTTTACTCATCTTCCACATCTCAGTCTCCTTCGCCTTTCCATCACTGCCCATTGTGCGCTTCTCCTGAACACATACACACACACACACACACACACGCACGTGCGGATGAATCAGTGGAACGTGTGGGCGTGTATAATCTGCTCGGTAATGTGTGCGTGTGTGTCTCGCCCACCTTGGTGAAGTAGATGCGGAGTGTGTAGGCGCCGTTTACCCAGGAGATGTGGAGCTCGGCCTCGGTACTGCCGCACGCGCCCTCGATGCGCGCGCCGCGGGGGAGCGCGAGAGAAGCCTGCTCTGTGATGAGCTGCGCACAGGCACACACACACACACACACACCTCATGCCGTCAGACAGGAGAGTACTACGGGGTTTGCAAAAGAGTGTATGGGGTGTAACAGAATAGTGTGTGTGTGTGTGTGTGTGTGTGTGTGTGTGTGTGTTGGCTATCTCAGTGCAGGTGTGATGATTCAGCACATCAGACAGAGTTAGGAGTCGCACGCGGCTTCTTCGTGTCTAAATGAGGGCGCTGAAGTGGCGCTGTAGAGAACCTCAGTGGTTCCTCAGGTTCTCCAGTGCTGATGTTCTAGACTGTAGACACTGTGAGGGTGAAGAAGGGTGAACTCACATCTATGCCGTTAAGCGCGAGCACGTCGTAAGGGATGAGGAACCTGACGGCGAACTCGGCCATCAGACAGGTGGTCCCGTTCTCCCGAACCACGAAGATATCCTTGTCCGGGTTCGGAGACAGTCCGGACAAGTTCTCCACCTCCTGCTCCGCCAGCAGAACCGGAGACACGAGCAGACAGCCTGCATACACACACACACACACACACACACACACACACACTGGGGTTTAGAGTCCAGCTAAAACTGAGCCAGTAGCCCGAGTTTTCCCTTCACTTCACCTTCTTTCTGCCCTTACTGCTGCTTTCTCATTTCCTTTTCTTTCCATTATTACCATCTCTCTCTCTCTCTCTCTCTCTCTCTCTCTCTCTCTCTCTCTCTTCTTTCTTTCTTTCTTTATTTCTTTCTATTGTTACCTTTTCTTTTATCAAATGTCTTCTTTTCTCGTTTTGTCTTTTGGTACACTTTTTTTCACCTTTAATTGTTTTTATTTTCTTTCACCTTTAATATTACCACCCCCTCTCTCTATCTCTCTCTTTTACTTTCTCTCTCTCGTTTGTTGTGTTTGTTCTTTTTTCTCATTTTCTTTTTTCTTTTTTCTGTTTGCGTGTCTTGTTATCATTCCTTTATTAGGTCTATATTGGCCGTTGATTTTTTTTTCTCATTTTTCGTTCTTTGTTTTTATTGTGTTTTTTTTTTTTTTTTTTTTTTTTTTTGTTCAAGCTTCTCTCCCCCACCTCCCCTCTTTCTCTCATCGTCGTTTCTTTCTCTCCTTTGTCTCTCTCATCCTCTCTACGCTATACTTCTTTGGCTTCTTCTTCTTTCCTTTTCTTTCTAGCTTCTAGTTTTCTCTCTCTCTATGACTACGTCCAGTGCACGCAGGTATGACGTATCGAGCTGGTCTGCTGATCGGCTGCAGTAACTCGTTCAGTCGCATTTCTTTTCTTTGATTCAGTCATTCTGGGTATTTGTGCGTTAAGGAATTCACAAATCCATTCTACCGCTTCAGCCCCTGTCTGCCGAGTGTGTGTGTGTGTGTGTGTGTGTATGTGCTCGTGCTCTACTCACCCAGCACGCAGAAGGCCACCGCGCTGTCCATGGTGTTCTCCCCCTCTTTCACTCTTTCTCGCACACGCACGCACGCACGCAAGCACGCGCGCGCACGCTCCCACTCACACTCACGCGCCGGAATGGGTGCGTGTGTGTGCGCGCGCGCTGACGGCACCGGCGCTCTGCTGCGCTGTGAAACGAGTCACGCGCCGATCATCGCCACCGCAGCAGGCGCAGGTGAGGCAACATCCGGGCACTCCGTGCGCTTTCACTCCTTTGCGGAGGCGCCTGACGTTCTCTGAAGCTCTCTGAGGAAGAAGAAGGAGATGAGGCAGAATGCCGTCCGCGCACAGCCGCGCACGCGGGGGGGGGAGAAAGAGTCCGGCTCAGGGTCAGCAGGGTAGTTTCCTATCCGGTTGCCCTGGCGAGCACGCGCAGCTCGAGTCCCGCACTGCTGCTCTGCCCATACCTGCGCTGTGAACGGGACAGTAGAGGGAAGAGCTGTACTCCCTCCCCCCACTCCAACACACACACACACACACACACGCACACTCACATCAGCTCCAAAATGTCCTCCTCCTCCTCCTCCTCTTCCTCCTCCTCCTCCTCCTCCCGCGAGGCTGCAGCTGCTCTCGCGCGCGCGTTTCTGGCCTCCGTTGCAGAGCTGTAACGTGTGAGCTCAGCCGTGCGAGGACGAAACTGCGTCCTTAATAACCCTACCTACACACACACACACACACACACACACACTTCTGCTCTGACGAAGCGCCCTCCCTACGACTTCTCAAAGGGAGAAAGGCTAATGGAGTCCACGTTCACATTTGACTGCAGATAGGAAAACATCTCCTCCAGTGTGAGAACACAACTGCTGTAGACCTCATTCCTGCAGACCAGGGCCTGATTAAGTGTACTCAGTTCCACATACAGAAACAGACACTGGATTTACAAGATGTTAAACATTTACATTACATCACTGCACTCAGCAACAACAGTGTTACTACAGTCAGGAACTGATATTGAATGAGCACATCAGGACTTTAAGGGTTAACTTCACAAACAAGGATAAACATCAATCAGAACCTGCACTGATGTTTGATTCATTCATTTCTGAACACGTTGAGCTGTTTTAATAACATACACTGACCTGTAAGGTTTGTTTGTGCAGTACATCCTCTCACTAAAACTTTCCCATTGGTTCCTGTGCCCTCTGATTTGCATACCAGGCGTGTCCTTCAGTCACTGTCACTCACCATCAATGTGTCATCTTTCTCAGCAGCTACCTTCTCTTGGGTGTCTGTGTGTGTGTTTAATGTTTTTGCTTGATTATCTGCTCTTCAGTATCGCAGGTTGTATTAGGAGTTTACTGTTGTCTGTATTTTGGGAGTGTGAGTCTGAAGGTTGTGTGTTAGTGTTCCTTCTCTTCAGACGGTCATGTAATTATAGTCAGTGCTTGGGTGGTAGACAAGTTAGCTGTCTGTAAAATAGTGATGTTTCTCTGTAGAATCTTTAAGGAAATATTCAGTCAATTTATTGTTTTTTAACTGAACTTGAATTCTGTAAATTTAAAGGAAACAAGGACTGAGATTAGTTCTGGACTACATTTATATTTCAGTGGAAAATGTTCCATTAAGAATGCTGTATAGCCCACAACTATGCTTAATCTCTGGCCCATAGTGTATTGGGAAAATTAGTACCATTAGCCACTCTCTTTTAGATATTAACTCATATTTCATTTTTAAGATTTTTTAAAGATCTATTCTGTTCTGATTTATCTGAACTGTGTTGCTGTTGAACATGTGGCTAATTACCTAAAGGTTTAAGTCAATGCTTGCAATTTCTGTTTTTGTTTTTGTAATGGAACTGCAATAAATGCTGGGGGGAAAAGTAAAATGACCGACAGCAAAGGCTGCAAATCAAAAACTGCATTAAGAAATTATCTGTAAAATATCAACCCAACTCATATCTAAAGTTTGATGCCAATAATAAGAAGTTACATTTCTTTTACAGAACTGATACTATATACTGATCTTTCTTGCGTTCTTAAATTCCATTCAGGGTTATGTAAAATTACAAGCGTTGTCTATAATTTAACATGTTTCTAATTGTTAGGTTTAAGTTCATACATAGAAAACACTGGGGAAAGATACACCCATATTACTATTTAAAAAACAGCTAAACAAGAATCAACAAGTTAAAGTAAATGCAGTTAAATAAAAAAAAAAAAACTTGCAGAAACTTTCAGTAAGAACACAACTAAAATACATTGGCAATCTATGCCTTCACCCAACACTTTTGCAACCTAGTCATAGTCCAAACACATAAATCAATAACTTGGCTTTTAAATCTCAGACCAATCAGAGAAATATATTAAATTATACGAATTATACAGAAGCTAGTCTGTGAGAAATGACAACACAAGGATGGTAAGTAAGGGGGAAGGACAGAAAACAAGATGTTGGGTTTATTGACTGGGAAACAAATCCCATTGGCTCCTGTGCCTACAGATTTGCATACAAGGCGTGTCCTTCAATCATTGACACTCACCATCAATGTGTCATCTTTCTCTGCAGCTACTGTCTCTTGGGTGTCATTATGTATTTTCTGCTTTTTGTGTTGTAGATTATAAGAGTAGTTAATACCTGTTTTTATTTTAGATGTTAACTTCTATTTAGTTTTTGAAGTTTAGGTTTTATTCTGTTCTGATTCATCTGAACTGCTTTGTTGTTGAATGTGCTGAACATTTATGTCAAAGCTAACATTTTTTGTTTTTGTCTGTAATTTAACTGAAATAAAAATTCAGGACAAAACCTGTAATAGATACAAATTTACAGCTATTTTCTGTGTTCTTAAATTCAATTTACTTTTATGTGAAATTGCAGTCATTATCAACAATTAAACATGCTGCAATTAGCATGAAAAGATATGTTCAAGCTTAGAACTCAACTTTTTATCTTCACAATTTAACTTCACAATAAATTGGAAAAAATACACCCAAATCATTAACATAAACACACACAATGATTGTTTAATCTTAAAACCTAAAACCAACCAATCACTATTTAGCACAAATGTTTTTGCTTGGTTGTTGATTTTTCAGTATTGGTAGTTGTAGGAGTAGTCTACTGTTTGTGTCAGGAAAAATCTTTAAAATAGTGATGTTTCTCTGAAGAATCTTCAAGGAAGTACTTTGTACATTCATTGCTTTTCAGCTGCACTGGCGTTCAGCACATTCAAATGAAAAATACTCTTCCACCTTAAAATCTAGGACCAACAAACAAGGCTTAGCTCTAATCTATACCCAAAGAAGGCAGCATGGGCGAAATAACTACACAAAGACGGTAAGTGAGGAGGAAGGACAGGCCCAGTAATCAAATGGTTGGTGCCAGGAGACAATGGGAAAAGTGTGAGTTTGTATTCCAAAATAGAAACTGCACTGATGGATTTAATGATTTCTGAACAAGTTTAATGTAACTGAGCTGTGCTGTTTAAATAACATACACTGACCTGTAGTGTTTGTTTCTGCAATACAATACAACCCCTTAGTAAAACTAAGGCTCCTGTGATTAAATATTTATGTATTAAATATTTGCATATTAAATATTTCCTTCAAATCACTGACACTCACCGTCAATGTATTATTTTTCTCTGCAGCTACCTTCTCTGTCTGTGCATGTTATTTTTTTTTTTTTTTTTTTTTGATGTTGTAGGTTATAGGAGTAGTTTTTCGTTCTGTGCTTTAGTGAGTTTGACTCTATGTAGGTTGTTTGGTAGTGTTCTTTCTCTGATTAAACTAATGAAATTGTCTCTTCATTTATTGTTTTTGCACATGAAGTATGTACATTCAGATGAAACAAGGATTGAAATTTATACTGGACTATATTTGTCTTTCAGCTGATAATTTCTATTAAAAATGCTGTGTAGCCCACAATTATGCTAAATCCCCATCTGGAGAATTGCCCAACAGTGTATTAGGAATGTTAATATCATTAGATAATCTATTTATTCTATTTACATTAGATAGATAGTATATATTCTATACTTCTATTTATTTTTTGACATTTTAATTCTATTCTGATTAATCTGAACTGCATTGCTGTTGAACATGCAGACCCAATTTCCAAATGGTTGGTGCCAGGAGCCAATAGAAAAGTATGAGTTTGTCCTCAAAAATAGAAACTGCACTGATGTTGGATGTTTCATGTAACTGAATCAGTTGTGCTTTTTAATAACATACACTGACCTCTAGGGTTTTTTGTGCAATACAACCCCTTATTAAAACTTTCCTTTTGGCTCATGTCATTATTTGCATATAGGCGTGTCTTCAATCACTGACACTCACCGTCAATGTATTATCTTTCTCTGCAGCTACCTTCTCTTGGGTGTTTTTTTTTTATGTGTTTTATGTTTATGGTTTGTTGTCTTTTTTTAATGTCATAGTTTGTGGTAGAAGTTTATCATTGTTTGTGTTTATTGGTGTGGCTCTCTGTTAGTTGTGTGCTAGCATTATTCTTATGCAGATTGCCATGTAATTATGGTTAGTGTTTGGGTGGTTAATACTATGCATATACTTGCATAACTGCAGAGGCTTTAGCATGGAAGCTTTCTGAATGTGTTCAGTGAGTATAATTTAGGAAAAGTCTGTAAAATAGTGATGTTTCTCTGATGAAACTAATAAAATTTTCTGTAAGTTTCTATACGTTTTTTTTTAAACTACCCATGATAATAAGTTAATTTTTTTTGGAACAAAAACTATATTGTTTATAAAGCCAGTTTCTGCTTTTTTAAACTAAATTCACATTTATGTAAAATTACAATAATTATCTATAAATGCAGCTAATTACATACAGATATATAAAATACATCCAAACTACTAGAAACAAAGACAGCTAAACAAAAACCACAAAAGCTAAAATGTAATTGCCTAATGCCAGCTCAGCATGAAAAAATACAAAAATGCCCATAACTTCAAAGCAGCTAATCACATTCACAAACACATAAACTGACCACTTAGTCTAACCAACCACTGTTTAACACACAAACCTTAGAGAAGGTAGCCTGGGAGAAATGACAACACAAAGACAGTAGGTGAGGGGGAAGGACAGACCCAGTATTTAAAGGGTTGGTGCCAGAAGCCAACAGAAAAGGTGTGAGTTTGTACTCCAAAATAGAAACTCCACTGATGTTGGATTTAATCATTTCTGAACACGTTTATATGTGACTGAGTCAGCTGTGCTTCTTTAATGACATACTGACCTGGAGGGTTTGTTTATGCAATAATGTCTTCTCTTGGGTGTCTTTATGCATTTTATGTGTTTTGGTTTATTGCCTGGCCTCAGTTTTGTAGGTTGTAAAAGTAAGTTACCATTTTATGTGCTGCTGAGGCTGTGTGTTAATGTTCACTCTCTTTATAATTGCCAGAAAATGTTTGAGCTTGGCTGTTTGAACTTTTATTCTTGTCAGTTTTATAAAAGTGTTCAACTGTTCAGCATATACAGGCTGTAGTACATCAACATATCAATTCATACTGCCATAGAAAAAATCACAGAAACAACAAGGCTGAAATTGTGATGTTCATAACATTTGCTCAAAACTACTGTGCATTACGCATTTATTTTTCTGTACTGATTGATTCTGGACGTTTTACTGACCAGAGATGGTTGTTTTCTCTTTCCCGAGTTGTTTTAAGTAGACTGACTGAGGTAGTTAATATATTTAACAAGACATTTATATAGGCCCCTTGTTGCACATCTTGTGAACGTAATTTGTTTCTCATTACTTTATTAATCATGTCAACATGCACTGTATAGACAAAAGTATTGGGACACCGGCTCATTCATTGGTTTTTCTAAAATCAAGAGTATTAAAATAGTTAATCCTGCTTTTGTTGGAGTAGCTGTCTCTACTTTCTAAGGAATGCTTTCTACCAGATTTTGGCACATTGCTGTGAGGATTTGATTGTATACAGTGACTAGCATAAGTGAGGTCAGGACATCTCGGATGTTCACCACGCCCACCTCACCTCCAACTCTTGAAACTCCAAAGTTATTGCACGGCGCACCATCAATCCAGATAACACTGTTCCACTGCTCCACAGCTCAATGCTGAGGGGCTTCATATCCCTCCAGCCCAAGATTGGCATTAGGCTTGGTGCCTGGTTCATGTTTATCTGCTGCAGAGAATTCTATTTTATTGCCAGTACTTCTCGACAGGGATTAGACAAGCTGTGTGTGTGTGTGTGTGTGCATGTCAGCATATTCCAGTACTGTTTCTTAGTAAAGTAAATAACAGGTTATAAGCACTGTAAGGACGTCTTATTAAACTACACACATTTCCACAGAGTTGTTTTAGTGTTGCCTTTATTAATTATTACCGGACATGAAGTCATGTAAATAAATCAAGTGATGATAATGTGAAATGTAGAAAAAATCTGTATCACCTTAACTGCCCACTAAACTGGGTTTAGGTATAATTGAATCCTTTGCATGTTGTAAAAAAGAAATCACAAAGATCAAAACACAGAAAATTACAACATGATTTCATGTTTCATGGTCTTTAATGTAGGAAACTATTCATGAATGAAAGGGCTGTTCTGCAAAATAACAAGAAATTCTTCAAATGTAATATTTAATAAATATGACTAATAAACTGTAACCTGTAAAAATAAATATACAAAACAGAAACTGCACTGCACAAAAAATAATTATTTCCCAAGAAAAGTTTTTGTGTACAAAGTTATATGTTTCTACATTCATGTCCCAATGGTTAGAGTTAGGATTGCTAAAAATTATAAATAAAGCATACATCAAAGTAACTGTAATTAAAATGAACAGTATACTGTTATTTGGGTAAAATTATGCTAGTACCACACACATTTACATACTTTTAAAAACATACCTTTTTACATACCTTTTAAAACATTATTTTATTCACTTACCCGCTTTCATTCAGAAGTAATACACTGATAACCCTCAGAAAACCTTGGAATAAACAAGAGTTTTTGTGTCCCCTATAAACAGATATGCCAGAGTACCTGTTCTGTCTGTCCAGTCCTTCCTCTCCAGCTCCTCATCTTCAAACCGCAGAACACATTCACTGACTCGAGGCAGCTGCTGCCACTTTGGGCTGAAAGTCAAACTCGCATTTCACCGCACTGATGCTGTCTATGCTCGGCTTGCTGCCCACCTGGGGGTGCTTAAGTCCCAGGGGAAAAGTCTCTGACCTGGGCAGTCCTCGCACACCTGTCCCACACTCGCTGTGTCCGTGTGGGTCCTGCGACCCGCTGCACCCCTGCAGAGCCTCTTTGCCACTCTTTTTCAGTTCTGGGAAGGTGAAGCGCCGCAGCAGTCTGCTGCCCAAGACGGAGAAGGCGGGGGCACTTGCCTGTGGGGCTATTGGGATGTCCTGGAGTTCAATCTCAGTTGGTTTCATGCCAGTCTTGCTCTTGTGCAGGGGCTTGGGGACATGCTCTGGTCGTGCTGGACCCAGGGCACTTGTGGGAAGGCTGCATCGCTTTCGGTAGTAGCTGTCATCAAAGCGCCTCATGCCGAAATTATGAGAACCCTTTTTAGATCCATCTCCATCACACTCTTCTTTGTTGGCTTTTCTGATCGGAGTCAGCAGAATACCAAGTGGACCAGACAGATGACCAGTGGACAAGGTCTGGGATACCGAGCTTCTGCACATGTTTTTGGTCACTCTTGGAGAATATAACGGCAAAAGGTGATGCTCTGGCCCTCTCGACAGTGGTGGTAGGTGATCACTTGTGCAGGTGTCCACTCCTTGCTTCGGTGTGAGGATGGCTCGGGACCTCTGTAGGGGTTTCGGGGTAAGGATGCTGGAAAAAAAGCCCCGTGGGGCAGGTGTCAAGGTGTCACTTTCTCTCTCTAGTTCCTTAATGGAGTCCATTGATTTCATTTTGCCCTGTAAAATGAGGGACCTCTTTGGGCCAGAGCCCAACAGTTGCCGCATCCCATGTGGGGTCAAACCTCTGCTGTGCAGAGTCGCTTGATCACAATCTCTTTGTTCAGAGGATTCCCCCAGTAGCGCCTCGTAGCTCTTCTCACTATCACTGGTATTTTCAGATCTTTCACACAGGGTGTCATCATGTTCGTACACCTTCCTGGAGCTGCACATGAGTGCAGATAGACACTCTGTGTGGCCAAGGTACTTAGCCACCACCACTGCAGAGTTTCCCACTTTGTTGGGCCGGTCTATCCGGAGGCCTAGCCTCTTGAAAGCCCTGACCAAGAATTCCAAAACCAGAGAATGACCAGCGACAGCCGCATACATCAGTGCTGTGTTTCCCCAGATATCTGCCATCTCAGGGTCTGCGTTGTACCTCACAAGCATTTTCACAGCATCCAGGTAGCCTTTCTCACAGGCATAGCTGAGTGCGGTGCGCCCGGTCTCGTCCTGTTGGTTGACATTGGCACCCCTTTGCAACAGGAGGTTCATGAACCTGGACCTGGCGTGAGAGTCCACAAGGCATACTGATGAGATGAGAGGGGTGCGAGCACCCTCAGTCTTTGAATCAACAATCTTTCCATCGAGAGCATCCAGTATGAATCTGGCTAGGTGGATCTTGTCCTTGGAAATGGCATCCAAAAGGATTTTGGTGTCCGTTTTCAAGTCTGTCTTCTCAGAGAGCTTCAGCATAATGCCGTGATGGAAACACAGTTGCTACAAACACAGGAGTGCACTAAGCTGAGGAGCATGAAGGGAAAGCCTCTCTCCTCACCTGACGCTCATGGCTGTTTTATGCCATGGCTCTGGAGTTGCCACGACAACCTAAACATGATTAGCAGACTTTGATGTTTGTAAATGGAGTCATTAATGGGGTAATTATTAAAGGTACTTCAGAGACAACCCCAATTGCATGATGGGAATTGCTGAATGTGGTTACGGAGTAGAAAAAATGAATCTGCAGAAAGGCAGTGGTGAATTAATGTAGGAAGCCGTTTAATTGGTATTTTCATTCTTTTACTTGAGTATTTGTTGGGCTTTTATTATGTTGTGTTGATTCAGCACAGGTTTACTGTTGCAAAAACAGTACCTTATCCAAACCTCAGTTTCAATGCTGGAAGATGCTGGATGTACAGCAGATCTACAGAAAGTCTAAACGTTTTTTTAATTTATTTCAGCTTAAAGTCATTTTTTGTTAATGTTCCAATACTTTAATTTCACTGTGGCGATTAAACAATCGTGGATCGTGTCTGTTCGGCCCTTTCCCGACCATCTGCAACGCAAATGAATTATGCACCACACATCACTGAAATGTATGCTCAACACATAACAGTTGCTTCCCTTTACAAACCATAATGAGATAAACCTTTCATTCTAACACCTGCCTTTAATTAACAGGACATGTACTTTACTGCTGTGAGATTCCACCACACACAAGGAAACAGTCTGTTTCATTTAACACCTGGATAGTTTATTGGTACACATACTATAAAACGGTATTAAAGTAGCAGGATAACAACAGTATTTTTAGTATTTTTCCTTGCTAGAAGTTTGACAAATACAATATTAATACAAAAACACTCACAGAATGGTCCATTGACTAGCTGCAGATAGCTCAGAAAAACAAAACAAAAAACGATACAAATGGATGAAATTCAAAGCAACAATTGTTCTGCAAAAATAATCTGCTTTTTCTGCAAACTATATAGCAAAAAGTCTACATGAAAGTCGCGCAACATTCAACTAGTGCAAAAAGCCTCTAACTAACGAAATATAGTCTTAAACTACACACCATATTTAGTAATATATTTTTTATATTTATATATTTATATATATCTGTATATAAATAAACCCTTATTTTGGCATTTTTCATTTGTAAAATAATTTAAACGTCCTACCAGACATTGAGTGGCACATTTGTAAGCAATGGATTTTAAAAGCACTTCGCTTATTATTCTGTAGAAGATATGTGGTGAAAGCATAATACAGGTACCAGTTCTTGATGTCAAGAATTGCCAAAAAAACAAAAACAGGTAAGAAAATAACTTAGTGGTTGATAGGTGGCTTTCCCATTACAAACATGTACACGCTATCCCAGAGCCCTTGTAGAATAAGCATACTTTTCAACCTTTTGGTTAAATTAACTACATACATTCCAGTATATACAATATACTCTCTCTTCACTATCTAGAAGGTTTCAACAGGAGACATCATTTAGTCAGAGGAAAACCATATGGTTCTTAAACGTTCTCAAACGTTCTTATGTTTCTGTAAATAAAGTTTTGAAGTGTTGTCTGCGTTAAGACCCATAGGAGGAGCTGCCTGTTTGACTGCCTCATTCTTCAAGCAAAAACAAAAAGTCTCTGGACTACAATAAGCCCCAAGCACTAAGATTGTGAGAATAAAGCACCTATTCTTCTAACCCACTTAACCTTCATTGCACTCAGCTCATTTCAGTGATTGTTTTATCAAATCGCTTAAAAAGGTGAATTTTTTGATAGTTGAACACAAGGAGCCAATGGATGGTTGCTAAAGGTCTTGCTAAATTTTCAACAGCACCGGAAAACCTCATAGATTTTGCCTCACACTTTTCTGAGGGGTATTTGGTTTGGGTCTATCATCATGGAATGTCAACACCATAGCTGTCATAACATTGAAACGTGCGGACACACAGTGTAACAGCAAGTACAGTACAGTGTCATTAAATATGCGCAAACATGATAAATCATAGTGGCATTTAAATAAAAAAGGAACTGCTGAAGGAAACAAACCTTGATGAGAAATGAAAATAACAGACTTGGGTAAAACTCTTCATTTATTATAAGTCTTTAGAAAATAAGCAAAAGCAAAACAAAATGTGGTCTGTTTGAGAAAAAAACATCAGTGTAAGAACTACATGGACTACTAGGTTTGGTTTCATTCAGATCGGACTTTTTCCACCCTCGATACAGTGTTCAGACATTCGACTGTACATTCTTACCACAGGGGAAACCAAGTGCACTGCTACAGATTCCAAAATAATCCTTTTGACGGCCTACCACGTATAAAGTGCTCAGGATATTTTACTCAACTTCTTGTGTAGCGCATCTTTCACAACGTTGTGCTCACATAAAACAAACTAATATTTCTTTTTCAGGTTTACCTCTATTTGCCTGGTGCTGCTACTATGAACTAGTACCATTGAGACAGAAGTTAAAAGGTTTACAAAGAACACTTTGAGTTTCGTCCGTCTCAGGCCACCACCACAGGGGATTGTAGAGGGGCTGATGATCAGTGTGGTCCGCGGTAAGTTCGCCATATCCGCAGACGTCAGAACGCCAGTGGCAGCAGGAGAAAAACACTGCCTGGTATGTCCGTTCCACAGAGGGCCTGGCTGCTCCAGAAGGACACACCGTCCTCGCCCATCTCAGCAGCGAGGGCGGACTACAGACAGAGGTCGATGTCAGAGACTGGTTGGAATAAAGGAACAAGGGAGGGTTCCATGGTTCCATGCTTGATGGAGCTCCTAAGTATAAAGAAGGGTTGACTGGGTGGTAAGGGAGGAGCAGGAGGGTTGTCTGAGGGTTTCCGGGTGGGGAGGTGGGAGTGGTGGCTTACAGGAAGGAGTCTCTTTCTCACTCTCTCTTTCTCATGCTCTCCGTTTGCTTAGATCGGGGATGGAGTTGTTACACTACTGTTGCTGGTCTGCGGTCCATCTCCGCCTCCAGCTTCACCATCTGCTGCATGTCCTTGGCCTGGAATGATCACATGGGCACATACCTTTAGCTTTAAAGCCAAACTGTAACCCCTCCCACTTTACTCGCCATAAAACCTGCGCATGTCTTGTAACAGCTATCAAATAACACAACACCACATCTGTGCTCGTAAAGAGATGCACGCCATGTTTTTCTCTTTGGAGTCAAAATCGACTGTAATCAAATGTAATGACATAAACGTATTTCATTATGTTAGTCATTTTAATGATGTACTTAAATATAATTTAAATAGTATAGCACAGGAATCTTTAATCCCAGTCCTAACCCAAGTGTCAAGAAACATTTGAAGAAATGTCAAGAAATGATTTTTCTGCTCTATTATTTATTGTTTTGCTCCTCATGGAAGAGAATGTCTTACAAAAATGTAAACATACGCAGTGCTAGTGTGATGCTTGCAGCCCTACTTTTATACACCCAACACAGCATAACTGCATAACATCCAATCTGATGGAAGCCACTGAAGCCAATTTCTCAATATTGCCATAGTAAAGAGGGCCACAGTCACTTTACTGAATCCACCTGATAATTAGTCTAAAATAGTAATGGTCCTGGAAGGTCAGAGGTCCTGTACAGTTTGATGATTTCAGAATCAAACAATTAGATTTTATTTTTGCTGGCTGAGAAAGATATCAGTTGCAAGAAAGATACTGTGTTTCCCTACATATATACATTTACTACATCAGATAATTAACCACTGAGAACTCATTTGTGTTTGAGCAGGGAAATCGCCGTTGAGTCTGAAGCTGGACTTTCTTTATAACCCTTTAAACAAGGTGACTCATAGCACTGTGTGATATTCCAACAAAGCTCCAGCAAAGCTGAGGAGTGGTTTGCAGTGAAATGCCAGGTGCTGAAAAAGCTCTATAGGTATTTTGCTTAGTAATAGTGTATGTCTCAGAGTAGTAAATGACTCACTGTTTAACAGGACTGCTGACACTCCAGTGGCTGACATTGTTGAGTTTCATAACACCATCAAACTCTTTCACTCAAACACAAAAAGACTGACCTGCTCTTGCTATTTTCTGTCAGGTCACAATGAGAATGGTTGTGCTCTCCCAAGTGTGCTCTTCCGACATGTTTGTTCTCCAAACTATGCTCTTCTGTGTTCTTCTTACTGTTATTTTCTGTGTTCCTTTTTAACTGTGCTCTTCTGTGTTATTTCCTAACGGTGCTCTTCTGTGTTTAACTGTGCTTTTCCAACTGTGTTGTTCTATGTTCTGACTGTGCTCTTCTGTGTTTTGACTGTGCTCTTCTAACAATGCTGTGCTTTTCTAACCGTGTTGTTCTGTGTTCTGACAGTGCTCTTCTGTGTTCTACTGTGTTTTGACTGTGCTCTTCTAACTGTGTTTCGACAGTGCTCTTTTAACTGTGCTCTTCTGTGTTTCACTAACTGTGCGCTTCTAACTGTGTTGTTCTGTGTGCTGACTGTGCTGTATGTTACAAGAACATAGAAGAGCACAGTTAGTAGAGCACAAACAACTCATAGCTGAAATATTCTCCATTTTGCACAGCGCTGGATGTGGACTGACCCTGTAGACCTTGTATGCAACTTTGCTCTAGTAACGGACTGGTATTTTAAATATACACTACATCCCAATGGTAGCTGGATTAGTCTAGTGCAGTCTTTTAGTCCTTATGGATTTCTGCAACTTACACATATTCTACTGCCACATGCCTGCCTACTGCCCATAATTATTACACACCAACGCTAGTGTGATTGAGCATGAACAGTGAGATACAAGTACACTAAAGTGAAATGTGAGCAGAACTTGTGGAAATAACCTAAAAAATAAATCTATGACTTGTAGCCTTTTGCGTAAGCAAATGAATGATTTGGGTACACAGCACACAGTGAGAGAACAGAGAAGAATGAGGTTTTTGTAGCAGAATGGGGGAATGAGTGAGCCTACCTTGACTCTGAGAGTTTGCATGGTGTGATTTCAAAAGCTGTGTAAAAAAAGGCAAATCATACGTAAACCGATGGGTTCATGAAAACATGTACAATGTGTGAGTAATGGAAGACAAACAGAAAACAAAAGAAACGGAACAATGCAAGGCACTAAAGTCTAGTCCATAGCATCCCATATAATTTATATATATCGTTGATGATGCACAAAAACCTTGTAACACTCATTTTTAAGTTTTTGATGATGTGAATCTTTATATTGTGTCACAGTTTCATGAGAATAGACCAACAGAAATTACTCTAAAATTAAAGCTTTTTCCTTCTACTGTAAAGTTGCACCGTAGAACCGTACAGGTTTTTTGCATCACACACACATACACATACACTTATCTCATTGTAGTCAACTCCTAAATGAACTTGGTAGTCGTGGTGAGAACATACCTGCTCGTTAAATTTCTCCAGTTTTTCCAACTGCTCACGCTGGGATTTCTGTAGCTGCTCCAGCTCTTTTGAGTGCTTCATAGCCAACTGTGGTGTCAATAACATTTAATATTTTAATGAGTAACAGATTTTTTTTTTTAATTATTGAATTATCTCAATGTTTCTACTTTGCAAAGATGCAGTTTTGCACTAGCTTGCATGCAGAATGTGTTGTTTTTTAAATTGTTAGATTGTTGGACAAGACAAGACAGACCCTTTTTCGCTCCTCAAGGAACTTTTTCGTGTTACTGCTGTTCAACTCCCGCACCCGCCTATAAAATAAAAAACAAGCAGATGATATACAGCTTGTTGTGCAAATACATGAAGCACTCAATGACACATTATCCCGCAGCACAGTCTGGAAAGCGTCCATGTACCTCTCTCTTTCAGCCTTGTTTTTGATGCTCTTGTCCTGGCTGATGGCCTTGCTGTTCTCCATGGACATCTTGGCCTGGTTAGCCTTCATTTCTTTGCTCTGTCTGTGAAAATGAGTTAAAAATAAAAGGCTTAACATTCAATCCCAAATGTGGTTAAGTAGATCTTTCTGTGTTTACAAAAAATAACATACGCTAATGTCACGACTCAATTTACAACTCTCAAGTCACTTCACATAATTTGTAGTGCTTGCTCGTGTTTAGTTACAAATGATGCTAATATAATCAAGGGTCATTATATCCTTTCAAATGCTCTGAAGCAGCCACAGATACATGGCACTGCTGGCAGTCTTACTAGGAACATGGCTAAGCTTACAGTAAAGCAGGAGCATAGTTAACAATGACACAGGGGTTTAAAGCAGATTTCAGTAAGAGCTTTACTGTGTTTCTCGGTGGGCATCCACCCACGATTAAAAGGATTCCTGCAGCGGTAATGTTCGACAACGATAATTGTGTAAGAGGTGGTAAGAAGATTATGAAAGTACTGATGATAATTTCAAGGAGAATTGTATGTAAGTCAGCAGAATCTAATGTTCTAAGAACGCTGTAAAAACCAGCCACAATGGAAAGCCCACAAACAGACATTCACCGTTCATGGATGAGTTTGAGCTGCATGGTTTGTTGCTCCTGGACGCTGGACAACAATTTCTTGAGATGCTCACACTGCTGCGTCACATGAGCATCCTTCATCTCCTGCTCTTCCGTGCTGTGAGAGTTAATCATCTCGGACCACTCCTTTGTGTGCTGGGCTACGATATCCTTTACCTGCAGGAAGACATACTTGTTGATGCACCTTATATACGTTTAGCTCTATTGAGGAAATACAAGCTTCCTTAATTTATTGGGAACCTATAGGCTATGCATTAGTTCATAAAAATGTACAAATTGGAATTGTCCATTTGTCTCCTTTGACAAGAGTAATAATTCAAGGTGGTCATTTTTAAGTGCACAAATCTTGCAGTACTGGCGATTTCTTTGTATTTGATATTTGTTGTCTAGTTCAATATATGGACAAATCTTTAACCACCTCAGCCTTTGGTCAACTGTTTCTGAAATATATATTCTATTCTGGTCTCTGGTCAGCAGAGGTGAATATGTGGTATGTGGTGAATGTGTAGTATACCTTTGCTTTGTGGTCTGATGTGAGGTTCTCTACTTTTATTGCAGTCTCCTTCTTTAACTCAGAACAGTTGTTTTCTCTGCAGTGAAAAAAAAAACACAAAAATGAATTTCTAAATGCATGCATGTATGTTTTCTTTCATTAGCAGTTGAGTATTCTTGATTTAGCTAGTTTAATTACCCCCTCTTTTTGATTGCTTTCTCCAGCAGCTTCTCCAGTGTAAATTTTTCTTTGTCATGCTGAGCCACCATCTTGTCCACTTGGGTGCAATGGGACTTCTGCATGGCATTGTGGTCCTGACATGAATGAACAAACATTATATGAACTATTAGCAACTAATTCAGATGAGAAATCCTGCTTAAGACTGTCTTCACTGTTTGTTTTCTTGGTCAACAAACAAGCTCTTGCAAAAACAGCACCTGTTTCCTGTTTATCAGAAGGATACTAGGATACTGTTCTAATACCATAAAGAAGGTGAACTTCTCTGAGGGAACCAGCCATCTTTGCAATTCTAATGAGCGTCTGTCGTTGGGCCCAGGATCAAAGATGGGCAAAATGGCCTTTGATAACATCAGCAGAGACAATGTACTTACTTAGAATCAGGCGTCGTGAAGAGAGAGATAAAAAAGAAGAAAATTCGAGTACACTTCACCATAGACTGCATCTTAAAGAATACCAACCTTTGCATGTCTTTTCTTCAGTGCATTCAGCTCTTTCTGCTGCTTCTTGATCAGTTTAACATATGACTATGGAAAGAAAATGGGGGTTATGGAGTCATTATTTAAGTTATTCCTGACTCAATACTGGTTTCATGGGGTCATGGTTTATTAATAATATTATTATTAGAATGGTGTAATGATGCAATCAGCACAATCGGACAGGTTTACCTTCATCTGTTTCAAGTCCTCAATGGTCACCTGGTTGACCAGCGCAGAATCTATGAGAATGGACAACAGTAAGATGAAGAAATCTGAGATGGTGTATCTCTTAAAAAAATCATTTTATAGGGGAAGGAAAAACATTTTTCAAGCTGATATTGAGCAAAAGTTCTTTTTACAATAATAAAAAAACGTTTTACAATTTTAAAGCTGAGCTCTACAGTGTCTCAATGTAATGATTTAGAAACAAGCTATGTTGCAAGTCACAATATGATGGTACACTATATGGACAAGTATTGGGACACCTGATCATTAATTGTTTCTTCTGAAATCAAACAGTTTATGTTGGAGTGACTGTCTCTACTGTCCAAAGAAGGCTTTCTATTATATTTTAGAGCATTGCTGTGTGGATTGCATTCAGCAATAAAAGCGTTACTGAGGTCAGGATGTTGAATGATCACCACCCCACCTAATCCCAAGCTCCGCAACTCATCCCAAATATATTGGATGCAGCACCCTCATTCCAGTGAGCACAGTTCCACTGCTCCACTGGTCAGTGCCAGGAAGCTTTATACCCATCTAGCCCAAGCCTGGTCTTAAGCATGGTGTCAATAGGTTTCTCTGCTCCAGAAAGTCATGTTCAATTGGTAATATGTCTCTACAGGGACTACACAAAGGTGTGTGTCTGCATGTGTACCGTGCATCTTTGTCAGTAATGGGTGTAACTGTAAAGTAGCTGAATGCAGTCATTAGAAGGGGTGTCCACAAACATTTGGACATATAGTGTGTGTGTGCTCATTTGCCTCACCTTTCTTGGTTTCGCTGCTATTGTTCTGAGTGGCAGTAGAGGTCTGGCCCATGTCTGAGCTGGTCTGCGGAGTCACATTGGTCTTTACCTGATTCACCTTGCCCTTCTTATCGTTCTTGGAGCTTTCGTTTGGTACATCTGCAATATCACTCTACAGCAAGAGAACACACTTGCTGAGCACAGTAAGAGGCCTCAATGCATGGAGAGCAGGTACATTAACAACTCAGTCAGGGAAATGTTTTTGTAAAAATCCGCTTACCGTTTCAATACCAAGTGCTCTCATTTGGTCTGCTCTCTTCTCAGCTATGGACAGGAACTTCTTTGGGTCCGAGAGAGCATCCACAATGGCTAGAAAGCACAGTCAGGGAGAACACTAAGAATGAGCATGGGCACCAGTAGAGGACAAAAAGCAACAAAAACCCAGCAAATATTAATTCACAGGAGAAATGTAATTAACTGTTATGGCAATTTGCTGAAAATAAGAAAACAAACAACAACAATAACATCAACAAAAAGCGTTTTAAATACAAAATGCAATAGATGAAAAAACTGCATAAATTCAATGGTTCATGTTTATTGTTGTGTCCACTTGTCTCCTCAGCAAGCGCCTTCATGAATAAACTGCGGCCTTTATTAGGGTGTGCAAGCTGGACGGTGATCAGCACTGCGGACTGAGCAGCCGTACAAAGGGGCCAGCTGAAAGCTAGACAATGACCATGGCTGTGCACACTTCACTCACCCACTCTCAACTGCCCCTTCACAACACACAGCGGCAAAAGAGGGCTCACTCACCATTCAACGCATGCTAATCAAACCCACATATTCATGCAGGTTATTATAACCCCTGAAAGGTGAGATTATGGACTTCCAGTAACTAATGCCAGCTCTGCTCTCTTAACCAACAGAACAAAGGGAAACCTGTGTACCGGCTACACACAATAGTTTATGACCTCCTAGTGCTTCTATAGGTTTATTGCAAAATCTCTTCTGTGTTATGTGGTTTCATAGTCAGAATTGTGCAACACAAAACATACAGTAATACCCTTTGCAGCACCAAGAAATTAACTAATACATTTTTTAATTAATTTAATTACTTTACAATGAAGTGAAAAAAGACAAAATAGCTCAGAATGATTTGTTTCTATGTGTCATGATTAGGCGCAGGTCTCCTGAGTGCTACTCTCAGCTCCCTTCAAGTCCCTCTCCCTAAAGCATATATACACAATGTTCGTAATGCTTAGTTTTTTTATCATATTGTTTAGTCACAGGAAACCTGATTGTGGAATGTTCATGAAATTAAGTTGCTTATTTTATGTTGTTCATTAAATGTATTAATCTGTCAGCATTACCTCATATCTCTTAAATGAGAAATTTTTATGTTTTGTTTGGCTGCAGAACATTTTATAATTGCCAATTCTGCATTGGCATTCTTGACTGATTGTAATGAACTACAAGTTTTTACCTTAACTTTGTATAGCTAGAATTTAAATGATTCTTTAAATGATTTTTACCTGATTTTGATCATATTAACTTACTATATGATATTGTTTATAATGTAATTTTACTCAATTTATTTTCATGACTGCACATTGTTATTGCATTGTAGTTAATTAGGATGTTGGTGGAAGATAAAGTGAATTAGAAATCACACCTAAATCCAAAAATGTATGAATTAAATCATATTTGAATTTATTTTCTGAGATGTTTTTTATAAATGTTTTATAAAACTTGAATAGTACTGTAATTAGACTTTCTGGTGCCTTTTTGAAATTATGTGTGTATGGTATTTTTGCTATGTATAATATATGCGGCATGGATAGCTGTAATCCTGGACAATAATGCTTGTTCTTTGTGCATTCTCATCCATTCTGAAAGTGCGGCAGATTGGCCATACCTTCCAAACCTTCACCCACTCTGCCTGTTTGTCCTGTTATAAGAACACGTCTCAGAGTAGCCGCTTTAAGAACAAAAGGGCACCGGAGGGTCAGAGGGAGTCTGCAGAGGCCACCGGCATACCTACACACATACACATCATCTGGACAAATCTGGGCCATGGCTATAGGGCAGAGATGTGCTCTGAATACAGTAGGGGACTGCTCTGAATACAGTGGGGGACTGGGGACATGGGACGTTGCAGTGACAGAGGTGATCTCTAGGCATTAAGAGTAGAATTTGTCTCCGTGCCTTGAGTTAGACTAGCAGGCAACATAAAGAGTTACACAGTAGAGACAACTGAGGTGCTCTGAACATCTGCAACACACTATACCATTGTGAACAGCTGTAAGCTAAGACTTTTACCCACTCTAACCCGAATGTGGTTTAATGTGGAGTATCTTAGTGTGTGTCTACAATGTGTGTGTTGGGGCTGGAGAGATGTGGGTGGATGCAGCCACTTCTAGATTTTATTCAGCTCTCCAACAGCTCCTATAACACAAACCCACACCTACTGCATGAGGTTAGGTCCAAAAAGCATGTCCGTGAAAGCAGGGGTGCAGGCGTGAGGTAGTGTAGGAGTGATTTAGGTGTAAGTGAGCAGCATGAAATGTGTCTGTGTGCATTTGTGCAAACTCACTCACCTCCGAAGCCGTCAGGAACGTAGGTCTTGAGGACGATGTTGCAGAAGACGGTAGGGAGAGAGAGGGGCTTGTTACCCTCGTTCCTTAGAGAGATGTGTCTATATCCAGCCTGCAGGCCGTCCAGCGGCAGAATCCTCTGACCAATCAGCTTATTATTGTCATCATACACAGCAATCCTCAACACGGCCAGATCCGGCAGGATGACCTGTGCTCAGAGAGAGGTGGAAGAAGAATTATAACCTACACAGCACTGGAAAGTAGGCAAGCAAATATGAATAGAAACTTCAAGACTCCTTGGGTTAAAAACTGAAGAAAAAAAAACAAATGCTTGATTTATTTATTGGTTCTTTTCTGTAAAGATTTTTTGTGATTTTTCTCAATTTTGATCTTTTTAGGCTTTTTAGGTTTTTGTTTAAAAGCCTCACATTACAACATGTTTAATTGTAGCCTAATTAATTATGGATAAAGATAAGAACACAAATTGTAAATTTAGTGTACATCAGACATATACTAACACTTTTATTTTCAATATTTAGTATTGATGTCATGTATAGAAAATACTACAAAATAAGCATAAAATAAATTGCTCACCAACATATTTGGGTTGAACATCCAGTAGCACTGTGTAACTATGGACCAGGCTTTAATATGGCCTTAATATGGCTTAATAATATTGCCTTAAAATTAAATATTGCAGGCTTGCAAAATTGCAAGCCCTTGCAAATATTGTGAGGGTTTTAAAACACTTCTAATTCTCAAAATTCCCAAAGTGTATTTCAACCACTGTTTCAACTCCAAATCTGAAAAAAGCATTATATTTTGCTGTAGGTCTATTTAATCTAATAATAATAAAAAAAACTTTACTGCTAGACCTGCAGCAGTGCTTGTCTTGCAACATCAAAACTGCAGCATCCACACTTTGTCCCTTTCAGTCGAGAGCTGTAGCCACATAAACATCAAGTCAAATTCCTTCAAGAGCTTCCATCAGTGGAGTGAAAGGTTATGACACCTGTCAGCCAGTTTAAACAGCACTAAAGATGCCCCAGAGAAGCTTAGCACTACACTGCTTAAGTCAAGTGGCACCCTCAGAAAATGCAGGCACCCTATCTAACAGTCCAGTCTCAGATATCACTGCATATAAAAGTTCTGGTTCTGTCTGATGAGGTTTGGATGTCTGTAGGTATTATTTAGTAGCTACAAGCAATAACCTTTCTTATGAATTTGCAGTATCTGCCATTTTCTTCCAAATGATCTTTCTTTATCCAGTCTCCAAACATAGCAGCTTAACTAAGACATGTTTAAAACCATAAAAAAACATAAAACCATTGAGAAATCACACAGATTACATTGCACAGCTTAAAATAGCAGCAGTAGCGGTACTCTGTCCATTTGTAAACATAATGGTGTCTCATATAGTGGAGTCTATTTACGATCACTCAACAATTCAAAACACTGTAGTGTCTGACTCATCTCACCCCAGTCTTAGCTAAATAATAAGTACACAAGAAAAGTGCAGCTTAGCAATCTTTCAGCAATCTATCAGTACAAAAGGAGACCTCATGCTTTTCTCATTCATCTCCAAAACCTCTTACAGTGAAACTCTGATGTCAATTTCCTTTTCCTCTGCCAGGAAAATTACCTCGGAAATCGATAACCCTTCACTACAATTGGATCTGCTTTATTTCTCCTGCTTTATTTCTATTTTCCTTTGGGAGATCTTGTTGAGAACTATTGCTTTAATGTACACAGTAGCAGTTACAGCACCACAGATCATGCAGTCCAATCGAAGCATGCACTGCTGAATAAACAGTCGCTTTCATAAACTGTAACCTGCAGGCCAAGGACACATGCAGTGAACCCAGCACTGCAGATACACCCTACAACTGAACAGAAGATAAGAGCAAGATGGAGGGAGCAGGGGGAGGAGATGAAGAGGGGCAGAAAGACAGAAGAAGACTGGTTTAATCTGGAAATTGCAAAGGGTGTCAAGAGGTGCTTTACCAAAGCAACAAGCGGTTACTATGTGCACAGTGAGGTGAATCTGATGCGTAAGTGTTAGTCAGAGGAGGAAAGAGGAACTAACTGAATTCCATGCTTGTGTCTGCACTAACCTTGGTAACTGGTGCTGAAGCAGCCCTATCGCAACTAGAGCACCCTTGGCCTTGATTAGGTGTAAGAGCGCTGTTTGTGAGAGATGCTGAGTGACTAAAATATTGCATAGAGCAACACGTTCTCCACCAATGCTGTCCCTCCAGCTCCTCTTGCGCGTTTGGTTTGAGGATGCTCATGTGCTACTCCTGCTGGACAATCACCTACTCCTTTTCTGGTGCCAAGTTTACTTACATTACTTAGCAGCAACTTCCTATCCTCCTGACTAAGCATTAAAGTGTTCAGAACACTGATTATCCATGTTGGATATCATGACATGTCATGTTTTTGTAACCTAGCAAATTGTCCACACTGCACCATTCTAATGTGTTTGTGGAAGAGTCACACATTCACAGTGCTACAGAACATCTAGACAAGTAAGATGAGTTCTATCAACTGTGGACTGATGAAGTTACTGGCCACAGTCAGCAAAAGTAAGTTTGGAGAAAAAAAAAAATCACAATAACACCTTGTCAACTGGAAAGCATGGGGGTGGATCTATCAGCAAATCAAGGATGCCAATGTCAGCTAAAAAAAGTTTTTTTCTATAACAGAATGATCCAAAACATGTCTCAAAGACCACCATAGACAACCTGAACATACACAAACTGAAGCTATTGGACCTATATTGGGCCCCTATAGCCCCTGTCCTAAACATCATAGATATATTAATTTTGAATAAATCTGTATAGACAAGCTGTGCAGACAAACCAAGAACATCTGAAATTAAGACTCCACTGTCCTATCAGATGCACTAGCATGAAACATTCAGGTTTTAGGATGGTGATTAGAAGACATATTACACATTTTCATTAACAAGCTTTTTTAAATGAGCTGGTGCTCAGCAATAATCACTATAAGTCTATATAATCACTATAAGTCACTATAAATCCAAGACAGAACTTGGTGCTAGATCATTTTAGCCAATCTTATCTTGGGATCAATAAGCAAATCTCTTCTATGAACTATAGAATAAGGTCACACATATTTGATTTGTTAATCAGAATCTGTGTGTTGTTCTTTTTTGTCAAAATGAAACCGCTCTCCTGTCTGGTTTGATGCTGGTGTAAGATCCAGGACTCCACCACCATGGAGCTGCTTGCATGTGTCATTCACTTTCAGAACAAGCCAGAAAATCTGACCAGTCACCCTCCTGATAAGACTCATCCCTGCATAGATGCTCACTAAAAACATTACTACTAACATGACTTTTTAGTTTTCAGCGTTTAGACCTGAGCACTTCTGTGTAGAATTCGACTCACTCGATACACGGGTATCCAGTAATTAGTCAGCATTTAATACTTTAATAGTAATCATTTAAAAGTAATCCAATAATTTGTAATCATTTCATGCTTTTGCTGTTATCTGTTACTATCCAGTGTCGGCCAGAAGAGGATGGGATACTTTTAAGGTTTCTTCTTCTAGCTCAGATCCCTGTTGAGCTGCATTGAGACAAAATCTGCTGTTTAAGGCTACATACTCTATATCATGGCAATACCATGTGTGAGACCATGTGTGTAAAGGATAGGGTTTGTTACTGCAGCACTGGGGGTTTACCAACACTGATGGCTGTTTGAATGTGTGTGTGTGTGTGTAAATGAGAACGCACAGCTTCATGGAAATGATACTAGAGTTATATTTCCAGGTTAAGCCAGACGTGTAGCACTGCTATATATCGTCTCTTCCACATACCAACACAAAAGTGGTATTAAACATTTAGAATTGAGAGAATGCTTAAAAAACCCTGAGTGAGAAATGATTCATACAGACTTCATACACTTCTGTTTTCTGTGGTTTTCTCTTGTTTTGTTCTCTTCTTAAAGTTAACCAGAACATAAGCGTGTTTATAGTGTCCTGAATGTCTGCAGAGATCCTTCAGGGCTTTTATCTGAAACACACGCAGTTTGTGTTTAACATCTTTGTGTGTCTTATGGATGGCAGTGCAGACTGCGTGAGTGTGTGTGTGTAATGGGGGAACAATGGCAGTGATAATGGCTGTGCTACTGTGTATGCGTGTGTGTAAGCGATGCGGTTACAGCAGCTTTGTCAGCTGTGTGTGTGTGTGTGTAAACTGGGAGTGTGGGGGATAACAGCAGCACTGATGGTAATGTGTGTCTATAGGTGTGTGCGATTGAGTGTGTGTGTGTGTGTGTGTATGGATGGAGGTTAACAGCAGTTAATGTGAGTGTGTGTGTGTGCGCAGAGCGGGCAGCACTGCGGCAGCTGTGATTTATGGCCTGTGCTGGAGTCTCAGTGTCATGGCTGAGAGACTCTACCATTCTGCTGGCCTCAGCATAACAGCCGTGCTCTTTCTCTTTCTCCCCACTGCCCCCCCCCCTCTCTCTCTCTCTCTCGCTCTCTCTCTGACCGCTGGCCAATAAAAAAGCTTAAAATACAGCTATTGAGCCACACACTATTAAAGTGATAATAGTCATTGGATTCAGATTCTGTAATAATAATATTATAATACATGAAAAATAATTAAATAAAACCTTAGCAAGATAAGTCATTTCTAGTCAACATATATAATATTTCATATTATGGGAAGATTTATAGTCTTTAATTGTTGTACAAACATTATTATTAATTGCAATTATTTTAAGTCATTTTACTTTTTATTCCATTTTCAGATATCTGCATTATTTCCTGAAATAAGCAACATTATCTGCCGACAGAATAAGACATCAGATAAAATTATTTAACATAACAAAGATATCTAGAAATAAGATTAATACTAATAATTAAAATATTCTTACAATTTAGTTGAAATAATTATATTACATATTAGATATGTCACTTAAATGAAACGATTTTAATAAAGTGAATATTAGTAATTGAATACATAAACTGTAGCATGTATAAAGTAGCCCCCCCCAACCCCTCTCTATTTCCTCTCCATTTCTGTTCTTCAGTCTGCTCTCCATTGTCCTCTCTAGCAGTGCTCTGGCTCTGCTCCTCTTATGATAAATGGCAGCGTCACATTTATCTGCTTCATCTTGCTCATCGGCACAAACTCCATGAACTTCACTTTTATTTCTCATCATCTTTCTTTATTGCTCCTTTAAAATGTCTCACCACCTCCCTGTCACACACACACACACGCCATTCTTCTCTCGACAAGGCTCTCTCTCCTTGTCATTTGCTTTCATTCTCTTACTGCGGCTGTTCTCTCCTTTCTCTCATTTGGATTTCCTTTCCTCATCCTACTAGGATGTGCTGTGTGTGTGTGAGTTTTCACAAATCAGAAAGCTTAAAAAAAAAGGGACGATCACAACAAACCTGCTGTGTTAAAGGAACATCACTGTTGACAATGTTCTCATTTTGCAAACATATGAGAGGTCAAGCAAGTGGATTTACTGTTAATACAACACAGCACAGGTCTGATAACAAAACCTGTGTCTGTGTCTGTAATGACATTCTCCGTGACAGTTCACAGTATACTGATCATACATGCAATTCACAGCTTAACATCTTCAGGGGTGTCTTAAGATGCATCTGTGCTGCCCAATATGAAGTGTAAACAGAAATGCACAGCGTGTAGTGAGAACTGTAGAAGTGTTTGGAATGTGAGGAACGCATGATGGGACAGCAGCTGATGAAGCAGGAGCAGTTTAAATGAGACTATAAGTTTAAAATAAGAATTATCCACTGTGATTAAAAGAATAGAAAGTCAATAAAAGCATATAAAGAACATATACACACACAACACACAAAACAAAGTAAAACAAAGTAAAACAAAACTGCCCACCTTTCTAAAGACAAATGGCTCCTCATTGTAAGCAGGGTTCAGTCCGTTGTTCATCACCATACGGGTGCGGAACTCTTTGCGGATGGTGTCGGTGGGAAGGCCGTACATGTCCACCTCCACATATGTGCCAATCTTCTTATCTGATAAAAACTGACCTGAGAAAACCTGAGATTGGCAGACATACACAAGTCAGTCATCTCTTTATCTCAGGCCTGATTCAGGAACAGCTAATAGAGCTAAGAATACTATATCATCAAAAACCTTGTATCTCCAAAATGGCATCTTTACAGGTAATCAAACAACCCTTCTTAACCATAATTGGAACTAAATGTAAAATGATTTTGTTCCAAGTCATTTTGGAGCATTTCTATTGGTCCATTCACAATGACCTTTTGACATGATATAAAGACCAACCGACAGTTTAGTTATTTAGTCAAAAACTTAAAAAAAGGTAAAAGGGGAGATGGTTTACAATGATTTTTAAATAACACCAAAAGCCTTCAAATCTGTCGCTTTATCTATGGTTCTTACAATAAATTCTATAACATATATATATATTATAAATAATCTTCATTAGGTAAACTTGTTAGTAGTCATAGACCTCACTTTTTTTTAGAAACTTAATTTAAGCATGTAAGCATTTACAACTAAATATTATTAAAAAAAGCAAACAATCAATCATGTACATTTACTGGTCCTGCAGGTAAACCAGTTAAATTAACAATATAGCTACTTGGCTAAAATGTTGTGCTTAAGGGCGAGGCTGTCGCTGAGGATGTGGATCTTTAATTGCTAAAATTATAACTTATCGAACGTGAGACAGTATTCCTTAGTGTGTCTGCAGTGTAGTGCATCTATAGGTCAAACGCTCCAACCTGAACACTGCAGGTGGCAGCAATGACCCCGTCCACTGGCGTCTCAGAGAACGGGTCAAACATCCTGTCGGAGCGTCGCATGAAGTCTGGCTTCAGCAGGTACCTGCAGGCGATGCACAGAGAGGGAATTAGTTTTTCTCCAATTGCTCTTTCATATGCACATCAGCTCCAACAGCAAAGACTGCTATCTAGCGATCTCATTGGTACAGTATGTTTTAGTCTGAAAGTCAGTTCTAGGTAGAAATACGGATCAAAATGACTTTTATTACTTCTGTATTTGAAAGTACTAAATTAGCAAAAATGCAACCATGAACTCTAAGGGCCTGTGACTGACAGGGACCATGAAAAATATTAATTGAGTATTTTGGTAGAATTATGGGGATGTGGGGCCTAGTGTAATATCTTCTCTTAAGGCCCAAAATCCCTGGCTGCGTCCCTGCATGGACCTTAGTTATCCCTCTTTTTTTGGCACCATAATAATAAACATTATTTATTTTACTGTTCATTATGAGGTTGATCAAATAAAATAGGCAGAATCTCTAGGTTTTAAGGGGAATGTGGTAGATATTGCAATGGGCTCTTTATAGAGGCCACACTCTGACACTCTTCCAGGTAGTATTGTGAGGTAGTATTCAAGTGGTATTCATATGTTACCTTAAACCAGTGTAAAGTTGAACTGTACTGTTTACTATTCTGAATAGTAATTAAAAGCAAACCACTATGCAAAATCTTATTATATCTTATTAATGCTCTCCCACTTATGATTATATCAGTATTATTACATTAACTGATCTCTGTCTCATTATTATAGCTCAGAAACAACCCTACTCATATATATATATATAAATATACTCAATGATGATGTAAAATGACACTCTGACAATTTTATAACCTTTAAATTCAAAATCCAACCCAAAACAAAACATACAAAAATATCTTTTTACAGTCAGTGCCTCCCTTAAATCCATTTAAAAACACAATATTCAAGCACATTAACAAGATTCTTGGTTTTAAGAACCTGAAATAATTATTGAAATAATGATATAATTAACAAATATATAATATATTTTTATTTAGCCTAAGTGCTGCAGACAGAGTTTTAACACATACAACTTGGCACATTAAGTAATACATACGCTTCTTATGTGCTGATACAGTTACTGAGACACTCATTTTATCAGTCACTACAAGCAAACAATTAAGCAGAAAATGATCCCAACTCTATTTCTAATGCTGAATGCTGAGGGCTATTTTGTGCTTTAAATGGTTCATGGATTAATGATTTCAAAATGCATATTAAGCATTTAAAAACAAGTATATCATATGAGATACATATTTGAGTTTGAGACCACTGCAACAGCAGTGCCTTAAGTACTTAATTATATTAAATCATTATTGAATACTATACCATTAAGAAAGAAAAAAATAATAAATAATAATAAGAATAATAAATTACACAAATAGGAAAATAAAATCAGATACATCTTGTATATTCCCTGGTAAATTATTGGTGCACTACATATAGATTTCCACTATTAAGGCTGTAAGGTTGTAACTGTAAGTTACTTGAGAAAAACATTTAAAGGGTTAAGTTATTTTGTGTTCTATATGTTTTTAGTTTTTTTTAATGTTGTGAAAAGCTACGTATAACATATCATCAACAATTTGCAAAATGTTATCTGGCAATTCTGTCAATTATTTGATGGTTTGGGCCTTTACCATATTCAAAGTCAAGTACTAATACTAAGAGAAGAGCATATAGGAACAGAGCATTAATATAATTGTTGATCTTGCTGTTAAGGACAACTCTGAAAGCTGTTCAGAGTGGCAATCAAACCTAACATGTTTACAGTGGCATCAGACCGCTTTGTGCCTTTAAGGCAGGTGTTAATTATTTTTCTGATTAATTGTTCAGAAGAAGATTAATGACCTGAGCTTTTCCCATTACAAAAACCCACGAATCGTCAAACACAGGCACACACACACATAGCAATCAAGTTGACAGTGTCTACTTTGTAATGATGGGCCTCCACTCCTCTGCATTTTCCCAGTGCAGAGTGAAGTGGGGCCCAGTAGAACAGCACAGAGTACAACTCTGACACACACAGGGGGCTGTAATTCTCAGAGAGTTTATTCCCTCAGGCAAATTCTTTAGATGGGTGATCTCCATGCAGCGGACAGCCGTGTGTGTGTGTGTGGGCCGATATTTAGCGAGTGCTCATTTGTGCTAATGCAGATCGTGGATATGGGCCGCCCCTGGCTATGTCTAATGAGATGTGACACTTTAATTGATGAGTTTTGCCATGACGAGGCTTCCAAACTCACCCACATGCGCCGTTATACTCATACTTCCCCTGGTTCAGCTGCATGGCCAAGTCTGCAGACACACAAAGAAGAGAGTCTTAATGAGCTTTCTTATACTGGTTTTAATCCTTGTTCCTATTGGATAAGTTTCACCTGGGGAGGCACAGTAATTTAGGTGACTACTGATGAGAGTCATAATTCAATCCACTATGAATGTGCTATGTCTTTACAGGTAGTAATAGTAGAGTAAATTACCTTTCTATCTCCCTCAGTAACAGTAGTGTAGTTTAAGTCCACTGCCCAATAAAATAATATTAAAACCTGATAATAGACATGGATGCTGTTATCACTATTAAGTGTGCCGTATGTTGTAGTATAGATGCTGTATCTTGCACAAATCTAAATGTATTACAAATTACATTACAGAGCCCCCTCTGGTAAAGCAAACCCAGCTCAAATAGGGCTTTAGAGTAAAATTTACTTTCAATTAAACATAAACACAGTAGTCTTGCAGAATAATAAGACCTCATTGATCACTGGCTGCCGTTCTGCAACGGTAAATAGCTTTTCAGACACAAAAAAACACATGGAATATTGACTTAAAGCTCCCATTAAACTGTTCTTACTATTCAGAAAGGATAAGTCTTACACAGCTAAACACTGAGTAATGCAGTGACTACGTCTTGAATAGTATTGTGATCATGTGAATATGTTCGCCTGCTCTCTAAAGGTTAAACAGAGCCCTTTCAACCTCTCAATTTCTTCCGTGCACCCTTTCTTTCCCTCTCTCCTGCCAGTTCAGCACAGAGTAGCTTTGCAAGAGCCATATGTTCTAAGCCTTCCGCCGGGAGCCACAGGACAGCATCTGTTAAACAACATGCTCCTTTGTATATGAGTGTGTGTGGCCTTTGGACATGCTACAGACCAAATAGGCAAAGTGGGGACACTTTTGGCCTATTTGAACTGCCATCTTCATAGTTGCAGGGGAAACTTAAGGGTGGAAAAAACACTGACAAACAGTAATAAGTAATATGTAATAAAATTAGTAGTTTTTTTACCTGAAGATTAATTTTTTTTAGGATGATTGAAAATGTCACTGAAAATAAATGTTGAACAGGTTTTAGTTATCTTATTTTTATATATATATATATATTTGTATATTGCATGAATAGTCCCCCTAAGTTTAATGTACACATTTAGTGTATTAAAAAAAAGCATTCTAAGGCATAACAAAATAATCCAATCAATTGAGGTGTAATTTTACATTTCATCATGCACTGATTTGCTTCTTAAAGAATCAAATGAATCTGAGCTTTAGATCACTGAATGTAAAATGAGAAAGGTTTTCAGTACAAAATAAGAGCCTGTGTATTTGGTGAAACTTGGTGGGCCAGATTTCTAAAACTTGGCAGTGGCAGTTCTGTACCACGCAAAAAGTGCAACACAGTATTTAAGTCCTATTCATTGCTTTATTGAACATTCTCAGTATCTGTAACACTGTCTTTCTCAAGAGACTCAAGTTCACCTCAACGGTAGGTGCAATGCTGGCCATGATGCTCAATCCAAACAGCTCACAATTAGCCTCTTACTAAATCTGTGTATGCCAATCATGACCACACATGTTTGAAAACCTAAATAAATACAATCAAACCCATGATGACGTGGTTTACAAATCACTAAATGCACATGTAAATGCATGATACATAAGTTAAAGAGCCAAATTTCCCATAAACAGTAAATCAGGTCTGTGATAGTGACAGTGAGTTTTATGGATGTGGCCCAGTGGATTTGTTAACACGCTTCTCAAACACATACTGTACATGTGTCTCTGTATAGGATTACATTTACATCTACTGGGCATGCAGTACCCATATGTCTGAAACATGTTTGCATGTACATGTTCATTTCGTGCTTGTTTAGTGGTGGGGATGCCATGACTCCTGCGGTGCCCCGGGGCAGAGCTGTACCTGGGGTCTGGAAGTTCAGAGACACCATCTGGCAGCCAGCGTTCCAGAAGATCTGAGGCATGTAATTACTGGAGTCCACGCGGCCTCCTTTGGGGTAGATTCGGCTCATCTGCCGCTTGTTGTAGCTGTGCGTTGGCCGATGAGGAAAAGGCACACAGGGAGAGGCATGCAAATGGGCAGCATAGTTATTTATAACTTGTAACAGCAGGGGTCTAAGCTGCATTCCCAAGAGATGGACTTGCAGAGATGACGGAGCTACAGGAGTCACTTTAAAAAGAGCAAAGGCACTTACAGTTTTTAAAAGTGGGAATGAAATAGCCTATTTGACTTTCCTCAAAGGGAAAAAGGACTTGCTGGACTAAAGCAGCTCTTATGATGAAAAACTGATCATATAAATGGGTGCAATGCATCTCTCTATGTTGCTGTCCACCCTCTTTGTACCTAATTCCTTGCAGTTAGTTAAATTACAAAATGTGTAATACCAGATTTCACAACAGTGCCACCTCCTGGACAAAGCCTGTATATGCCTTTTTTTTAATACTGCAGCTTAAAAAGTGAAGCTGTTCTGAAATGCTGCTAGTCAAATGTTACTTACTGTTTATCTAAACACCTAGTCTTTAAAAGCAGATATGTACAGAGATACTGAAATCATATCAGAATGGGCAGATAATCCATTAGTATAGATAATATAGACAAATGTTAGAACTTGGTAGTTATTGCACTGAAGAAGAGCTTTTGGCAATGATGCACTAAAATATCTGCATTTTAAAAACTGTACTGCATCTGTAATCCGGTTAAAAATACACAAATACCTATTATGGTATTATAGCAGTATTATAGTAGTGTCAAAGGTTATCACTGTGCTGCAATAAGAATTTGGTCATCTAAGCTGTTAAAGGTTACTGAAGTGTTACTAAACATCCGCCTTAAAAATGATTTAATGATTCAGGTTTACTTTTATTCAGTAATCATTGTTCACATTATAACATCTTATTTTAGTCATTTTATATGTATTTCACTCACTTACATTTAGCAGGCTGAAAATACATACAAAGAGCCACCATTACTATTTAGCAGAAAACTACTAATAGCATTTGGTGCCTGGCACCTTGTTTACAGTATTTGTCATGTTTCATTAATATTTCTAATTTTCCAGTTTTTTGTAGTGTGAATCCAGGTAGATGTAGCTTCCAATTTCTACTTTTTATAAATGTTTATGAATCAGTACTGTTATGTACCTGAACAATTAGATTTTGGCATCGGCCCACAATTCCAATATTAGTTCATCCCTATTTAAATGCATAACATTATTAGAAATATCATGATATAGTATTAATCATTCTGTCCCTCAATGCAAAAGGATACTTTACAAACTCAATGGCGTTGGTTTTCAGGTAGCCTAAGCCAACAGACTCGTTGAAGGAGGACATGTTGTGATGGATATTTTTTTCTGGAAAGGAACCAAAAGCAGAAGAAAAAAATATAAACTTTTTGAGCAATCATCATGTTACCAGACTAAAAACAAACTAATCAGTATCAAATCTAAAGGTCGTTGCTTCATTAGCTTTGAACTATACCTTCTGCAATATCAAAGCTCTGGAACTTGACTGGTTGGGCATAGTTGACCATGGCAGAGAGGTAAGGGTGGATGTTGGTGGTGGCTCCTTCATACTTATATGAGGCAATCAGTTGTTGCTCAGCATCTGCATCTTCTGGTGCGTCCCCGCCCTAAAGCAGAAGACCAAAACAACAGCTCAGCTATTTTACCATAACAAGTAGTTCCAAGCAGCCAACAAGAGTTCAGCAAATGTTTTACTTTTTCAATTCTGCTGGAAAAACATCCCAGATGGCTCATAATGCAGATGCTCAGATTGTGTAAAGCTGGGTAAAGGCTCTTTAAAATCGGAGACTACTTTGAAAAATGGCAAAAATAAGCTAAATGTTACATAGACCAATAATTATGTCTATTTAGGTATTCGCTCTGTTTATGGAGGAATCCACCTAGAAGCTAAATCATTCCTTATTAGTGAAAAGGCTGAAATACTGGACCTTTTTTTTGTTATCAAGATCCGAAGCCTCTGAAACATCAGTTGCATCTGCTTCTGTAGCCTCAGAAATCTCTGTGATCTCGTCATCAGGAATCTAAAGGGAGGACGTCAGAAGCAAAGACAGCATTCAAATACGTTATATTAGCACAGCTGAGCTATGATAGGGTGGTGATATTGAGAAACAGACCTTCTCTTTCTTGATGCTGTTTTCCTGTGTGTCTTGTTCACTGGGCTCCTCTGACGCGTTGCGGGTTTTTGTGTCCGAGTTGGCTTCCTTGCCATCAGCTGTTCAACAAGCAAAGCACCCACGTTGAACATTAGTCTCATCATTATTGGCTTTAAAATGATCTACATGATTAGAACAGTAGACAAGTAGAACCATATTAGAATAACTGAGCCAATAGCACTCTGGGGGATTCTGGGCTAACTCTCAGGCCCTAGCTTATTAATGCATTTGTTTCCAGGTATGGACAGCACAGGTTGGGGTTGGGTGCAGGTTTTCAGTTAGGTTTCCATTATATAGGGCTGTTAATTCCTATATGTTCTTTTAAACTAATACATGCCATTAAAGCACATATCGCTGTTTATTGACAGGTCTCTTTTTGCAGGGTAAAAATGTGGGATGCAGTGATTGGTATTGTTGGCCACTATCGATATAAATTATCGCATAAATCACAAATATATTTTAATGAAGTGGGCCAGTAGCACATAAACTCCTCCAAGGTACAATAAATAGCACTTAATAATGAAATAAATCTGGAAATGTAATACATTTTAACATTCAAAATTTTAATTTTAGCATTTAACTTTATAATGGAATAACTTGCTTAATGATACACTTATAATAATACTTGTACTAATACTACTTATAATAATACTAATAATACAGGGTCATTTGTTGTAACTGGAATATTAATGTGACACCATTTTTTGTAAATAATGTAATACCTTACGTCATTATTGAGAATCAAAAATCTACATTTTACAATCGAGCACCTGTTATTCCTTTACCTACGATTCAATTAAATTTAGTTACATTTCTGAACACATTAAGTGCACAATTTCATCAGATTTTCTTTAAACAATATTAAGTGCAACCATCATCAAGTATCGTTTTGTATTTTACTACAAACTTTTTTAAGACTCCATATATCATGGTGCCAGTGCTGAGAGTGTAAAGGTTAGCATGTTCTTCCTCTGGGTCTTATGAAGCAAGACACATCTTTTTAAACCACTGCTAATGCAACATCGCTGGACAGCTGAACACACTTTGAGGAGAACACTGCCAGTTCCGTTATCATCACACACACACACACACACACACACACACACACACACAATCTGGTTAGCATGGTGTTGGGCAAAAGAGGCCAATTATGCTCTCCCGGCCACGGATGGCTGTGGCTTCCTACGGATGGAACTGGTGATCTCCCAATGATAGAGTCAGTTTAATTATATGTTTTCTAAGAGATTGTGAGCATAAAGATAAAGCACAGAAAAATAAATACTGATGAAATATATACAGATACAAGCTAAGGTGTGTATAGCTGGACCATTAATGTACTACTTCACTCTAATTGTGTGATTCAGAGATTGACAGGTAAATTAAAGAAGCAGCTGACCGTTATCCATGTCTTCTTCATTCTCATCCTCTCCTGCTTGTACACTCATCTCTCCCGCCTCCATGTGTCTTTTAAATGACTCCAGCTGCTCTGCTCACAAATACACACACACCAAACAACAAGGTCAATCAACAAGCAAAAACACTTTCTTGTTACTGGCAATAACATTAATACACACATATGCTAGGTTACCAAACGTGGGAGTAGTTTCACTAGACACATCTTGTAAGTGATTCAAGTGTGTCCAAGAGCACAGATGAACAGAGGATTTAGCCAAAACGCCAGAGCTACAAATGCAATCAGAAGGGAAGCGTCAAAAACTCAAGTTCAAAGAGTGCAGTGGTACGTACTCTGCTCAACCTCAGGTTTTAAGCGTTTGTTTTTTATGAGGATTTTCCTTTTCAGGTCATTTGGTGAAGGGAGGGGGCGGCCAGACTCAATCTAAGAAGAAAACGTAAAAAAAAGGACACATTTTAACATGGACATGACATGATCTTACCCTGTCGTGTTCTGACAGACAGGTTTTATCATTTTACAACACAGTACAATAGGTTGACAGAGACACACTGTAGCAAATGATCTGACATGATGCCATAACTAAACACTCTATAACACACTACACACTCTTCTCTGATATAAACCTGGTCTTGGGTAAATACAGTGTGTGAAGGCTGAGTTAGAACACCACGTACTGGGAAGCCCTCCAGTGGCTGTTTGAGTAACAGCTCTCCAAAAATGTCCTCACAGTACTTAGCCATCTTATACTGCTGAGGTTTACTGAAACAACAGGACATATATAATCAAAATCAGCACAAAAAAGGTACAGAAATTCAGTCACACTCTTCATTTCTAACATAACGTGAATCTGACAGTTATTATTTACATTGTAAACAAATTTCACGATGAATGCTCCAAAATGACTAGGGATAAATCTCTTCACATTGACTTCCAGGTTTTTTTTCTCCTGTAAAGGTTACATTTTGGAGATAAAAGGTTGACAGCATGACATAAACAATCCAGTCTTAAAAAGAATGGTGCTGTGAATGGTTCTTTGAGGGACTACTTGTTCCTCTAGGATACCCTGAAGAACCATTTCTGTAACAGAGATGTATAAGTGTGAAGGAGCTTTATGTTGGTAAAGAAAATGTACATTAAGTGAAGGTTGCCTTCAAAAGCCATTAAAAGGTTCTTCACATTCACACATTTCTATTACAATCTTAAGGGAGCACACTTTTTATGGGTCTATCACACATCTTTAGGGATCCAAATGTGGTCAAGAAATGCTTCCAATAATAGCCAGCCTTTACAGAATGTGAAGACTGTGAAACAAAAACAGTGTGTCTTGATCATATCAAAAAAGAAAAGAAAAGAGAGTTTATTTATTCTGGCTGCAGACGCTGAGCTGAGCTTACCTGCAGTGGTTTTCAAAAGACAGAACAACAGGATATTCCGACGTCACAAAAGCTGTCTCTTTAATAGCTTGAATTACATCCTGTAAATACACACAAAGACAAGCAGTGGATTAATTATCCAATTTTTCATTATCCTTTATTTATTTAGGCAGAATGTGATTATTCCATGCCCTGATGGAACTGGGTTTTAATAGACAATAAGAAATCTGATGCTGTACAACAGTATACAGTTACTCAGTACAGTACATTTTTTGTGACAATTAAAGTAGATCTGAAAGTGATAGACTTCTGGTTCAAACTGTGGAGAAGGTCAAATATAGCAATGCTTGTTTGTATGTGAGGTGTGGAGTGTGAGAGTGCAGTGTGTGTGTGTGCTCACTTTGAAGAGAATATCGGTGCACATGGCCTTCCCATGAGTAATTATTGGCTCCTGGTCCTCACCCTTTCCATCCCAACAGTCCAGCTCCACGCACCTGAACACACACACACACACACACACACACATATATATGTAACATAACATATGCATAAATCTGTAATGTGTACACTCTTTACCATGATCACAACTTCCATTCTTTCCAGGATACTCACTTTCAGTTTCAGTTCTAACTGAAGGAGATTCTTACACACCTCCAAAGTGCAGTTTTAGTAGCTGGAGCAAGTTTTGCTTTTCATCATCCAAGTAATTCTAAACACATTCACTGATGTTGAGGTATGGACACTGCGGTGGCCAGTCACATTTACTGAGAACAGCAGCAGTTTGAGCGGTTTAATTTGATTAAATAGTCTTTGTTTTTTTGTCTTTTTGCTTTTCTCAGTAAGAGCTTCTTGGTCAGCTTCATCCTTTCCAACCCTTAGTTGAGTCATCTTACAGTGGGAGGATGGACTTTGGAATTTGTTCAGATCTGCAGCGAGAGCTTCTCGCTCTCTAAGATGAAAGCTTTAAGTGTATTTAATGGGGCCATTTTTGGTCTGCCAGGTCTTGCACAGTTGTTAGTAGTCCCATTTTCTTCTGTATTCGTTAATCTTTCTTTTTAATCTCAAGCTCAGAAAAACAGTTCTTTTCCCTAATCTACTGGAAAATCTTGTACTTTTTAATAGTAATCTCTGACTGTGCACAGTGTGTATGTATATAGTGTGCATATTAAAATTAAAATGAGTGTGTATTTCGGATCATAAATTGCCTGCTGTGTTCTTTCCTCATTCAGTTCCACCGCTTCAGTTTTTACAGTCTTATGGTATGAAAAACACAACAGCGTTTTTACCTGCATCCAGACAGCAGCACCTGCCGATACATTTCCACAGAGGATTTCCCCCCAAACTGTCGGCCGGTCAGGTATGTGTTGTGTGAGGAGCTGATGAAGTAGTGAGCCAGAGGCTGATCCATATCCTGGCACAGGTCCAGGCGGTCCAGAAACACAGGTGCATTTTCATCTGACATCAGGTACCGGCAGAAACCATCACTGGACATGCGGCCTGCACCAGGGGAAAAGGAAAACTACTGTTACTGAGGCCCTGTGTGCTTACTGTTTGTTTTCAGGAAAAGAACCATAAGATCCCATCAAAAAGAGCTTGCTCACAAATAGCACCAATACACACATACACATACTTTAATACATAATCTAGTGTTTTTCTTCCCCCCCAAATAACTAATTTAAGTTCATATTCACTAGCTACATTAGCTTTTGAATTTTTAAAATAATTCAGGTGTCAAAGTGACTAATTTGGGGGTTGATTTGATGTGAAAACTGACTCGAAGACACAAAACAATAGTCATGATAGGAATAAAAGGTTGTGATATCTAATGTGTAATGTTACAATGTATTGACTGTACATCTCAATCCATGACTGCATTTATAAAATGAGGGTTTTGAACCTGATTTTAAAACGATCATAAAACAATGTCTCAGGCATCCTAAAATTCAGCTTTCTGTGATGTAGCTTTTAAAAAGTTATTAAACCCTTCAGACGCCTGGTTCCTACTCATACTATCGTGAACAATTATGACTCTGTTCGTTTCTCTAGAATCGAACGTTTGAAATCAAACCCCCCCGAATGACTTTTGTTTACATCTGAACCATTCAGTAACACTACACTGCTTGAGAAATGGAAGGAATTCACATTTAATCTCTGAAATACCTCAGAACTACCAGTGGTTCCTGTTTTATCCCCTACTGTTAAAACTTTATTACAAAGACAGTTTGCTTTGCTTTGCATATAGTTACCAATTGGTAATTCCCAAGGTGTAATTAACGTCACAGGGCATAAGGAGTTAAGACTAGAAAACAGGGTACAGCTTGTATTACTATAGTTCTGCCACAAGATGGCAGCATATTATCACTAAAACTAATCAGTGAGTGACACTGCATCACCATGTCTGTGAGGCCATATTTTCCTCCATTGCCTCTTTATATATATATATATATATATATATATATATATATATATATATATATATATATATATATATATAGTAATTAAGATAAGTGGAAAGTTGAGCAAGTTTGATGGACCATTCCTTCAAATCGTCTGAGTGCAGCTCTCTCAAAGGGTTTCACCTTTCTTCTTCAGGTCCTCGTCTCTCTCGTACTTCTCGATGATCTGCATGACTCGTTTGGGGTCGTAGAAGGGGAAAAGGATCTCATTCAGTCTGGGATCCCGCTGATTCTACACACACACGCGCGCGCACGCACACATACACAGCATACTCTTATTAGCGTGGCTCTCTCAAGCATGAACTCAAAGACAGAACATCATCATCACCTGCCTTCACGAATCATTTAGCACATCTATCACCTTATGAAGGTACAGCATGAACGGCATCAATATTCTACATCTAAGTGAAGAGCTGCATTTGTTAGCTGTTTTCTACACCAAACCGCCAGGCGAGGTGGACTTGCCGATGCACAGAGAGACAGCTAGCTGGGAGGTGTTCAATAGGAGAAAGCAAACCCAATACTTCAAGCCAAAATCGAAAGAACACAATTTACAGACGGTGTTTGGTGTCCAAAGTTAGCTGCTTCTTGTTAATTGTGTACTAGATCTAGTCAGTAACAGGAGTTTCCATGCCAATTTCATCACAGATTTGCCTCAAACTATCAAATAATTGTCAGAGAATTGTAAGCTTTTAAAACTGGTTTGCTTATTGAATAACATTTTGCATATAGGACTTATTTTGTATCACATTTGATACATCAGGAATGTATTGCTTATAAAAGTGTTTTTTTTAAACAGAAAAAAGCATAGCCCCTTATGCTCTTTATATTTAGTCATTTCAAACTTAGAAAGCTGTATGTCATTTTCTGCTGTATGCAGTACACAGATAATCCACCAGGGAGCAGAAAATATGCATATTTTTTTAATACAATATATTTTTTGTTTATTTAATAAAAAAAAATACATTCATTCATTGCTCATTTATTTATTTAAAACAGATTTTGTTATTATTTACATATTATTAAATATCTGTTTTAGATAATACGTAAAGTTTATGCACTGTAATATGTATCAAGCATGATACAAAAATGTTATAACATTTGGTAAGCATGGACAAAAATGGACGGTACATCTGAAAAATAGCAACATCCATCTTAATACTTGAATTTGATTTGCACTTTTATGCATTTTTATAGATCCCAGTAGTGTCAAGTGTGAGACAAGTGTGTGATGGCAAACAATTTGCTAATCCATTACACATTACCTACATTAGCCTCAAAACTAAAGAAGCAAACTTGGGACACTGAACACGTCATGGCTGATCAGCTGCATTTAGGTTAAGGGGTAGTGTGAACATGGGATTTCTGGCCAGTCTACAACTATTAACACAGACAGTGAATGGACAGGATGGCAGGAAAGTGAGATGGCGCTGCTCAGAGACTGCTGGAGCAAAGTCGACACACACTGCCAGTGACCCGTATCTAGGATAACTCATTTCAGCCACACTCAGGGGTAAAAGGACTAGTGCATGTGCAGTGACACGAACACCCGCGCGGAAGCACATGCGCACACGGCCAGAGCGTAAGCAAACACACATGCACACAACACAAGAGAGGCAAGGCAGCATCTGGAACAATGGACCAGCACGGCCTTAGCGGTAGCCATGGTTACATAAGACAGGACAACGGGATTGGCTGGGAGGTAATGAAGGCGCGGGGCATGCAGGCGCAGTGGAAGCTGGGTAAGCAGTCACACAGAGAAGTTAATGAATGATAAAGAGCTTACTTCATTCAGAAAGCTGACTAACTGGTCTACAGTTAAATAATCAGTTTTGTCCCCATTGCTGCAAAGAAATTAATTAGGAGAAATTTGTTACATTAAAACGAACAAAAATAATTAATGCTAAAGAATGAAGAGCGGATTAGACATTACAAAGCACCTCCTAGTACACAAACTGTAGCTTTCAAGAGCGCTAACATGTTCTTGAACCTCTTTTTGTCAATGTTAGTCGAAACATTAAAGGTTAATGTTGAACAGTTGAAGCAGGTTAGGTTCCTTCAAGGGAGTTAGCATAGGCGTTTAATGCTAAATACAGAGATCTGCAATTAGATTTCAACCTCGCAAGCATCAATATAAGCTGATGTTTAAAGCCTAAAATAAGACTACTGACTAATGTGTAACACCACCGTAATGCATCACAGAGCAGGAAAGAAGTCTACACAAATTAGAGCAAAGTGCTCCGCTTTCCTCAAGCTTTGGGCTTGGACGTACATCTTTTTGAAGAGTTCTTCGATATCCGTGCGTGGGCATATTTTCTGAGTGAGGGCGTAGAAGACATCGAAGGTAAACATGGAATGATCAATTTCGTCATTCTGGGGGAAAGAAAACATCAAAATTACATGAGATCTCTTCCCCATCCATCACTACTTAAACTATAGGAGTGTTGAATAATCTAGTGGCTAATAGATTCAAATGTTTACATTATTCACACATAAATAAGATAATCTGCTGTCATGCAAAAATCTTGTTTCTTCCTTTTTCACGATGACTCAGAATAAAATATTTTACATCGACTTCCATTGAAAGTTATTTTTGGAGACACAAGGTTTTTGCATGATGCAATATAGTTTTTACTCGAAGAAAGACAACTGAAAGAAGAAACTGTCTGATGTAATAGTGCTGAGCAATACACACCCCATACTGGTTTATCGTGATACTAACATGGCAGTGTGATTTGATTTTCCATGTTAAAAGGTATCACTACCCCTATAAATACAGGATACAGTTAACCAACAGTAAAGTGTATTGTGATCATTTACTGCTTCAGATGGGAAGAACAGTTACAATAATACTAATAGTAATAAAAGAAAGTAAACTTTTGTATTGGTTTACAACCAGAATTGGCCAAGATGTCTGGAAGCGGACAATTGTTTTGCTCCAAACATGCAATTAACAATCAGCCAAGTTATGTAAGATAGAGCTGGAGCTCTTTATTTGATTTCATGTTATTAATGTCATGTTATTATTTCTTCCACTAAAGAGCAAATTAGATTATTTAAATTGTGACACTGCTCACAAAAACTCCCATTTTGGATCATATGTCTACTATTTAGTTATACAATGAACAGTACAGTGTGTAAATCCACAGGTCTATGAACTTCAGTTTTGACACAAGTGCATGTCAATGGCTGTAACAGCATATTCTCTCCTATGTGGTTATACATATGTTACATATTGTGTTTATATGACCTGCTGCTTTTTACTTGCTACAGCTGTTGATGTTAAGATTACAGTCATGTAATTACATTAGTCAAAACTGAGGATTATCCATGTGTTTTTATATACTATGATACATCTGTAACAGTGAGTGCACCACTAGTATTCACATTGCTATTACAAGGATTGTTAATGTGTAATTACACTTCCAAGGCACACTTAAGTACAAAGTGACCAATATATCATGTTTTTCATATATATATATATATATATATATATATATATATATATATATATATATATATATATATATATATATATATATATATATATGGAGAGAGATATTATATATAAGACTATACAGTGTGAGCTTTGGTTATATATAGAAGCTAATAAAAATTGGAATCAGCCATGAATAAATATGATTGTCATTTCAGTGCATCACTTCTGAAGCAGGGAGTCCTCTCACCTTCCCACTGGGCAGGCCGAGCTCTTTAAGGGCCTGAAATATCCCCTTCTCTGTTTTGCCCGAGCCAAAAGTCCTTGTGATGCTGCAGCGAAGAACAGGAACACGTGTTCCATCAGATCATCTTTAATACAGACCTGCTTCATTCAATTTGTCCAATAATTTCAGTGACCCCACTAAAGCTCTTATGACACAAGATCAGCGGAGCTGAACAAGCCGGCCCAGAACGAACAGATGTCTGTGTAGAACTTACCCTCTGACTGGGATTTTTCCATTGACATTGGTCAGAAAGGACAGTCTCATCCAACTGAAAAAAAAAGGTTGGAAACAAAAGTGTCACAGTTCAGTTGGCATGTCTTGTATCTCCTGTGCATTTAGGTTGTCATCCGAAACCTAAAAGCTTTCATTATGCCCTGCTATATGACTAACAAAGAAATAATGGTTTTCACATTTGTCATCTTTTAGAGCAGGAGATCTGATTAGAGTGTGTCTGGAGGCTGAGGACAGCTGGCCTGCCTTTCCAGCACAGCCGTAAAAAGGTCAAGAATACATTTCTATCCAGGACTATGTTACTAGATTGCGGGTTGAAGCCATTACTTGAGGTAGATGCTACACCCTAGACAGAAGAGGACGATTATTTTTGTGCAGTTCAAGCTTATTTATTATAAAAATAATGTGCAAATGAAAGGTGAACTTTAAGCTGCTCATAGTGCACACTTGTTAAATGTTAATAGAGGTGAAGGAGCAAACAGAAGTGGCCAAAAGAATGCAGTCTGAGTAGGAGAGATATATTTAATGAGATTTTTTTTTATTCCGCATAAATATAAAACGGGTAAACATTGACTTAACTGGCTCGCACTGAATAATTCCTGTAGAGCGCAGCACAAATGAACTTCAGTAGAGCTTGAGGGGGAGGGTTGTATGCTTACACTAGACAGAGAGTTGCCAAATTTCTGCTGTCTCTATCTAATCTTCACACATGTGTAAAGTGAAAAGACATAATTGTCTGCGTAAAAGTGTAACAAATTCAATACTGTATCAAAAATCTAACATCCCTATGTCTCTTCTGAGAGTGGAGTTAAGTGCCAAAACTAGGCATCTAGGTGCATCCTATCACAGTAAAGTAGGGCTACACCGATACGAATCCTTGGGCAAGACTCCTAACACGACATTCACCTACTTTTGTAACATGATTTCGAACTGGGTCTGAGACTAAATCTGGACAATCTGGGGGACACATGAAGACCTGTTTGAAAACAACTGAGTTATATATTGGATGCATTTTTTTGGTTTCCTAAAGAACCATGCTTGGAACAGTGATGGAAAGAAATGGATAGAAATGTATTCTTGAATGTGAAGAACCTTTAGTTGGTCATTTAGAACCTTTAGGTTCTTTTCATAGTTCTCTATGCAATCAAGTGCTTCAACTAAGGGATCGCTCAAACAACCTTTTGTAAGGCCTACGTATGATCTGTGATCTTTCAGAAACACTGTACATGCTGTACTGTGTCAACATTTCTACAACCTGAGCATGGACTTGGCCATAAGTGCCTACTTACTGCTTCTTCAGGCAGGTCATCGGACACACGTTGTTTGCCTTGAAGTTGTGAATGACCGCTTTCAACCCCTCCATCCATTTCTGTGAGCAAGCCAAAACAAGCACAAATTAGACAAGACAGCTGCCGATGAGGTAAACACCGCTAAGCGGCCGCCCGGTGAACAAAAAAAACAAAACAAACACCGCAAAGGGGGATATTCTGTGAGGAAGAGGGGAAAGAAAATAAACTCGGACCATGGGGGTGGTGTTGATGTTTACAGAAGGCGTCCACAGGCAGAGCTTGTGGCGGTGTTGTGTGTGAAGGACAGCTGAATGTCCTTGAAAAAGGTGCATGCCTCTGGAGCAGCACAGTAACTAACAAACAGTGTTTTTTTTAAACCACTGGAAAACAAGTGATGATGTGGTTAATGTGTTCCTCCAAATAACAGTGCTGTTCAATACTGCATAATATGCAACACTGAACGGCACTTGCTCTCCTAACACAATGACTGTACAAGGATGTGACGAGTGACACATCATACTTGACTGTATTATTTATGATGACTAATAAGTCGTATTGTTTTCAGTAGAGATGAGCTTTCACTGTTCTTAACAACCCACTTTTGACCCCAGGATATGTATGGTTTTTATGCAGCTTGGCACTATTATTGCCCCTCGAAATGTGACATGTCACATGACATTTCATGTAACTGGCCATAAACAACAGAGCTGTCATTCTGATAATGTATAATTCATCGATTGCAAGTTAGGTATACATCTGTCAGTCTATTCCCAGATAAGTCTTTTCCAGCATCCACCAGATGGCGCCGCACCTTGGACGCGAATCCCGTTGGACATCAATCGGTGGGCTATAAGCAGAGTGGGATTACACTGAATGAGGTATTCCTCCTGTGTGAGCTGTGCTAACCCTGGGCTGCGTTTCGTAAAAGCCCCTCTCTGTGCTCACACACTGCCTGTGGCGCTGCGCCAGGCATGTCAGTGTAAGCCTCTGGCTGGTGCTGCACACTGACTCTGCAGCCAGAGAACAATATATGTGCAAACAGAACAAACAAAAAGGCCCTGCCAGAGTCCTTCCAGTCAGCTAATGTGCATGGGTCTGTTTGTGTGTATTATGTGAACTACAGTCCACAAAATATGGAAGGAAGCTGGGGCATACTAAAAGTCTGGCTGGAAAAAATGCAATAGAAAGTCACTGCTAGGACATTTACATTATGTGCAGACACAGGGTTTCAAATGACGGAAAACAAAGTCTACCTATAAATGAAATGTATATTATATTAGTGTGTGTATATATATATATATATATATATGTATGAAAATTGAAAAAGTTAAATTTCAAAATAAGTAAAAGCAAGTAGTGCAAGTAGTGATTAATCATTTAGCTTAAACTAATGCCCCCACCCACACCCCACTACCCCCAAACATACTCTTTACATACGTTGTTCTCTTTAATGTGTTAAATGGCCAAACATGAACACCAACCACCTTACAGTGAGGAAAAACACCCTGCGACTTTGCAAGTTCTACCACTTAGAAATCATGAAGGGGTCTGATATTTTCATCTTAGGTGCATGTCCACTGTGAGAGTCAAAAAAAAAATCCGGAAATCACAATGTATGATTTTTTAATAATTTATTTGTGTGTTACTGCTGCAAATAAGTATTTGAACACCTGCCAATAAAGACACCTGTCCACCCCACACAATCAGTAAGACTCCAACTACTAACATGGCTAAGACCAAAGAGCTGTCCAAAGACACCAGAGACAAAATTGTTGACCTCCACAAGGCTGGAAAGGGCTACAGGGCAATTGCCAAGCAGCGTGGTGAAAAAAGATCAACTGTTGGAGCAATTATTAGAAACTGTCAATCTTCCTCGGACTGGGGCTCCATGCAAGATCTCACCTCGTGGCGTATCAATAATCAAAGGTGAGGAATCAGCCCAGAACTACACAGGAGGAGCTGGTCAATGACCTAAAGAGAGCTGGCACCACTGTTTCCAAGGTTACTGTGGGTAATACACTAAGACGTCATAGTTTAAAGTCATGCATGGCACGGAAGGTTCCCCTGCTTAAATCAGCACACATCCAGGCCCGTCTTAAGTTTGCCCATGACCATTTGGATGATCCAGAGGAGTCATGGGAGAAAGTTCTGTGGTCAGATGAGACCAAAATAGAACTTTTTGGTATTAATTCCACTCGACGTGTTTGGAGGACGAAGAATGATGAGTACCATCCCAAAAACACCATCCCTACTGTGAAGCATGGGGGTGGAAGCATCATGCTTTGAGGGTGTTTACTGCACATGGGACAGGACAACTGCACTGTATTAAGAAGAGGATGACCGGGGCCATGTATTGTGAGATTTTGGGGAACAACCTCCTTCCCTCAGTAAGAGCACTGAAGATGGGTCGTGGCTGGGTCTTTCAACATGACAATGACCCAAAGCACACAGCCAGGATAACCATGGAGTGGCTCCGTAAGAAGCATATCAAGGTTCTTGAGTGGCCTAGCCAGTCTCCAGACCTAAACCCTATAGAAAATCTTTGGAGGGAGCTCAAACTCTGTGTTTTTCAGCAACAGCCCAGAAACCTGGCTGATCTGGAGAAGATCTGTGTGGAGGAATGGGCCAAAATCCCTGCTGCAGTGTGTGCAAATCTGGTGAAAAACTACAGGAAACATTTGACCTCTGTAATTGCAAACAAAGGCTACTGTACCAAATATTAACATTGATTTTCACAGGTGTTCAAATACTTATTTGCAGCAGTAACACACAAATAAATTATTAAAAAATCATACATTGTGATTACCAGATTTTTTTTTAGATTATGTCTCTCACAGTGGACATGCACCTAAGATGAAAATTTCAGACCCCTCCATGATTTCTAAGTGGGAGAACTTGCAAAGTCGCAGGGTGTTCAAATACTTATTTTCCTCACTGTATATGTAGTCTTATCTTCTTGTTTACAACAGCTAAAATGATTATTTATTCAGTTAATCAAACTTTTGAACATACGAATGCTAGAATAAAATGTATAAATACATTTAAAATGTATAAATAAATATAAAATAAATATATACATTTCACTCTTTGCTATTGGTGTTTTGTTATATATGGATATTACTGCTTCGAAACTTGTGTTCTGTATTGTGTGTTAGCGAGGAGTGGGCTCCTTCAGGGGCTAGTCTGATTCAAGTGCTGATTATCTATGCAGAGCATCTACTTAGACATTCAGGCACAGACTGAACTCAGCATCAACTTGCAGCATGAAAGGCAGCAGTTACATTAGCACTGTTTTATTACTTAGTCTAACACTCCTAAATCTCCCTCTGTTTACACATCTGTCATTGCTGGCTAGTCAAAGACGAGATTTCCTTAAAGATTTAATGTGGTAACGTTACCTTGGCGGTGTCGGCATTGTCGGCCACCATGTACATGAAGCTGAGGTTGACCAGGTCAGGGCCGCTGCACATGCAGATGATGCAGCCCTCTAGATCTGCCTCGTTTTTCCCCGCCGCCTCCAGAGACGCTAGGATCTTTGGGTCCTGAGCCGCCCAAGAGAGATAAAAATAGATAAAGGAACATACACACACAAAGAGAGAGATGAGATGTTTGAACAGTTCAGCACAATGCCCACAGACGTCATCTGCCCACAGATAAAAGCGGAGTCTCACGATTTTGTTTTTTATTCATTGCACACCTCTCTTGAGAGCTCTAAAAGTACCTTGTGATGACCTCGAGTTCAAATGCAATAAAGCTCATAAGCCCTCCTTCACGCCCATCTTTACTGTGCCAGACCATGTTGCCTCTCAGACTTTTATCTCTCTAACAACATGCCACAGGTCATTACTTAAGCAAAAAGATTTAGGCTTGCATTTTACTCTTGCAGTGTTCATCTCTGACCAGCTAGGTCTTACAGGAACTTGGAACTGGAACTCTTTAAATTTTTAATCAGAGTGTGCTGATAGAGCAGGACAATCACCAAATCCCATCCCTGCTCTATGTAGGCAAAAACTCATAACTACAGTAATTCAGAGTAACTGACAGTAAGTGATGAACAATGAGACTTGGGTTCCTGAGTTCGAAGGGGTTTACCCTGAGAAATGTGCTGTGCACTTTTTTTAAATGAGCAGATTTAGCATCATTTGCATCACACTGCTGAATGCCAGGAATGTAGACAAATATTCAAGTTTTCAAAACTTACTATTCACTCCCTACTCAATACCCACACGTGCCAACTAAGCTGTAAAAACTCATTAATACAGCGCTACAGTATATTAGCTTATTTGAGCACCTCAACCACTCACACATACTAAAGTTATAAAGGGTGTTTTAGCCCAGACTGTTTTCTGAAAGAATCACAATGCAGGATAGCCAATCAGAACAGAGGCCACTTACATCCATCAGTCTTAGAGGTAACAAAACATGTTAGAATAAGAAGATTCTTAAATTGCAAAATGAGCATCACACTGAATACTCGCTCAAGAGTTAAGATAAATGCCTTTTTAATTAGAAAATAAAACATGAGAAAAATATAGAATAATAAATTGTTGCACAGTGTAGATTTATCATCAGACTGTTCAGTTATTTGGCTAACTGGATAGACACTGCAATAATGCCCGTGTCCAGGGGTCTACTTTAGTTAACATTAGTGTTAACATAGGTTAACATCAGTCGTTTCTTCAGAGTTACATTTTAACAGCATGTAAAACTGCAGAGTACTAAACCAGCCGGTTTACTGAATCAACTGCAACTCGTTTGCCAATCTGCTACCAGAGACTGTGTTCTCTGACCGTCCTGATCAAATAATGAAGTGACTTATTAGTGTCAAATTCATTTAATGGCATGTTTTAAAACTTGCAGGACTCAACTGTCAACTTAACAATGTGCACTTCCAATCTGTTCAGCATGCAGGAATGTGACTGAAAAATTGGAGCGTTCAGCTAAATTAATTAGTTGTTGTTTTTTTACGCTTTGTTATTGAAATAGCAAAACAATAGAGCTCCATAATTGTGTAATCTCTTTAGGACTACAAAAGAGATGTGCCACACACTTTAGTCATGAACAGCGACAGACAATGGCTCGTGATCTGCCTTTGTTCTGCTGTTTATAAGGCGCCTGCTGGCAGAATGACAGCACAACAGAACGCCTCCCTCTCTGCAAACACCACAAACACCACCTCCTGATGTATTCTTGCAACCACCCCCCAGTATACAAATATACACAAATATACAAATACACACCCATGTCTGAAAAACACTATTTCTGTGGTGAGTAACTTTCTGACATTACTTCTGGAGGGTGAGACTTTGCATTATTCAAGAGCTTCTGAAGAAAAGCAAATATTAAGAAGGAGCCGGGCTGGGTCAATATGGGAGGTTCAGAGCTAACAGTAAACTCTCTTTGATGGCTGTGAACATTAGATGGAAGAGCCTGATTAAGATATTTGTGATGCCTCCATTTTCCTATGAAAAGGAAATGTTCACTAATGCGTCTAACAATTATAGCAATTTCACTTGAATTTCACTCTTACTTTTCTGACATCAGTGCTGGTACTGAAATTATGCATTTCTGCAGACATCAGTCTTCTTTAATAACTATTTTATGTGATCAGAAATGATCACAAAGCCTTAAAATGAGACTTCAAACTGAAGAACTACTCAAACACCCTGCAACACAACTAGAGAAGAAATAATGACGTTGTCTCAATATCAGCAGAAAATGCAAGGGTTCCTTGAGGAATGCAATAGAAGCAATCTTTCTTTTTGGTTCCATAAAGGATCATTAGTTTATCCAGGTAGTTTTAGTCCTAATTTATGCTTATGAATCTGAATTAGCATATTTTACCTATTTTCCAATCTTGTAAATAATGTAGCCTGAAGCAGCACACACTCCCAGTAAGTGTTGTCATGGTGTTTACTATGCGTTTCTTCCTGTAGGGCCGGAGAGTGTTTGAGTAGTTTGAAGATGATAGCCTCCTTTAGATGTTCATCTTAAGTGAAGTGTTTCAATTAAATCAGCTCATTTACTAAAACTACAAGACTTCAACATTGGTATTGGAAAAGAAAAAGTGCTATCATGCAATCTCTAGGCCTCACACATGAACACAAATGTGCTACAGGATTGGATCTGATGCATTTTTTTCTTGATATCTTGATCTAGTCCAGTATTATCTACTGCTGATATCAACCCAATCCCTCACCTATCTGGTGATGAAATATGCACCGTCTCTCTCTGCAAACTATGACAGCACAACTGGAGCTGTGTTACTGATGAACTACAATAGTGACGCCTGCACCGACAGCGACAGTTGAGCATGTCTGGAAAATGTAGAGCTTTGAAGGTCAAAGAGTTCTTGCATAGAAACCCATCATCATTCATAGCACATTCATTCAAAACAGCCGGTGTTAACCAGCCAATCTGAGGCTCTATCAAAAGGTGTTACATACTGCTCCTCTAGTAAACAAAGGCATGTTTGAGACGGCAGAGAGGGAGTCTGTGGGAAAGATCCATAATGAAATGGCTTTTTTCAGGCCTCACCTTTGGCACTGCTCCAACACGGACACTGTTTATCAGGGAACATTCTAGAACCTGACCCTCCTGCAAGAAAAGACACATGGAGAGAGCAACATCTGCATCACATTTCAAGGCGCTGCAGCGCAGCTAAGAGAGGGGAAGGAATCTGATTAGCGGCAAGCTATATCCTGTTACACATTAGATAGATTACTCAGATTGTAATTGGGGTGCCAGTCGTGGCCGTGGACATTTCTCTTGGGCTACACATTGCACTGTAAGCAGCATAATGATATGTTTCTAAACAATCTGTGCTTGAATATGTGTCAGTTCCTTATTATTAAGCCTTAGAAATGGCAGATATCTCCAGCAATAGCAAAAAGCATGCTGTGTAATTTTACATTAATCATTTCTTACTTAAAGCTCAAGTCATAAACCTTGAATTGATACCACATTTGTGATTTGTAAGTACATGTGATTTGAATCTGAACAGTGCACAAAATTAAAGTAGTGTTGCAAGATTTCTAAGGGTAAAGTTATGAAAGACATATGATTGATGTACACCAGCTAGTAATGACCAGTTAGTGCTGTCTTTTTTACATGACAAAGCAAATATTTCATGCAGATAGAAAAAAATTAATTGTACCTTTCCTTCACTTTTCCATGTTAGAAAGAAGCCAAACTCATCGACTTTGAAAAGGCAGCTGGACTCAAAGACAAATGGATCCTGTGGAATGGCAGAGATGTTTTTAATGGCTGGATGCCCATCAGTTCTAATTTACTTGCCGCACGCACACTGGCAGAGCACTGAAGCACAGTGCAGGTTTTTCACACAAGAATTTCAACAGTAGTAACGTTTCTCCCATCACACATTATGCACCCAAAACACACTCAAAGAGTTAATCACACAAATAGCCTGTAAAGAACAGAAGCAAACAGGAGGACAACACTCTCTCACACACACACACACAAGGATAGAAGTGGACGTCATCTGCTCCTGGATGTAAACACTGGCCTCCTATCACCTCATGTCCGGGCAAACTGCCATAACATTTCTGCAATACTCCTGGAACCAATGCGAGCCTCCAACTCAATAATAATCAGAACTACTGATTTAATTAGAGCGCTTCTGCCAATCTGTTGTTTTCTTGAAGAAGGTCACTTCTTGATGTTGTTTGTGACCATCAAGAAGCTCAGGCTATAGCAGGATTGTAGCTGCTTGGAAGTTATTCCCTCAGATTTTTGATTGCTAAAAAAAACCCCAAAACAAACAAACAAACAAGCAAACAAACAAGCAAACTCATCTAAAATGACTGCATTGCTCATTACATTTTTTTGGGATGTTGTCACCATGGCAACATTTGCACAGCTGCATGCCTATGAGTATACTGTTTGCTGTCCAATGACAAAAACATGTATCTCCACATCGATGACTTTACAAAAGAAGGCAAAAACATCGACAACAACTGTGAATGGAAGTTAATGTGAAATAAAAGTTTATTCCAAGCGATTTAAAGCATTACTATTGGTCTGTTCATCTAGAGTAATTTAGAGTGTACAGAGCAGCTACAGGGTTCAAACCATGGAGAAATCTAAAAACAGACAAAAATGGAGATACGTGGTTTTCATTGGACAGCAGCAATATCAGTTCTGCAGTGAGGTACAGCAGTTATGACCATTTCAGTAATTACTATGAATTACTATGATGTTTTCTTCAACTACTTTGACCTATTCAATAACTACTATAGCTTATTCAGTATCTACTATGATTTATTAGCAACAACTATGACCTGTTCACTAACTACTGTGACCTGTTCATTAACAACTATGACCTGTTCACTAACTACTGTGACCTGTTCATTAACTACTGTGACCTATTCAATACCTGTTATAATCAATTAGTAACAGCTATATGTTCATTAACTACTATGTCCTATTCAGTACTTATTTTAATCTATCAGCAACAACTATGACCTGTTCACTAACTACTGTGAGCTGTTCATTAACTACTATGTCCTATTCAGTTCCTATTATAGGCTATCGATAACTACTATGATCTGTTCATTAACTACTATGATCTATTCAGAAACTATTTTAATCTATCAGTAAATACTATGACCTGTTCATTAGCAACTATGACCTATTCAGTACTGATTATAGACTATCAGTAACTACTATGATCTGTTCATTAACTACTGTGATCTATTCAGTAACTACTATGAATGTTAGTAATTATGCTTTTTAATGGAATTGTATTGTAGTTACTGAATACAACAAAGTAATACAATTTTGAAAAACTGCTTTTTTCAGTTTATTATATAAGATTTACACTTCAGGGCATCACCAGAGAACCCTCACTGATCACAGCAGGTGATGTGGCCCTTACAACCTCACACCCTCCATTGTGCCTGTGGATTCCTTCTCACAGAGTGGGCTTTCTCTGGTAAAGCTTTTTTACTTTGTGGCAGTCACAGAGACATTAAATGACTCAGTTTGTGTGTCTGATCAGTGGAACAAAACCCAGGCTATGTCAGCCTGTAGTGTCTGACGCCACAATGCCGGCCTATAAAAGCAAGTGCTCAGACTACAAGGGTGGCGGTGTTCATCACTGTGCGTATGCCGATAACGCCATTGTGACCTACTGTAGGCTGTCGCTTATCCCAATGGCTCTGTGCACATTTGGTTTTTGGGGCTGCAGAAGTGGGCCACCTTTGATTTCAGCTTGGCATGAGCTGAGGAGTGTATTGCTATTTAAAAGCAGTGGAAATGCAAGGTTCTACATGTAGTACTCCTTTTCCCAGTGTTGCAAACTTTCAGCAAAATGCTCCCCCTCTTTAAAAAATGCTTGGAAGTAACCACTTTCTGGGCAAAAGAGGACAATTTCAATGAGCAAAAACAGTTTTCACCATTAACTGTTTTAGGTTAATCATTCTCTTTTGGCTACAACATTTACATGTACAAAGCATCCCCCATGAAAACGGGTCCAGCAACTAGCAAATGGCCAACATATTTCATATTCCTCCCCTCTCTGTGCAAACAGAAGCAGTACCCTCAGCAATCACAAGGCTGATACGTTCTGCCCACGCAGCTTTAAGGGAACAATGTAAAATGGAAAACTGTATTCATTTTGGCATGGATGTATAATAAGAGCTCGGTACACTGAAGTCACCTTTCGTGAATATCAAACACTGTTGTGTCTTTATAGAAAAAGTGGCTTTTTTACGTGGCTGATTTTATTTATGTCCCCAAATACTGACATACACCGTTTAAAGTATGAGATCCATGAGGAACTTCAGAATGTTCTTCAATTTGAACCTGTGGAGAAACCTCTTAAGGTGCTTTGAGGAATCTTCAAAAAAAGGTTCCTCCACTGAAGAACCTCAAGGACCTTATTCTTTGAACAGTGTAGTAACTTGTAGTTAGTACTAGGCTAAAAGCTAACACTAGCTTTGGGAAGCACAGCACAAGAAAGCAATGTGAGTATATGGCTGACAGCCAATCTTACCGACCAGGTTTAACCTCTCTTCATCTCTTACGAAATAATAATGTTGTTACGATGCTAAACACAAAATTATGTCATTCTAGGCTATGCAGCATCTGCGAAAGCATAGGGTTGTAAACGGGCGGCTAAAACCAGTCAGAGAAACATATAGAAGAAAAGATAACTAGTGTGCTAAAGCTAACCCAACCAGCGTAGCCAAAAAACAGGCCAGCTGGCAAAATATGTCTGTGTGTCCAACCAGCCACACCACTTTTTGTCTGTGTGAGCATTCTCTGGATGCACACCCAGCAGTAAAGTGAAGAACAGCCTTACTTTTTTAAGGCATCAGCACACTAAAGCTGGGCAGTGTTTTTTAGTGAGTGAACACAGTGGAGTCTATAACACCACCTGCACCTTACTCGCACTGTTGTGGCAGTAAGTTTACTACATAAACACTGTATTTTGCGCTGTGACTTCATGCTTCAAGCTTCATGTTTAGAATAGGGTCTGTGGTACATTTCCCTTCTTTTTTTGATGTGATCTTTTTTTTGCTGTTGCCCTTTGAGTGCTACTAAAGCAAGCTAGCAGGATAAAGTAGCAAAGGTACATCATCAGTCATGTTTAACAACCATGGAAAGTAGATGAAGCAGCTGGAATGTAGCACAGTCTATCTGATACCAAGTATTTTATCATTCATAGCTTTGTCTGCCATTTTCAGGTGGGCCAAAAGGGAGATGGAGCTCTGGCTAAATTCTGCTGTGGAAATCTGCTTTTGTACCGTCTCTCGGCTGTCCCTAACAAACTTTACTGAGTTAATACACTAATGGAACGGCTCTGAAGATGAAGAGACAATGGAATGTTAGAAACGGTACTGAGACGGAGGGACTGGATCTCTCTCTCCTCTCCCTCTTTTAATGAAGCACAACGTTCACACTGATCTTATGATCCCCTCTTTATCCTCCGAGTTAGAGGATGAACAAAGTCTTTGGATTTGTTTAGACTGAAACAGAACACTGACGCAGTTGCTCAAACCTTTTAAGGGGCTAATGAAAAACTAGATCTAATCACTAGTTCAATTCACGGAAAACTAGTCGATGGGTTTTAATGACGACGGTGACAGATCTAATTCAATTAAAAGCTAAAAAGCGAGGCTCGATCTTTAAAAGCCATTAGCAAAATTAGTACTTCACTCAGCATGTAAATGCTTTCTTGCATTGCTTGAAGTTGCTCTCCAATGTCTGTAAAAACTTCCACAAAGTTATGAGTTTCACTTCTTATGAGAGCAAAACAGGCGAGGAGGGAACATGTCATGGTAGGTGAACTCTCTGCAGAAGAGCGCCAAAGGCTTCGGGATGAATTAGAGAGAAAGAGAGGGAACATTGCCATTAGAGAGAGAACATTGCCCAATACGATGCTTCCTACATCGTCATACTGCACATTTAGCTCTGTCTGATCTAGAACTGCCATTTGGAGGCAGATAAGGATTTAATGCATAGTAAATTAACATGACCCAAGAGAGCACAATCATACAGAGGCCATTAAATTCATCAAATTTGCAATTGCAAGGCTAGTTTAGATAAGAATCAAGCCTCATCATAGACTGCATTATCCAGTCACTGTCATTTTCATATTAAAAACTATTTATTGTGCAGTGGTAAATTGTTTCAAAAAGTGTAACTTTGCTGAAGAATCTGCCTGCTTATGTGATACAGTTAATATTATATATGTAAAGCTGAGCAAAAGTATCTGGCTCTTTAATTGGGCAGTAAGTATTTGCTAGCTCAGAAAAAAAAACACAATATGCATATACAAAAAGTAGTGATGTGTCCCAGTGTTTGTTTATCAATTCACAAATCTCTAATTTGTATTTTGCAATTAATACTAGCACTAAATGTACTAGCACTAGGATCTAGCACCTGGCCAAGTTAAATCAGGTTTGCTACTGCATCTGAACACATTTCTGCACTGTCTGGAACCAATTTTCTGTTCTTTAACTAGAACAGAAGAGATAAATGCCTTATTTTGAGAAAAATAAATTATTGTTACTTTTTAACTGCAATAATGTTCTGCATTAATTCAAAAGAAAGATGAATTAATTCTAAAGAAAATTTGACATAGAATTGCTGTGCATTTTCGTAATGTGTGCCTACGTCAGCATTTCACACGCTAAACTGAAAACTGGGGCTAAGGTCCAGATTTTTAAAGTGTCATGGAGGTAACCAATGACTAACAGTCTTGACCCTCTTAACCTAGTTCTGCCCAGTGGCTGGCTAGCGACCTTCCCATTACGTAATTCTCAAAAGATGGATAGGACATCCTAATGTAGTCATTACAAACCCTGTAATACCTGAAGGGAGGGCTGCATGTCAGATGTTGTTCGCAGTGTTTTAATATACACACAACCAATAAGAAGTAAGTAAGAAAGCAATGTATGGTAAGTTATTGTGTGTGAACTTGTGTAAACAATAGACATACGGACATTCATTTTACATAATTGGTTGTGAACATTGTAATGCCTGACTGTTTATGCTACTGCATCAAGTGTGAAATTCAGAGGGGTTCAGTTAAATCACAATGATCAGATAAGTGTAATGGATGAGTTTTCTTTATTTCTTATAAATATACAGTGTTCATTGTCAACACTTTCTGTTAGTGGCTTCATTAACTGAGTGCAAACTATAATCACAACTTTGTATTCTGCTTCTTCTCATGGTTTTTAGGCATATACTCAACATTGCTGTAAGCTGCTTTCAAATTACGGTAATTGGTAATTTCTTGGGCGATTTCTTGGTTTTGTCCAGCCGGGACTGCTCACAAATGTTCCTAAATTTTCCTTTAACTAAGGCTCAGCAGAAGTCATTTAGGAAACCCAAGCCCAAGCTCCTACATCGATGAATGTCAAAAGATCTATTTCAGATCTATAAATCCTGAACCTGAAAGCCAAACATATATTTAAATGAAATTTACATTTACATTTGAACATTTTCATAATTTATAGCCAACTGGCTGTGTTATTTGAAGGATAAATGGGGGACTTTCCCATAAACAAAAGCCATGTTAAGTGAAGTGAGTCATCAAAGGTTTGTGGACGTCCCCTTTAATGAGTGAATTTAGCTTCTTTGAGGTGCAACCATTGCTGACACAGGTGCAGATAGCTTGTATAATCTTCATAGCAAAGCACAAAAAAACAGAATAGGGTGTACTATTATATTGGCAATGTGTAGCTGCACATGAGCACCGCTACCCTGCCCAATGACAGGTATCGGTATAAAGCCATCAACACTGGGCTGTGGAGTTAAAGAAGCATTTGAGAGCCAGAACTAATCTTCCAACATCAATACCTGACCTCACTAATGATCCTGTGGTCAAACACAATCAAATGTAATCTATAGGAAAGCCTTCCCAGAAGGGTAGAGTTCCTCATTTTTTTTTTGGAAGAAACATTGAATGAGCAGGTGGACACAAACCTTTGGTCATTCAGTGTAGATTTTTTAAATTGGTACTTTGAGATTTTATGTCTTAAGGAACATGTTAGCTGTGTCCATCTCCATTTAGGACTTGCAGGGCTCAAACTGAAGGTTGTATGTGCAATTGCACTTAACACCTCAGACTGGCTGTCCTGAATGGGATCCCCCCACCCCCCAAGGGCAAGAGTGAGAGCTTTTTTATTTTTCTGGAGATAGCGAATGGCGCCAGCAAGGAAGGATGGATTGTGCAGCTGACAGATATTAGCCTTTTAATTACTTCAGTAAAAAGAACAGAAAGACGGAGAGGGAGGGAGGAGGGGATGTTTCTTTTCTCTGAGGTATATAGTGAGTGAGTCAGAGAAAAGAAAGGGAAAAAAATGGCCCCTGCGCCCACACTTCGGAATATTCCTCCAGAAGTAAAGCCAATTAGATGAGCCTGTGCCAGCAGTGGTCTTCTGTGCTGAAGTGAGGTGGAGAGAAAATGAATCCAGTTCTCCGTTCACGTCCTCCTCCCTCAGCGCCCAGCCACTTCACAGGCTCCGAGCCTCTTTGTGATTCCACTCCAGCTAATGCTCACGGCGCTCTGAGGACGCCAGGCAGTCAGTCGCCTGTGTCACGGCTCTAGGTGAACCTATTCGCTTTGCAGATAAAAACGGGTAGCGTGTGTAACACACAAGGATTACTCGAAAATGTTAATGGCCGAGGCGCTAATAAACTTGAGTGTCATTAATGCGAGTGGCCACCCATGAGCAGGGATAATGAGCACACTGCGAATGGCCTTTAAGGCAGTGGCCAGAGCCAAGATGGAGTCCGGCTCCACCGTCTGCTGCTCTGCGGAGACAGGATGAGACGTAACTGTTCTCCACCAGGCCCTTTTCTTATTTACACCCTCGTTCCAGGGCTAGGCATCTGTGAGGTTAATCAAGAGACATGTACCCTGCAGGGCAATTCGGTTAATGAGATTGCACAACGCTCATTATTCTCCTACAATTTACTGGGATTTCATTCATTTCAAGATATCATCCCTGTCATCATTCATTTTTATGTTATTAGAAAAGCGTCAAACTTCAGCTGTCCTTTATGTGGACATTTCATGAAAAATCAAACCAAGTTTATTTTACAATAAAAAGTTACATGAAAGAACACCAAGTAGGTATTTGCATTTAACAATAACATTTAACTGTAAGAGTTAACATACTGTTAAGCACAGGTGCTGGCTGGCATTGTTGGTGGGAAAAACAAGTAGCTTTAAAAAAAAAAATAGTCAAGGGAAACATTTAAAAAACATTATAAAAACACAAAATTACTGTTTGGCCTGTGTACTTTCTAAATCTGCGATGGAAAGTTCAGTGATATCGGCACCTCTAAAAGATAACCAAGAGATTAAGTATCCATGTAAAAAAAAACTTTAAAGGTGGCCTAGAATGAAAAATTGTATTCTTTTTGGCGTAGTTCAGGGAAAATACCGCTCGGGCAAGTGCCACTCAGGAAAAGCGCCACTCTGACAAGTGCCGCTCTGGGAAAGCATCACTTGGGCAAGTGCCACTTGGGAAAAGCGTCGCTCGTGCAAGCGCTACTTGGGGAAAGTGCAGCTCGGGTTTGAGCTTAATTGAATTAGTTTTTTCTCCATAAATAAATTGATTTCCAAATGTCTTTTTTGCAATTATTTGAAATGTAAAGAACACAACATAGGGGGAAAAAATCTTTTTTAAACCTGCAAACATGAACATTTAGGTTACATTACTCTAAATAGACAATAATAAGAACTGGTTAATCTAATTTGTGCTCTAAAAAAATGCAGTGCATCCAACAATAAAGGAAGCCTCATGCATATTTTTATATAGTAAATGAAAACACATAAAACTTACAGAAAGTGATTCTACACACTGATCCATAGCCACTATGATCACCGTTAACATGCACATGTTTCAATTCCTCTGGAGAAAGATTTAAACAAGTTAAAGAGACCATTGCTAAAGTCTCTGAATGAATGTGAGATGTTTGGTTTCAGAGGGTCAACTAGAGTAACAGTAAATAATGAAGTGTGCTATATATTCCTGTTCTTATTTTTTCTTACTTAAAGTAACAGTCTATGACACAAACTAAACAAGAAAGTGACTGCATGGAGACCTACAAAGTTTTCTTACAGCAGTATGTTATTAAGTTCTGTACGGTGGGTTTGCTGTCCGACTGCATGATCATACAGCAATTGAACCACACAGTCTCTGATCGGTATGTTGGCTCTGCTCAAGGTGCCACTTAACTCAGCATGTAATTATGCACCTGTAAATGATGGATGTCTGAGCTTACATGCTTACAGAGCTGGTTCCGAGCATGTGTGGCTGGCCCCTTGAGCATAAAAGGTGTTATATATGTTATGATAACTCCTCTGCACAGGGTTAATGATAGTTTTAATGCTGTACATGATTGAAAAGCAAAGAAACATTTCTGCTTGGTGCTACTCTGCTTCAGATGTTGCTAAATAAGTCTCTCTGTCTCTTTTCTGGTTTTTACACACTTGCAACAAGAGACATAATCTGCTTCTTAAAGCCAAATCAGAAATTCACTTTGATAATGCTGCCCCAGCGAAAGGCCTGCCTGCTTGAATCACATTAGCTAAGAGAGGAGGCATCCTCGGCTATAAGGAGGACATGAAAAGGTTGAGCTGGAAGCTCTTGCTCATCAGACAAATGTCTCTCTAGATGTTTACACTGCTCTTGTCCTTCGGGTAGCGCAAAAGCACCGCCCTTTCCCATTTCAGCCCATTTAAGTGGTCTGATTGAGTTACATGGGGAAATAAAGAAAGGCCAGAGGATAGTGTGTGTGTGGGGGGGGGTAAGAGGACACAAGCAGAACCCGTCCCTGGGGACGCTCGCCTCATGTCTAGATGCTTCTGAGAGTGACAGAGACATTCAATGAGGCTTTTAATGCCCCAGAGTGCAAATGATCAATGCAGAGCCTTTCGCTCCATAACAACTAAGAGAAAGGCTTTGGCCTACGCTTCACAATAACAGGATTTGAGGTAGGGTTTTCGGGATGTGTGGTAAAGAGTTAGTGACCTTCAGGCAATCCATATAAAGTAGTTTGTTTCACAGAAGGAACGATTCGAAAATATGAAAAATTCACCATTAGAATGGCTGTAAAAGAACTCATCTGGTATGTACTGTCAGAAATGAGAGTTTAAGCTCTATGCTTTGTGAACAGTCAATGAGCTATGTGCAAATGACTGAAGATTTACCTCATCAAGTCTGTCAAAGACGGCACCTTTCTGCAGGAAGTCAGGGACATGCTTCTGCCAGTTGAATTCATATGACTTCGTCATGGCTGCTTGCAGACCTGTCATACAGAAAGACCAACGTTCAGCAAATGAGCAGGAATAGCAAAAAAATGGTCTGATTTGATAATTACTGATTAGTTCTTTTAATTATTTTAAGGTAGTGAAATTATTTTAAAAGCTTTCTGTCGATACCACATTTTTGTTTGTACATTAGAATGAAAAAATGACAAACAAAATGAGTAAAACCACATATAATGCACATCATATACCCATTGTACCACTCACATTTAGATTCTGGTGACATGTAAAAACATTGGAGTTTTTTAAGGTATTTACAAAGATACAGTCCTGCGTAGCTTTTGTTAACAATCGTCTTACAACTGCTTAGTCGAGAGTCACTCATTTATAACACTGCAGGTTTTTGTATTCACCTTAAAACAATACTACTGCAAGACATGGACATACAGAACAGAATGTGTGCAATAAATGATATGAGTATAATTATATAAAAGTATGATCATAACAATAGTGTCTCTCTCACTGGGTTTGTCTCTCAAATGTAGCATTTCGTAGTTTCCACTTAACAAGAGTATAGAACTAAGGTCTTGCAGGTCGTGATGTTTTTTTTTTTTCATTTCTGTTGATATCGATAAAATATATATATTCTTTTTTTTTTTAATTGTCATACCCAATATTGGATGCAGAATTACCCAGTCCACTCATTATTACCCCCCCCCCTCCCCATAACATGTAATGTGAAGTGGCCACTTGCCCTTTTCAAACTGCCCATGATGCAATGTTATTGGCCAGCATCACACTGAGGGGACAGAGAGAGCGATCTACCCATATGCTCTCTGGGACTGTTGATGAGTCTATTTTTTTCTATGGGAGAGCATCATTCAATAATGTGCAAAGTGCTAAATAAAAGTAATGCAATAAATTACTTGTTGCTAACTATGTTTTCTATATAAGCACAGAACTTTCTTGTTTTAATATGCCTATCAAAACCAAAAAAAATTAATGTAGCTATACTGAATTCCTTTAAAAGCTCCTTATGGTCATGTAAGTGTGTTGCGACAGTAGCCAGTACTGCTTGTGGTTGATGTAGCGCAACAGATATCACCACTACCAGCCGGTGAGCTACCATACCATGTGCAAGACTGGGGTACGATTCCAGGTCTGATGACTTTGCTACGCTACACCAACTGCCCAAGTCCTTGGTCAAGTCTCCTAACACTACATTGGCCCACCACTGTAATAAGAGTTACCTTGTAAGTTGCTTTGGATAAGTGTGTCAGTTAAATGCCGTAAACGTAAATGTTCCATACATACATCTCTGAGCATGAGAACAATCATCATCACGCCTGAAGTACTTTAAGAGCTAGTTAGGGACAGAGTAGATTTGTATATGATTAGATGTTCTTCATGTGGGAGAGCAGCTTTCAAACCCAGTGCCAAGAAGCACGTACAACATCTAACCTGCTGTTCCGACAATGTAATTACGTCACTCTCGTACTGCACTGTCTTAATATAATTTGATTCATTCAGCCATCGCAGCTCTTAATGCTGTGTTTATTGCAGAAACTCATCTCGCAAGAGCAACAAAAACACAATTAATCATGCAGCTTTACTCTTAGCCAAAATTAGAATGACTAGAAATATTCAAGCAATGAATACAACAGGATGAATCCCAACCTGGCAGACTGCTGACAGTCCACACTCCAACTAAGATAGTTTTAAGGCTGAAAGATTTCCATTATTAGGCATGTTTGAGCCACCTGGTTTGTTGAGCACCTGCAAGAGCTCTTTTAAAACGAACTTAGAAAGTAGTCATTAACTGCATTAACCATTACATTGAATAAACTGATTTTCCACATTCTAGACAGAGGTCAAGTCATTTCCATTCCATCACTTTACCCACTGCACTGCAACACCTTGAATACTGGGCCTGTGTGGAACTCTAAACTAAACACATCCTTATAAGTACCTTGCTAGAAAGCTCTGTAGCAAAAACATTGCTAACTTACATAAGGAAGCCCATGGCAGACTTCAGAGCTCTTAGCTCTGGCAGCAGATGTTCTTCTGTGTTCAAAATTCCCTCCTGAAAAATCTTGATTTGCCTCTTTCAGTCCCATAATCATCACGGGCGCCAAAACAGACTCTTGGCTCCTTCAACAGGTTGCCTTTGGGTATTACATGGCAACAGAGCCTCTCCTCTAATGGATGGCAAGACAGCACAGGTATATCTGACGCACAGGGACGACAGCGAGGCACGTCGCATCTGATTCAGAGCTTAGCGGAAGGAGGGCTTGCTTTCGATCAATAGCTTCTCGTTGATGAGCACAATAAAGCAGCAGACTGAAGAGAATCCTCACAGATCTCACCCACTCACACACAAGCTACCCAGAGAGACATAGTGTACAACAAAATATAGAGGTGTGCAAAAGTTTTGGCATCCAATATGACTTGAGCTCTCAGATTACTTTTACTGAGGTAGCTTGTTCAAAGACATTATTAGAAAGGGCCAGGTGATCTACATTTAATAGCTTTACAAAGACTCTGACCCAACAATCAGCAGCCATTGGCTCATCTAAACATCTGCGTAGCACTTGTAGGATTGTAGGATGACTAGAATGGCAAATCGAAACCTGGTTGACCACAAATGACCTTCAAAAAGCACATATATGGCCTTCCTAGAACAGTCATCAGAAAAGAAAACATACATGTGTATACATACATACTTGCATACATATGTACATACACTATATAGTAACAGAAGGATTGGAAAATAATTATTGAATTCTGGTGTTTTATTCAGTCCCATTGCCACACACCTAACCACACATTAGTGAAAGAATGTGTAATTCTAAAGAGCTCACTGAATTCCAGCGTTGTACTGTAACAGGATGCCATAGTCACAACAAGCCAGCTGGTGAAATGTCTTTCCTCCTAGATATTTCACCATCAATTGTGAGTGGTATTATTGACAAACACTGGAAGCGTTTAGGGACCACAGCAACTCCCTCACTAAGTAGAAGACCACGTAAGATTACAGACAAGACACAACAACCATATTTACCATTTTGTGTTGGACACAGATGTAATTTGGCCTCCGTCTTTAACCCATCCGTGCAGTGAACAAACAAGAGGGGCATTGATATAAGCACTAAAACTGCAGTGGGGGCTTTGTGTTTTGGCATTGAAAACGTGTGTTCTGTGGAGTGACTGCCCCTATCAGGCAGTCTGAAGGATGAGTCTTGGTTTGGCAAATGCCAGAAGAACATGTAGACATGTACCACTGTACCAACTGTAAAGTTCAAATTCAGAGAGAGCAAGAAAGGGAATGGCCTTTGAGTGAGAGTAAAAAGTAGAAAGAGTTAGAGAAAGAGCTGCAGGATGGCCTTTACCACACACTGCCATTAGTATGTGCGGCACCCCACGGGGGAACACTGGGAAAAGCTTCTTGTGGCTCTCAGACAGACAGGAAAGCAGAAACCAAATGTTCCGCAGAACATACTGAACATTCCCCACAGCTGCTGATATTCAGTCGAAGACAGTTATTGTTCTGAGCAAGCCGAACATTTATGACGACAAGTTCAATATATTCTCCTCAATATTCAAGAAAAAAAGGCTCAGGGGAAGCATCCGCTTCGTGAGTGATCTAATCTCGCAGCCTAACACGATAATATCCAATAACACAAGGCAATCCAGATGTAGGAAGCAGAGTGTACGTTTTGAGTATGGCAGACTAATCTTTTTGTTTGAAGGATATTATTTCCTCTAATGTAGCTTGGTGAAAGCAAGCAGAGCAGTCCCCTGGTATTCGCCATTTAAAAGCAGCCACTAGGGTAAAAGCCATTCCTCCCTGGATTCATCCTCATGTCTCTCAAACGAGTGAGTGAAAGGCTCAGCTGCAGAGGGGGTGCCCAGGGACCTCAGACCAGATCCTCACAGGCAAAAATGCAGCTCCACTCCATAACTAGCATGTCTGAAACACTCGAGGATTACATCCTCATATCCTGGAGGAAATGAAACAGGTTTCTGGTTCCCACTGTGGCGATGTGGAGATGTCACACAAATTACAAATGGATGAAATCATTTATGCTTGAATTTCTGTAAAGTTGTGACTCCCTCTGTATGTAACAAAAATGCTACATAAATATCGTAATACTGAAGCTGAAAATGCTCACAGCTGAAAAGCATACTCCAGAAAGCATACTCCAGTATATTCTGATGAGCCAAAATGTCAGAACTGGGCCGAGGAGCAATGGAAGAGGATGACCTGGTCTGATGAGTCCTATTTTCTTCTACATCATGTAGATGGTTGGGTACATGTGTGCCAATTACCTGGGGAAGTAGGGATTTCAGGATGCACTTTGGGAGGAAGACAAGCCTGTGGGGGAGTGTGATGCTCTAGATGTCAGGCGACTACCTAGACATTGTTGAAGACCAGGTACACCTCTCCATGGGAATGGTATTCCCTATTGGCCTTAGCAGGATAATGTGTCCGGCCTCACTGCAGGAATTATTTGGGAATGATTTGACAAACATGACAGAGTTCAATTTTGGCCTGTTGCCTCCCCAGATTTGAATAAGATTGAGTATCTGTGGGATGTGCTGGATCAACAAGACCTACAGGGCCTGCTGCTAATGTATTGGTCAACATACCACAGGCCACCTCCAGAGGTCTTGCAAGGGCTATGCCTCGGCATGTGGGTGTTTATGTAGGTGTTTATCCACATATACATGAACAGATAAAGAGGCGGAACCGATACACTCATTGAAAAAACCTAGGAATGAAATATTAACCTAGGAATGGTCTGGTAGGTTTTCACAGGACTTTTTCTGGCCACGTCACACGTTTTAATGTACTTGTGTCACATGCACAGCCATCCGGCACAGTTTGCTGGTTACCTAAGCAATCACAGCACCGCTAATGATACAAGAGCTACTATAGACATTGAGATATCAGAACGGCGAACTCAGTGTTCACCTGCTCATTCACCTACTGAACCAAACCAAAGAAATGTAGAATTACTACTGAAGAGAGCTGGAAAGCCAAATAAGAGTGCAACAGAGCCCTCGCTAAAACCAGGATAAACACTGGCTTGACTTGAGAGCTCCATGAGCTAAAAAGACTTAAAAGTGACGAGTTAGCTTTTTTCTCGCAGAGTAAGATATTCTATTTTTGTATGACTAGCTACTAGAACAGGCAGTCAGGCTATCACTGCTGTGGATTTTATGTGTAGCTGTGTTACAGTGTAGTACCGTACAGTTACATTACCTGTACAACAACCTAGCTGGTTAGCTTGCTTATGCTGTTGCCGCTTAGCTAGTCAGCGACCTCCGACAATTTCAAGTGCTATCTTTGCTTTCGTTTTGTAAACACAACCTATACGACCACCTGACTGAGTGTGTGCTCTATATAGTTACTGGACTCATGCTAACCATTACACATTTTCACCAGAGAGGTCTCTAAATCCTCTGAACCCTTACGCTCTATCGCTTTAATAAATGCATTTACCAACAAATACAAATTTTACAAATATTTGTATTAATAACTTATATTAATAATGAATCACTGAAAGACTCTGAGCATAAGAGTGTTGGCCCCATCATCAGAAGATTACGAGTCTGATATCTGGTGATGCCAAAGTCTTCTGTGGCCTGTCCCAAACAGCACAACTGACCTATCTCCGTTGCCTGCTTCTCCCAATCACTCAGTGTGATGCAAGTCAGTGCAGGGGTCTGTTAGCTGACGCCACAGAATTGGCCATTAGCGATCTCCTCCAACCGCGCGCAGCTGTCTAATAATGTTAGCATTAGCGTCAGTTCGAAAAAAGATATGGTGGCTGGTTTCATGTGTCTTTGAGGAAGCATGTGCTAACCTTCACCCATCTTCCACCCACTGGTAGCACCATGTTATAGCCAGGAGTGGAACTGGAAAGAAAGCTTGAGAAAGCCTATAAATCATTACTGGTTATCTTGACTGGCATCAAAACTTTGCTCAAAACTGTCATTTTCTGTCGAACCAAACAGCCGTTCACAGACATAGTGTAGGCTTCTGCAGTTTTTAGACACCATCCTTGTAAACGGCCCTCGTGGCCTCTTCGCATAAAAGAAGCTATTCAACAGATCTGTGCCCCTGCAAGACACTCAGCTCTACCGCAAAAGCACCTTAATCTTGCTGCTGAGCGTCTCCAGGCTGAAAGAGAGACGTGCTGTGCTTGACTCTGTGGCGTTGCTTCGGGCTGCAGAGCACAAGTCAACAGTGCTAGTGTGCCTTGAGCTCTCCATTCATGAGAGGTCAGTTAGGCACACTGACAGCTATGTGTGTGTGTGTATATGAGCCTCTGAACACTGCAAACAAAACACACCTTCAGCTTCCTTGTCTGCAAGGTTAAACATCCTTACTTTTACAGCTGTAACCTGTTCTAAAACACACACAAACCCCTACATACACACGCACATGCCTCTTCAATACAAATTAGGTTGATGGTGAGAATGGTTAGAAGGTCATGGATGTTAAGTGTAAAAAGGCCTACATGCAGTGTGATGATATAATTGTATTAGGGCTTCCTCTGCTTCCTCTAAAACAAGCTACCTTAATTCCTATAGTATCTCAGACTCCATATACACTGGGTAGAGGGCAATATTATAGCAAAAAAGGAAATATTCAAATAACAGACCCTGTGCTGTTCCCTTTGTGGCCTTGTAATCTAAGTAGGACGTACCTGTGTACACAAAGCCCAGGCAAACACAACCGCCCCCCCTTCCCTCCCTCCCAACCCCCTGTGTTTGAAGTGAAACAAAGCAGTAATGAGTCATGCAGCAAGATGCACAGTATGATGAATTAATTCAGTTAGACCACTGTTTGAAATTACATTGTTAAATGACATTAGAGGTAAATTGCATTAGCTTCAACCACATTAACTTAAGGTTAATGTTTTCCTAGAATATCACAGTGGCGTTTTTTCCCCCTGTGGGGGAAAAAACAAAGAAACACGCCATGATATCATGAAACCTGTGACCGGTGGCGTGGCTATGAAAGTAAACTGCGAGAGCAAACCAGGACAGTTGCGCTCAAAACGTTTCACTCTTCAAACTCAAAAAGGCCTTTAGCATTGCCTGTATAAACGTCTCTCCAATCAATGCCCCAATTACTGGCTTCTGCTCAATCAAAGAGAGCAAGAGAGAGAGAGAGAGAGAGAGAGAGAGAGAAAGAGAGAGAGAGTGCATGTGAGCGAGAGAGTATCAGATATTGAAAGATGGCTGCCAGTAGCACTGTGGAAGCAGTTTCAGTAAACAGTGTTTTGCATGGTTGGAGATCTGGAGATCTCTACTGTATCAGCTTCCGGAGCTTCCACAAACCATGTGTGCCACAGCCATCAGCACTGGCATCGTGCGGGCGGGCTAAGTCAGTCTTACAGCCGCGAGAAACGTGTGAGGAAAGCCAGGAGCCGGCAAGTACACAAAACGCTTCTGCAAATCAAACAGAAGGGAAGGGAGCGGTCAAAATCCCCTCTTCAACCATTAGTCCTTGTTCCAGCTGTCCACTGTTTAACTTAGTCATGTGAGGCTTCACTCATCCCTCAGGCTAACGCAGTCTCTCCTCACCTAGAGGGGGGTGTCTTCAGACGGAACGTGCTAAAGAGAGACGAGGGGTGGGAATTACAGTGGAGATGGGGCTGTGTAAACAGTGCTGATGTATGCTCAACACACAGTACTTCATGCACTATATGACGTCTCATTCCGTTGTGCAGAGATGTCAGTCATGAATCTTTAGTAGGTAGGCTGTGAAACACAGTTTCGTTTTCTGACATACTGAAGTTGCTTGGGGGCACCATGTACAGACTGAAAAACTCTCATACTGTAGTGTTTATACTGTCTGTCAAATGTTTGGGGACACTTAGCTTTAAAATAAGTAACTGTTTTATCCTTTTTGGCATGTCGGTTTACAGTGGCTCTGGGTGGTAAAGATATGCAGAATTTTCTGTGTACAATATGTTAGCATGGCATCAGAGCATATGTTTGCATTATTAAAGTTAAAGCAACATTACGTAGCCTTTGTACATTAACCCCTTTACACAGCCTAGGGCCAGCCATCGAGCCAAAAGTGTTATAACAAGCTTCTACTACCTCCTATTCTATTACAAAAAAGAAAAAACAGTTTGTACAGAAGAAGTCCCAGTAGTTACTGAGTAATGCACCTTAGTGTGTAACAAGCCTCTTGAATAGCATCTCTATTGTTGTCACTCCAGGGCGCTATAAACTCAAATATTACAAAACCGGTAAAGCCGTCAGAAAAACTCTGGCCAATTTTTGAACAGCTTGACAGTCGTAGTTCATTGCACACTTTGATGAACATGATAAAATTATACCCCGATTACCCATTACATGATATAAAAAAAACAACACATGCAAAAAAAACAGCTCCAACTAGTTGAGGCATGGACTCCACAAGAGAAGATCTCCAAGAAATTAATAGCAGATGCTTTAAGTACTGTGAGTTTTAAGGTAGAGCCTCTATACATTACATCGCTAGTTCTCCTGTTGTCCTTCTTTGAGCACATTTTATATGGAATTAATCACTGCACACTGGAAATGCCCTACAATACCTGCAGTTTTGGAGATGTTCTGACCCAGTCATCTAGCCATTACAAACTGACCCTTATTAAAGTGGTTCAGATTCTTATGCTTGCCCATTTCCCTGCTTTCACCACATCAACGTCAAGAATGAACGATTCATTTGCAAGATAAGTAATGTCATGACTGATCAGTGTATCTTAAGTATTACTAAATAGCAGTTAACAAAAGCTTTTACCTCTTACCTATAAAGCAAATATGAAAGTTTTTTGTTTGGAAACACAGAACGTTTGCTGGCCAGTGTCTCTTTAGGTAATGAGTTGATCAGCTGATTTCACAGTGATCACACCTTCCACATTGGGCCAGCAGGACTGAAGGAACTGGCTTTTAGCAGAGAGAGAGAAGAAGCAGTGAGAGTGGGGGTGGGTATAGCCCTATCAGCCTTGTAATCTGTAATATTTAGAAAGCACACCAGCGAGCGTATGGCAGAGAAGACTGCCTGGTGCAGATGATATGGAGGTCAGGGCACAATTTTGAAGGCCTTTGAGGATTACTTTTGTAGGACTTTAGGTAACCTTGTTATGAAACATTGGCCATGGGCTAGAAGGTTTTGAAGGACAAGCCTGACCCCTTTTATGTGCCATTTGTAAGAGCTGTTGGTTGCGGCAGGTTGGGTATGTGGGAAATCCAGACATATTAGACAACACTGCTTTACTTTTCATTTTACATTTTATTTTAAATGTTTATTAAACTTGGTCCAGGAGGATCCAGGAGAATTCCAAAAGGACTTCAATTAGCTGATTAGTCAGATCTGGGAACAACACCAAAATATGCAAGGTTAATGTTTGTCACAGAGGTGTTTATCCCTATTGGAAAAAAAACAAAAAAGGAATTACTATCATAATGAAAATCACAAGGACATTATACTTATAGCTAGTGACCTCCACCACTGCTTGAATGGTTTGAGCAGAGCCTGTGTGCAGGACTGCATTTGAGTGCAGGGTATATTTGCTGAACCAGTTGGCAGACAGTGTGTTTTGCTGTAGATTAGCAGGGCAAAGGATCACCTCGGTCCAATTCACACTCACAGTCTTGGGTTCTGCCCATTTGGGTTTGCCCAAACATGGTCAAAAGTTGAAAGAGAGAGCAGGGACAACTGTCAAGAGTTCCCTGCTCACCCCCAAAATTGTACCGAAACAGCCTAGCAAAATAAGAATTCCAGCTGAGGGGATTAATTACGGGAGAGATAGTCTCCGGATCCGCTGCCCTTTGGCTACGACATGAGGAGACTGCAATATTGGGAGTGAATATTATTGTGGCAGCTAATAATAGCTTGGAATGTTACGGCCTGTTGCAGGTTTATCCCATTTCTTTCCTTCGTTTCCGGGTTGAATGAGCATTTATGAAGAAGACGAAGGCTAGATGGATAGATAGAGACAAAAACAGACAGCATTTGGGGGGGGTGGCAAGAGAGGCACAAGTGAGACCAAGTCAAAAGCGAAAGCTCCGCAATCCCCTGAATTATCTCCCTGCCCAAATATGTACCTATATGAAATGCTTCACCAAATTATAGCTTCTGCCCCTCTAACCTCTTCTACAGATAAGGCAACACAAGAAACCGGGAGCATATTTTCAGGATTCACCGAAATAGAACACTGCCTTATACAGAGGCAGGCAGGCAGGAGAGGGCAGCAGGGGTTAAATAATTCCCCAAACTGTCCAGAGAGCAGACTTGCAGTGCACTGATATGACGCACAGTAACATGCTTGGCCAAAACACAGCTTGAATAAAGATTACATAATGCTCTCTGAAAGGTGACAGCCGTAGGTATCTGGGGATATGACTGCTGCGAGTTAGTCCATCAGATGAGATGGGGCATTTTTTTTTTGTATCTCAAGGGGTAAAGCTTGCCTTTTCAGAGAAAGAAAGATAAGCATAATTAGTCAAGATCACTGGCGGTGAACTACTTAAAAGATGACCGCAATTAATATGCAATTAATATGTATATTACAGGGGAACGAGAACAAGCAGTGATCTGTGCTGTTCCAGACACTTAAAAGGAAAAAAATGTGAATTGTACATCAGGGCTGAGCTGCAATCCTTTCCATTCGATTGTCTGCCCCCCCCCCCCACACACACACACCAACCTCCCTTTTATCTTACTAGAGGGAGAAAACCTTTCTTGACAAACAAACACCACACAGATGTTGCTCTGCTCTGACACCATACATCTCCATGGCAACCTTATTCCAGGGGACCGCCAGGCCGTAATGGCCAGTGTTCTGCTTTGCTGAGGCAGGATGACTTACTGTGCACGTCTCCTGGTAGCACTTTACACTCCAAATGGGATCCCAGTGTATATAGAGGCCTATTCACTCGAGAGTTTTTCTTCCCAGAAGAAAAACTACACCAAAACATTGCACATCTCCCAGGAGCTACATTTCATTATTCTCATTTACCAGCGCCTGGGTGAAATACAGTCTAGATATCTAGATGGCTGAAAGGCACAGGCAGGAGGTGAGTGTTGCATAACAGTGTGCAAATGCACTCATAAAATAAAGGTGCCACTCAATAACATCAATATCAACTTCAGCATGTTGACACATCAAGCACACAATTGTTACCACAAACCATGAAGCAACTTTGCATATTAGTGTTTCTATTTGTTTGTACTTTTGTTTAGTGATCGTACTCTAATGGCTGATGTTTACTAGGTATCAATACAGACAGACAGTTTGTAAAAGGATTCTGCTATGTCTATAAAGTGATGCTAATGGGGAATTCTACCATTCGTCTTGAATTGCTACATAGACTTGAGGCTACGATGTAAGCAAAGTCATGCAGAGCGCTTTGGTGTGAAATGTTATATATAATATAATGTTATATAGAAACCTTTGAGTCAATTGTTCACAGTGGTGGTGAGATGTCTAAAGAGCGTGATGCCTCTAAAGGTTTTGAGTTATTATACAAAATGGTTAAAAATATGATGCCCAGCATCCAAAGAAAGCCCTAAGATTAAGTTTCGACCTTCAATGTATTTTTAGCACATTGATGGTGGAAAGATATACATGTGGGGTGCTGCAAGGCAAGTCAAACTGTATTTTTGTCACATTTACTACTGTTTCACCATCATCCGAATGACCTATAAATCCAAAAAGACATGTGCAGGTTCATTGGTGGATAGTAAATTAAACGGTTATATTTGCATGAGATATCGCAACCATGGTTCCTTTCACTGTCCCATTCCCATTCCAACTAATGTGAACAACTTTGCTTACATCTCAATGATTATATTATGCAGACATTTTGAAAGATTCTTATATGGAAATATGGTATAGTAAATGATTCAGAATTGACAAAATAAAGATGGAAATGTGTTTATTACACACCAATTTTAAAACTTCTTTATATCATAGTCAGTAACACGTTACAGTATTAAATATAGTTGCTTTACGCTCCATAAGATCACACCTAGCAAAACCCCTGCTGATGTCTGCAGTTCTGTCTTCTTAGTAGTGAAAGAAAAGTACTAGAACAGATCTACTCCTGTAGACACTACAACACTATTGTATATTATTTTGAATAGCTGACCTCCCTTTATTTCTAGTCCAGTGGTCAACAATGTTCTTCCTACAACTTCCTCCTCTAACCCAAATACATCCATCATTCATTCAGTTAATGAAGTACTTCTGAAGGCAGTAATCAGATGATCAGATGAGGTCAGGTGAAGTTTGAGATAAAGGCCTACAGGAAGGTAGATCTGCCAGAGCATGGTTGGAGAACACTGCTCTACTCAACAGTAGATTCTGAGTCAGCCTCCGCAAACAAATGTTAAAAACAGAACTGAGAACTGTGTGCAGAGAACTGAAATTAACTGATGCTGAACCAGTATTACATGCTGCAGTCCAAATTATTCATAACTACAACTGTGGGGAAAAAAAAGAGTGGTTGAGTGGTTCCAAAGTAATGTGGGTTAAAACTAGGGCTGGGCGATATGGTAAAAATACTATATCTTGATTTTTAAGGACTTTTTTTGCGATATACGATATTTATCATAATACATGTAATCACACAGGATCTGAATAGTAGTTTATAAGAGTCTGTCGCTGCTGATGTATTTAACATCAGCAGCGACAGACTCTTATAAACTACTATTCAGATCCTCTCCTGTACTAAATAAAGCTATTTGTAGTCTAGATCTGCTGCACTTCATCTAATTGAAACAGTCTAATTACACTGCTTGTAAGGAAACCTGCAGCTGATCAGTGTTTATTAAACACTAGCAGTATCCTCCATATGCTTAGAGGAGCATACTGTTATCATGATAACACAAATTATCACAATACAATAAAATATTGTCATATTGCCCAGCTCTAGTTAAAACCAAGGAACCCTAATTTTAAATTATTCAAATATGCACATTTACATGTATAATATATCAAAGGGTTATGTACTTTCAGCAGTAATTTTATTAAAGTGAGAATAATGTGTACATTTGAGTTGTACAGTATTTTCAGTGTACAGTAAGAGCACCTGTCCATCTGTTATTTTCCACCACATTGTTTTCTTGCAGTTTGCTCACATAACTGGCTTAACTGATGTTCTACCTGCCATTTTAACATCATTTAATATTATTCTGATCCTACAAAATCATTGAACAGTGTCTCTAGAAAAGCTTGGTCTAAAAGTAAAGTGACAAACTGCACCGTGGGCAGGCACCAGCATGTATTTATCGATGCTGGACAGGTTATTTATGCCAGGTACTGCAGACACTTCCCTTAAGAATCACAGTCATGTTGCGTAGGCTGCACAAGATTGTCAGTGATTGTGGGTTCCTGAGATTAATGCTGTAGTATTTCAAACACACAGTCTTACCAGACAGATGTTAGAGTTGAGTCCGGGACGGCTAGACAGCTGAGGTCAGCAATGGATGAGGTTCTGCAAACACACACAAAAGAAACAATACTGTCAAGGAATTATTATGTAGGACAATGGTCCCCAACCCTAGTCCTGGAGGCCCATATTTTACAGTGCTTTCCCTGCTCCCAGCACACCTGCCCAACAAATCAACTTAAAGCAGGGGAAACACAAAAACGTGGCCAATATCTGAAAATATCTAAAGGGAATGGTTCTATCAGAATAATATGAGCACCTACCTAATAGTGTGAATAAATGTTTCATATTTTTATTGACAGTAATAGCATTGAAACATTTAAGCAACTATTAAATCAAGGTGTAATCTCACAGCTGCTCGCTATCTGGTAAATCACAAAAGCTTTTATTTGAGACTAGTTTACCAAGGCTTGGACTTGTGTTATATGATTGTTCAATGAAAGAATTAAGCATTTATAAAGTTCTGCTTGCAGCTAACTATGTGTCATTGTTTGTACCGTTATGGCAAAAAAATGGTACATTGATGATAGTATATAATATAGTGAAATTATCCAATTAATTCCAATAAATCCCCATAGTTACCAAAATTTCCATGGAATTTCCATTCAACGTTCCCATGGAAAGTTACCGGTAATTTACTGGAAATTTATTGGAAATTTTCCACCCCTTCGCAACCCTAGGTGATCCATGGGCCACTGACGCCATATGGAAACTAAGACTGACAAGCCACTGTGGAGCAGTTAACCTCTATAACGAACACCGTCCCTCACCTAATATAGTCCATGCCATGGTGTCTCATCCAAGCCTTGGGTGGTTATTCCTACTATGGTCATAATGTTCTGATATGACTCTTCTTCATAAAGCTAATCCAGGTTAATGTAGTCTCAATTTCGACATTTCAGAAATGTTTATGTATCAGCATCAGCATTAACATGGATATGAACACGAAAAATATCTGCCAATTTCCACACATTAGAACCTCCTCAGTAATTTAAACCAGTTTATATAGTACTATAATAAAAACAACAATGTGCAATAATGACAGTACTGTCAATGGCTCACTCATACTCCACAACCTGCTCTTCACCTCTTATCCTCCTCTACTTTATGGCCAGCAGAAAGGTTAGGAAGAGCAACAGTAACACCAGTGTTTTTTAATTTGCTAACTTCAGCCCATCAAGAGGTTTCACAGACTGAAGTAGTCCTACGAGAGCTCTCCAAAAAAAGGTTTCAGGCCATAAAAGGCAATAATCATTACTGTATGATGTAGGCATGATGGTGGACTAAACATAGTGGGAATATGCCATCATATTTATCTCTTCAGTGTCACTGGAGAGACTTCTGTTTGCGTCTGGGAACCGAAGGCCTTGATTATGTATTTTTCTGAATGCATCACCTAGAATGACTCATGCTATTAATACATACAATCCAAATGTACCAAGCAAGATGCAATCACCACCGGCTTTCCAATTTGCTACTGCAATCCTGTTCACAACCCCTGTCTCTCCTTATAGCAGGCAAATCCCTGTAATGAGAGATGTTTATTTTTAGACGCAAACGCTGTTATGTCAGGTAACATTAAGTGTTGCTACAAATATTCTCTTGATTAGATAATCTGATAAAATGGCTATAATCCCAAAACCTGTGGACAATCTCAACAGTTTAAAGCATTGACGGGCTCTCTTATGGAAAAATACAACACCTTTGTCTCCTTATCTGCTGCACTGGTGCATCGCTTAATTGAAAAAGAGCTTGGGCATTACCACAGCAATAAAAGTCTTCTCGAGAAAGATGTATTGCATACAAATATCAAAACGGCACTCTTAAAATAGTGTGGGATGCAGAAATCAGCAGGAACAAGGCAGCTTTAAGATGCTGTAATTACAGAAGGAGTGGTGGGAGTAATTAGAGAGTGAATGGCGTTTCCTGAACACAGTAGAGGTGTTGACACACCACAGACAGCCCGCCTTCATATTCCTCACAGCTGCTTCATGGGGCTTCTGGTGAGATTACAGAGAGGGCCTCATTTATCGTCCTTCAGCATGCATTAGAACTGGGGACTGATACACATTACTTGTAATGAGGATACCTCTGAAGATACCTCTGATAATTCACCTCTGAAGTCCAAAGAGCAATTAGCATTTGACCTTTGCACTGTGTCATCAAAGTAAATGAGGTGTGTGAGTGATGAAGAACAGATCAATCTCTGGAGCATCCACAGCCACAGGTAGCACATATGCCCATGAAATGTGGTCTTCATTTATTCTTGTTATACAATTACATTTAATATGAAATATTCTGCCAATCTGAAAAGCTTTGCATTTTAAAACTTGACAAACAATGACAAGGTAACACAAAGTCTTTCATCTTTGGAGCCGAAGCTTTGGTGTTTAGCTAGAAAACAGTCACTATATTAGTCTAATTAGCTGTGTCAGCCTGAATCTCACAAGTCAGACTTCTGTCTGTTGTCTGAGTGTCTGGTGCATTTTGCCGTTTCACTTCGTAAGCAGCAGGCAATCAGATTGACATACAAACTTACCAACCACAGGTTGCTGTTTTACCATTTAGAGGCAGAACCCTCAGAACCCAGAAAAAAAACTTACCCCTAAGAAACAAACTACAATGCACAGCAAACTAGACAAGGATATCTCTCTTAAGAACTCCTAAATGTTTCCAAGAAAAACGTAAGATGTGATGCAGTCAAAAACTCCCAATCCAGCGACAAATTAAGAGCTTTCCATTCACCTACATAGGCGTGGTTTCTATCCTAACCTTTTAAAAATGTGCTTAAAACAGAGGAAAATAAACAGCATTGAATAAGCATCATTTGCTCAGATCACATGGAAAAGTTGATTTTTGAATATGTGATGACATCATCTGACAATTTGACATGGCTGTGGTGATGTTTACAGGGATTCAGTGGGCGACAGCCAAATGGGGGAGCAACTTAAGCCTTCATTAAATGGGGCACTGGCCACTCTACCCGCCGTCTCTCTGAACTGTGGGCTGTGGTCATGTACAGCTGACAAGGGGCTGTCAGTAGTGTTTTATCGAAAAGTTTGAATCTCTCCACTGTACGCTGCATGGTAAGTGATAGGGATGGGGGCTGATCCAAGCGTATTTTAATGGATCGGGTGTGGGCTATTTTAACCCCAATCCAGTTCTGATTTGTTGTTTTAACCATGGTGTTCAGAGTGCCATTAACAGACATTATCGCCCAGCCAGCAGCAGTAAGGACATTCTCAGAAGGTAAATAAAAGAGTTTAAGAGTCTGCAGTGTGGAGCTATTTTACAGTAAAACAAGAAAACATACCATGATATCTGTTCTTTATATGATATCCTTTACCAGCGGGAGAACCGCACATCTTTCTTTATTTTTAAACCAGCACTGAAGAGCTTGTTCAAAAACGAGTGGAGGCTAATGCTAATACACACACTCTATAGAAACCCAAATCACAGCACATTCAACCACTATAAAACAGTTATTTCACACCAGTAATCGACAAAAAAAAACCCTTAAATATACATATATATTGCTTACATGGTGTTCAAAACAAGTAACAGGTAACAACATTTCTTAAAAGTGTGTATGCAGTGCTTGCTAATTGGTGGGCAGTGGGTCTAAGACTTAGGCAATGGCTGCATTAAGCAATGGCTAACAGTGCTAAATAAAAACACATTCACAACTAAAAGTATTGTTACTGCACATCACTAGTTGACAAAAACCCCCAAAAGAAATTAGTTCAGAGTATGTACCACTTCACACACATAACACATAAAGTGATGTCACTGCAGTGCTTTAAAGTAAGAGGTGAGCTGAATGATCATGACGGGCAGTCCGACAGGCAAGTCTGTATTATAAAATATTAAAAACACTACAAAATGGCCCTAACCCTAACCCTAGTCGTCTTCCATGCAAAACAAACAGTTCAAGACGTCATATTATATAAGAATATAAATGTTCTAAAAACAGTCTTACATCAGACATCCCTAATTAACAATGTCGGCTAATAAACATTATATGCTATATATATATATATATATGTATATGTATATATATATGTGTATATATATAGCATAGATATATATATATGCTATATTTGCTATATTTGATTATTAGATCTGAGACTGTCTTGACAGACCAACTCGTGATACGCCAATTTAGGCATGCAACATTAGATAAAATGAATAAAGAGGCTATTAAAGACAATATGAATTAATAATAAAAAAGCCTTTTGTCTACCAGACAAGGGGGAAGTTGAGGTTGCAGACAGGGCTGCACAATACATGAAAGAAGACACTTGCATTGCTACAAGACTAAGTGAAAGAGCGAGAGAAGAAGAGAAGGATAAGTGCAGAAGCAGTGTTCCGTGTTTGCCATGAGCGGAGGCGTGTGGAGACTTTCATCGCCTGGCGTCACACTGTCCATGCCCTGAGCGCACTGTCTGTCCCTTGAGAAGCAGAAATGAGGCCTGTCATTCACTGCCTAATTCCACATCGATGCCTTCTCCAGTCTCACCACACCACACATCTCCTCCTCCTCCTTCCCCCACTGCCTAATTAGCAAATTCCATTAGCCAGGTGGGAGCTGGGTGTCCAGGGCCAGCTTCAGAGGCACCTGTTCCTTCCTGCCGCTCACACACACTACTGCCTGCTCAAACGTGACAGAGCTCAGGCAGGACTGCCATCAATTACTCTGCATGTGTGTGTGAGGAACGTGGAGGGGTTTGTGTAAGTATAATGGAGCTAACTGTGATGAGTTATGGGCTAAAGTGTATTTTAGTAGTACAAATTGAGGTGTCTAATCAATTACCTAATTACTTATATAATTACAAATATTAATATCGCTAAATCTTTAATAGAACATGTTAGTTAGTTAGTTAGTTAATGGGGGTTTAACAGCAGGACATGGGGGGGTCAGATACCTGCTTTTAGTCTTGTAATTGATAGGCTTTGGTTTGGGTGAACATGTCCTTTATTGTTGATGCTCTCTGGAGTCTGTTTCTACCGTTGTGGTAAACTGTACATTCTGTTAGTAAATGCTTTACTGTAAGGGGGTTTGCTCCCTTACTACTCTTGTCTCTTAAAACTGGGGAGTGTGGTAACTTTGTATGTCCGGTGCGTCATCTAGTGTATGTGACCTGGTCCCATCTATTTTTTTTTAGGTTTTTTGAAGTAGGTCGTCATTCTATTACTAATACTGGGGTCGACAATAATGGTTGTAACATAGCAGATTACAAAAATGCTGAGCTGATGGCTTCACAATAAACAAACATTTTGAATTTAATACGATGCAATTCAATCAATACATAATTTGCAAAATATAAGTAAATCAATTTGAGCCAAAAGTACAGTTAGGAAACTAAAAGGCAAAGCTGTGTTGATACTTTAATATATGTTTATATTCATATATATTCAATCATTTATCATTTATGTTTATCTTTGATGAACGTGGATATTATTAACACGCTTCATCAGAATTCAATCAGACGGAATCAACGCTTCCCTTTTCTCCCCACTGTACATTCATAAAGACCACAATTATTCAAATGCATGATGATTGGCACATCCGATTGGTCCTGTGGAGACTCTTTCTGGGCCTCTTAACCAATCAAGCTGATGGAGTTGAGAAAGAGCCAATTAGCATCTACTTTGTGCTGATGCTATGGCAACCATTTTTGCGGAAGTTGTAGGCTTAATTTGATGTCCCTTGGGCTGTGGAGGCTACTGCTGAGGTGTCTCTGTGTGTGTGTGCGTGTGTCTGCATGTCTGTGCAGTGAATTTTGATTAAATGTTTAAAAGCTTAACCCTTGAATGTCACAGTCATCACAGATGCCAAAAAAAACATGATTACACAAACTTCACTCATCTGCATCTGAAATAACAAGCAAAGAAATGATAAAAAGTACAAATGAAAAATTTTCACAAAGTTTTAGGACTTGAAATTGAAGCAAAATGTTGTTCTTCCTATCAAACCACATTAAATTCCATTTGAACACAGTTAGATTATTGAAAATACATTTTCCACCTGCAATAATGGTACTTTGTGAATGAAGTATCAATCAGAATTGCAACTTTGTAGGTGTAAAGCATATTCTATGTATTTAAATGCATTCTGTAATTCAAAAGTGATAGACTGTAGACACAAATATACCCGTTAAGAATATTATATATATATAGTTTATATATATTCTATTCTATTATATATATTATTTATTATATTATTATATTATAAAAATGAGGGTCTAATAACTGTAACATAATGTAATAATATAATGTAATATCTTTCCACGTTTTTAAGGCATAGAAACTGTTGGTGGAATACAGTTTTTTTTTTCCCGAGACTGTGTCACCCACACACTTACAGTCTGAGAAGCTGAGCCTCACTTTAAATGTAGGTTGACTGTGAATACTGGATTCTGGGGCAAGAATGTGAGGCAGTCTTCAAACAGATATGCTCCCTATTTTCCTACAGGAGAGTTCATTCTAACCGCACACAGACTTCTCCTAATGCCATGTTCATTCTAACTACAATGCATAGCAAATCTGTAGTACCGTTTTAAAATAGTGCACGCTACAAAAAAACTAATTAATGGTCTAATTCGCAACTGACCCATGCCATTCCCACCCCCCGTTTCCACACAGAACAAGGGGAGGTCAAAAGTAGTTGTTTCATGTATAGATATGAACTCTTTCTGGTTAAATATTTAACCAAACTGCATTTAATAAATGGACTTCCAAAAGTCAGTTGCCAGACTCCACACACACACAAGGTTAAGTTAAAAGAGCCAGTCGTTTTTCTAGCCAGCAGTGACGCTGACAGAGGCTTAGCTAAAGTTTATAAAAGTTTCTATTTCACACGTCGCTGCTTGACAGGTATTTCTTGTCTTCACGCTGTAACACAGCCACAAGTGCCTTGCTCTATATTAAATAGTGTGATAGCGAGCTACCAAAATAGCCTAGTCTTTGAAGTGAGCCGTGAAGTTTCCATCGTTCAGCAGCTAAATTAACAAGCAGTGTCATTAGCCTACAGGTAATGCGTCACTGTCAGCCGGCCTTCTGACCAGTTCATGTGCTTTTCTTATCTCCAGATTTCACATTCCCCACTGCTCCATGTCTGAATCGCTGGTATCTGCAACTGCTATCAAAATCCACAGCCAGTCAAGCTGCTAATGACTTCAACTCTGAATGAAGACCAACTGCCAGGTCTTGGTGACTGCGGTCATATTTGAAATCAAACCACACAGTGGTCCTGCACTGCATGTAGATGCTCTTCAGGGCAAACTGTTTCATACACACTTTACACAGAATTATCCCAAATCCACATTTACAGATACGTGTGCATTAACTTCATTATACTTTTATTTTCCAATTGTGCTGGTTTAGCACTTTTATGGTCCGTCCAGCCTAAATTAAACATTTAACCATTGCTGCATTTGTTGTAATCTTGCCTCTAACAGAGAGTGATGAAGTGGTTTGTAGAGCAAGATATTGAGGTTTAAACTACAACGAATCTGAGGTGTCTGTCAACGAATCTGACTGTTTTATGTACTAATTTATTCATTTAACTAAGGATAGCAAAAGAAAACCATGGTGTTCAACTGATGCTGTCCTTGGTTATCTTGTTCAGCTACCATTACAAGTATAATATAATTCTAGCTTGGTCGTATTTATTAGCCTATAGATCAGCAATCAGAAGCCCCTTTCAGACATGGAGCTGTGCGTATGAACGCAAATGTCTGAATTAGTTGTACCAGACATAACCCCACCTCTTGCCAGCCTCCTAGTACAAATTCCGGGTGATGTCGGGGTGTATGAATAGAGTGAGTAATTTTCTGGAGAATTCACACTGGCTGTGTTGTTGACATTTCTCATGCGAGTGGCGTAAAACCAAAATCCTAAGCTATTTCTGCAGAGTACTATTGCATTATGTCGTACCACCTGCATGCACTACCCAGGTGCTCTCCCTTGCCTAAACCACATGGACTTCTTCCAGTAGTGAGAAGTGGACAATCTCCAGCTGTAAGCTACATACATTCTCCGGACATAAATCCAGAGTTCATATGGGAAAACAGTTAAGAGCTGATGGTGGACCGCAGGGATACCGAATGGTTTTATGACTTTAGAAAACAGGGACGCCGTGGTTCCATTCCCTTTCATTCAATAAAAATAAGGTAAAAATTGTCCACCAAAATGTTGTCAAATTTGAATACTACATTACACAGTAAAAGACACGCTAGTTGCTAGTTTTAGGTTCCTGAGTGCTCAGAGCAAGGCCAGTGGAAAGTTAGTTAGTGTTTTTTGAATATTCTCAACCTGCATTGTTAAAAGTATAAAATCCTTGTGGACCTTTTGGAGGTTCTTCGTTTTAAAACTATGGGGGAACCTCTTAAGCTACTTCAAGGAACCTTCGAGGAACCTTCTTCTTCTAAAAATCTTTTTTTGAAGGTTCCTCAAAGCACCTTAAAAGGTTTCTCCATAGATTTAAATTGAACCTCTAAAAGTTCCTTAATGATCTTATACTTTTAAAAATAAACTCATGTTCTCACTATGTTCAAAAATTCCCACTGTTGAATGCTTATCCAGCTCAAACTGGACTAAAATCAACACTGTTTACTCCAATTAAAAAAAGTTCCTAAATGGTTATTGGCTTGGCTGTGTAGTTTTACAAAAAAAGAACTTTACAGCATGCAGGTTATTACACACATTATCATTTAAAAATCAACTTAATGTTTCTTTTGGGAACCAAACACAAGTTTTCAACAATGGCTTTGCTCCAAAGAACCCTTTATGGCCCCATTTTTTGTGTGTAAATTAAACACTGGGAATGGCTTATTTTGAATGCGATATAATCGTTCACACACAACAGTTACTGATTTTTTTGGTAAATCCCAGTGTCAAAACATAGACTAGTTAAAAATAATAATGAAAAAATAAATTGCTCATTGGAACTTCCCTTAAACAGTTGTCAGTTAAAACAAGTATCTTGTTTCATAATAGCCATAATGTCAGCTATGAGTGTTAACCAAAATGTTGAGCTTCCCTTGAAAAAATGCATCACAAAATTAACTTATGAAGGGCTTGGTAATCAGATAATGAATTGAATTAGGTGGACTACAGCATAGAAAACACTTGGCATTATGGCCCTGCAGGACCAGTGGATAACCCCAGATATACAGTTGTGATCAGACGTTTACATACACTTACCAACAATTTCAACAATTTCTTTATACTGCTCTTTTTCTTTTTTTTAATCACAAGTTTAAATTTCCTGAAGGTTTTCTAAAATCAACACAGGGCCAACAACAGCCATCAACAAGCTTCTCACACAATTCAAATAAAGTTTGTTGGTTTCTTGGCACCTTTCTTGGTTTCTTGCGCTTTTTGAGCACAGTCCACTTATTTTTTGATAGGGTTGAATTCAGGAATTTGGAAAGGCCATTCCACAATAATGTTTGGGGTCATTGTCCTGTTGGAACAGCCAACTGTGTCCATGTTTCAGCTGTCTTCATTATTCCATTCACTTTGTGCAATGTATCAGTTCTAAAACAGTGCTGCAACATACTGCTACCCCCATGCACCATACTGCATTACCAAGCAGCTTTTGGGGGTTGAATGCCTCACTTTTACTTCTCTAAACCTCTGTGTTAAGATGTTCATTTTTAACAGGGGATACTTTCTTGAACAGCAGCCTCTCAATCCATCCCAATGTCAAACCGGCTTGACTGCAGACAGCGGCACTGGTGTTCCAACAAATTCCAGTTCAATGGCAGGATTGTACCTCGTAGTTCCTGGGCTGTTCCTATCTGGGTTATTACTTATTTTCAGCTGAGGGTGACAGTTGGGGTCTTCTTTCAGACCTTGAAAAAGTAAATAGCTTGAACTGATAATCTTGGAATCTTCATTTCTTCTGAAATGGCTCCAAGAGACAATAATGACTTTACAATCATCCCGCTCAGATCTCTGCTGAGCTCCTTGTTGGTCAATCCAATGAGTGCTGTCAAACAAACCCTTCTATGTGGACACAGAGAAACTACCAGTTGGAGTCACTTATGATCACTAACAGGAGGTTAAGAGGACATCTTTGGAGTAATATTCTAAGGGGCTATGTATATTGTAGGTAAATTTATGACCTGTATGTATCATTTTGACCCTGTATTGATTTCTGAAAACACTCCAAAATATTAGTTGTCTATTATATGTTGTAAAGTACAGAAAATTTCTGAAAATCCAATATTGCCATGAGTGTACACAAACTCTGACCACAACTAACTTTCATGTATTAGGTCTGCAGGCTGTGTTTGGATTCACTACCTTGAATAATGACAACCTAGAGTCACGTGTAGTCACAGTTTGCTTTTTTTTTTCCCTCAACAATATACCTTCTGTTTACCCCACTTTGCGTCAGAACAATCGCAACATCATCAACACTGTAAGATCTCACCAAAAGAATTAGTCTCCAACAGGATGGGTAATAATAGACACCGGAGTGAGGATGCTCAGAGTCACGTTATGTGTTATGGAACAGAGGTCGACAGTTTAATTGGAAGTGCAAATTACGTTCACATGTAGCACTCCCACCAGTGGTTTGAAGCACGGGTGGAGTGAATGTGAACGGGGAACGTGTTTCCAGTGGGGGGATGGAATTAGAAAGTGCGGATAATAGCTTTTGGTTTGCACTGTTCCTAAGTATTTTTAGACTCACATATGCAGTCCAGGAACGGGACTCATTTAGCAGATTTCTAGGTGCTCAGCTAGAGACGCCTCGTGGACGGCACGTGATGATGTGATGGAGAGGATATTCCAGGTCATTGTTATACAAGACAATGTGCTCTCAAGTAAGTTATCTGATTGGATTGTGGAAAAGAATCAACAAATGAATAAATGAATGAATTTAATGCTTGTTAAGCAGTTAAACGTACATACAAATTATCCTGGGAGTCCAAATTATCAATAGAAACCATCATATGTCTTCACTTGTGGTACCTACATACTCGCAGTTGAGAATGTTACAGAAGCTTTAGGGACACAGGTGCAAAGATACAGTAACACTGAGCATCTCTCCTTCCATAACTGTGAGTAACTAACTAATAAAATACCTTTAAATAAAGCGATGAAATCATTATACAGCGAACAGTGTCACATGCTGTATTCCTAAAACATTTATTTAAGTAATTACTGTGCTGGTAGTCTTAAGGGGTTGCTGTGGTGTCCCGAGAGGGGAAAAGAAGTGCAGAGCGAAACTTTAAGTGGTCCACAATCTGCTGCAAACGCCAGCTTGGGGAGTTTCTATAGTAACTACAAATGGTGAGTAAAAACATCCACTACGGCTGGCCATAATGTAATACATTTGGCGCACAGAAGAGTAACAGAAGTGGCCTTCAACTTAGCCTTGCGCAACTGTAAATCCCAGGCAGTAAAACATGAGCCGATTTGTCTTAGAGGCTAACAAGGCCTCGTACAACACGAAAACTCATACATCACAGTCAGCATCGCTGCAGCAGACAAATTTTACAGCAGCATTTTTACGAAATCGAGATTGCCCGCAGATGACGCAGACCTCACTATTGGTATGCAACACCAAGCCTACAACAGCCATTAGAACAGGGGGCTTCTGTTGCGGCCTACGGAGAGATACAGCAGAGCAAGAGACATCTGTACACAATCTACTGCCAGCTTTTTAGTGCCACGGTCTTAACCAAATCCCAAAAAGGCTATAAATAAAACCAACAATGAGCTGCTGAAAAAGTAGTAAAACAGATGAGAGAAAAAAAAAAGTGTTGGACAGATTAAAAGCTGTGTCACCTTGCGTAACACTGTGGATTAAATCCCTCACGCTGCTTTGACAACCACCTATGCGTGCTCTATTTTTAGTCAGTCCATATGCAACAGTGGCAGCAATCCACACCCCTCTGGATCACAAAGTCCTCAGCTTTCAGGGGCGTATAGGTGCAGGTGCTGGATCTATAATTGCTCAGTTGTACTTACTGATGTGGACGGAGGGCTGTGTACTGTGTGATACTGGTAGACATCTATGTTTTAACCTGACATCGCGAAAAACACTGCAAATAGGTTCAACTGATAAACAACATAATATGTTCACATGATGATCACAATTTCACCCTAATAAGCGTTGCTTCATAGTAAGACACATTACGAGGGGAACCAATCCACTGGAAAAGGCAATTAGGCTTGGAAATGGTTGAAGGAAAACCAGACAGAGGAAGTTCAGCAACAAGACGGATGGAACCAATTAGGGAAGTAGCGTGGGCTGATGGTGATATACAGTATTTTTCACACACACACACACACAGACACACATCTGTTGATGCTCATACTGACACAAACATTTAAAAACCATGGAAATTACGACTATTTGCATTACAGAGAAAAGTAAGGAATAAGGTGCTGATGAATATAAATGCAGCAAAATGAGTAATATGCAGATATTTCATCGCAGTAGTCCAGCATTACCTAAACGTTCTGCTCTTCTGGAGGCTGGATTTCTCTCTAATGCTGTTTTTTAAAGTGAATATCTGCTGATACAGATACCGATTCTGATATTACCACACATCCCTAGATACAATAAAAGAAATCTAAGAGTCTATAAAAGAAACATCGTCCATATGGTCGCCAGGAGTGGGAATCAACTTGCCAACACCCGATAATAACAACAATAAGCCTTGCTTTGCATACGTTGATCAGCACACAAGATAAGCACAGGAACCTGTTGCACTTGATCTTGCCCTATAAAAGCTGAAAGTGCATGGAAATTGCTTTAAAAATGCATTCTCCTGCTCTCTCTCATCTGCTCTCTTTAGTCTAAGAAAGTCATCCATGACTGGCATACGGCCTGAAGGCGGGCTAAAACACTCCCTGACTGATTGGCCATGACTTAAATCACCTCAGTGCACCACCTTTCCACTTTTAGTCATTTCAGAATCATTTCTGTCTTTCAAAAGATAACAAAAATACACAAATATGTTACAGCAATGGCTTCGAGAAAAAAAAATGAAGCAGCTCACACACTCACCAGTGCTGCATTGAGTGTTTCAGTAGGAGCGCAGCATCTCTTCTCCTGTGAACAACAACAACAACAAAAAGATAATGAAGACAACAAGAATTCATTTGAAAGTTGAACATATCATCCTTTAGTCCATCACTTTCAGACTTTACAGTCAAGGTCAACAAGCATTAAATCACAATATCCTTAATGGCGGCAAAGGGGGGCTGTCTCTCTCAAACAATTACAGCCAGAAGCACTATGATTCGCTGTGTTTTCATCTGTCTTTTGGAAAAATATCCTCTTCCTTGTAGTGTCCAGGGTACTGACTCAGCTACTCATTTTTTTGTGTTAGTGGAAATTTCAGTCTAAAGGCAACCCTAATTTATCTATCTATCTATCTATATATCTTATATATTACTAACTTTCTATCTATCTATCTATAGGTTTTCTGTCACATAAACTCATATGACCAAAATAGATAACTTTTAATGGAAGTCAATGTAAAAAATATTCAAGTAAACCATTTCTATTAATCCATTCATCATGAATGTATATGACAATGTAAAGGACAATTGTCGGAATCGAATAAATAATAAAAATATTTATTATTAATGTATAATTCAAAGCTATGATAATAAACAGTAAGGCTTAATATGGTTAAGTGACATCATTGTTATTATTATTGTTATTATTATTATTGATAGTATTATTGTGATCATTTACATTACAAAATGTTTGATTTTTCTCAATATTGTGGACAAAGAGATTCCACATTTAGCACTAGTTCACATGGCATCAGTGCAGTGTAGTGTGTGGTACTGAATAAAATATTCACCTCACTTGTTTTTTTATAGTATTTTTTAAATGTGGTGCTTCTATATCTCCAGAAAAAAGGTAGATACTCCAAGTGAACAAGAGTATTCAAGTATCCTGATATCCTACCCTTCCTATCAGCACAGTCCGTGTTTACTCACCTACAAATACATGCTCAGTGATCACTGCTACCTGTAGGGCTACAGTACAGACACACACACACACAGCAGGACGAGGAGAGCAAACGAGCAGAACACTAAGAGTGTGGTTAACAGAAGAAAGTGCTAGCTATCATTTGTGTAGTGTGTAACTTCAGCTCATTTGGCTCTACGTGCTCGCTGTACGTGCCTGTACGTCCTGATCCTGCGTATTGCTGTGCATCTAAAAAAAAAAGGATGATCCCTGCAAAATGTCTCTGCACCTTCTTTTCTCAACAAACAGGTGGCTCTGTACAGTTCCAATAAAATACGCTCATACACTTCCCTGCCAGCATGTGCGAGCAAATGCAGTTACACTGCTACACAGAGTCGAGCACAGGCTTCTCCGCCGCTGCATGCAGACTGTAGCACGGGCTACACGCTCGCTGCCTGCGTTTCACGCTCTGTTTGTTAGGCTACCTATGGGGAGCTCCAGCATCACTGCTAGTTCAGCTGCCCAGCCATGCAGCGACCACCCGGACCAAACACCGGCAGTGTGAGGCCACAAATAACAGAGCCAGCGGATACACTGGCATCTTTTTTTTTTTCCACATAAGGATTATACAGCTAGCTAGCTACGTTTAGATACAGATATATAGATATATAGATGTTAGCTAACGTCCACACACATTGCACATTTGCATTGTCTACCTGGAGCTGAAACTGCTTAATAGTAGCCTAGTAAACATTTACAAACAATAATAATAATAATAATAATACAATAAACAAGCCCAACCTCGTGCTGCAACAGTCTTTAATGAACGATGTACTGCCTCACTGTAATCTTTAGATTTGCATTGTTTTCTGCACGAGGGGGTGGGCTTGCCATTGCCTTATTTATTTATTTATTTCCTTATTTTTGCTAGCTAGGACTCTGCTCACTGGCCCTGTGATGAGTGCTAGCGAGTTAGCCTAGAGGCTAGCGGCCAGTGCATTCTCTCCAGTAATGACAGGAGCGGGAGGAAAACACGGTGCTGTGAAAGCTGCTCAAAACCAGAAAGGAAACGTGCACGCGCGCGGCTAGCGCCTTCCATCTCGCCGCTGTGTGTGTGTGTGTGTGTGTGTGTGTGTGTGTGTGTGTGAGGGAGAGAGAGAGATACTGTGTGCCCGGCTAACTAACACACCACAGCTGCTGCTAGCCATCCCCACCGCTGCAAAACAAGTAAAGCGCTTAGAGCCTGACCTCTGCTGTTGATGAGGATGATGGTGGTGCTGCTGGTGGAGTTCCCTCGCCGCTTTGTCCGCTTCCAAGTCGCTGTCCGCCCCGCGTGCGTGTGTCTCGCGCGCTGCCGATTCTCTCTCCTCTCTCCCCTCTCTCTCTCTCTCTCTCTGTCTTCGGACCTCCCGAGTAAAACGCGACACACACCCCTCCTCCTCTTCTCCTCCTCTCCTCTCCCTCCTTCTCCTCCTCCAAAACTGCAGGGCGTCCGAGCCGAGTCGCTACAGTCACGCGCAGCAGCGACACATCACCGTCGTGTTTTTATTATGTTTTGTAGCTCCGGTTGGGCAGAGTGTGTGTGTGTGTGTGTGGTGTGGGGGGGTGGAGGGTGATGCCGGGATTTTCCTTCTGTCCCTCTAGCTTGTTTTCCAGCTGCTACTGCTGCCCCCTCTCCTCTCCTCTCCTCTCCTCTTCTCTCTAGCGCGCCTCGCCCTCCAGTGGTGCGCACGCGGAAAGGCCCGGGGCCGGCGCGCGTGAATGTTTGTGTGTGTGTGTGTGTGTGTGTGTGTGTGCCGCAGCCGCGCACTGAGTGGCTGGCAGGGGGGGCAGTGAGTCATCCAGAAGTCCCCAACCACCTCCAGGAGCTGCTGGAGCTGAATGATCCAGGAGGTGTGTGTGTGTGTGTGTGTTGCTGCGCGGGAAAGGAGAGGGTGTGTGTGTGTGTGTGTGTGGGAGTAGAGTGGTGTTAGGCCCTGTAAGTCCACTGTAATCTATGCAAAGTCTGACCTATACTGCGCTTCCAGCAGCTCTTAAAGTCACACTGCTGTGTCTGGTCATTCTCCTAACTTAAACACGCCTCCTTTACTGCTTTTGGTCAAAGCACAACAAAACAGAGCCTCCTAGCCTCCAAAATAGACAGGCAAAGTGGACTGTCTAATGCAAAAGTTTGGACACCTCCGGTCAGGTTACATTTGGTAGATTTTTCAGAGTGATAAACACAAATCTGTCAATAGCTGCACATTTCAATACACATAACATATTGGAAGATATTAAACATAGCATGTATATGCACAAAAGTCATGACACATTTAGATGTATTTTTTATTGTTTAAATTGTTATATTTAGCAAATAAACAGTAATTGTGTATTGAAATGTGCAGCAAATTTGCATAGTTTGTATTTATTTCCAGATCAAGACATGTCATTTGACCAGGGCTGGATGGGTGTCCAAACTTCATAAACAGAAGTTCAAGGGGGTGTAATGTTTGGCACACAGAGATTAATAGGTGTTTGTGATTACTCAGGGGTGTTTAACCTGCTTTTTTAACATGCTTTTTAAACCAGAGTTATAACCAGCTATTATAAAGCTGTGAAACAAGAATACTATAGTAATAGACAATAGCCAACCCTTAGGCTTATCAAAAAATCAACATTTTTGCAATATAATTAAGAAGAAGGAGAGAACAGGTGAGCTCCATAGGAAGTCTCCAAGGAAGACTTCTACAGCTGAATTTTCACCAATGACAGAAAATCTTCATTCAAGTGTCCACAGATCATAAACACTCTTCAGGAGGGAAGTGTGGATTTGTCAGTGACACCCGTCTGCAGAGGACTTACAGAAAAGGCTGAATTACAGGGTCTACAATGGAAGATGCAAATCACATCTAAAACTGGATGCCTAGGTTACAGTTTGCTAAAAACAGACTGCAGAGTTCTAAAAAAAAGTACTGCAGTCCAAGAGCAAGCTGTGGAGTACACAAAGACCTGCTCAAAATCTAAAGCATTTGACATCATCTATAAAACATGGTGGTGGGTGTGTTGTGGCCTGGGCCTGTATGGCTGCCACAGGCACTGGTTCTACAGCAAAACAATGACCCCAAACAGGCAAAGAAGTTGCTAAAGGCTAAATCAGTCGTCTGTTCTCAGTGCCGTCGAGCATGCCCTTCATTCACTAAAGGAAAGACTTAAGGGAGGTTCTGAAACATGCAGAAGATGCAGTGCAAGTCTGGCAGAGTATCACCACAGCAGATACTCAACACCTGGTGGTCTTTATGAGTTGCAGACCTTGCAGTCGTTGCATGCACTCAAGGCTACTCAACATGATGACTACTAAAGTACTGAACAGGACCAATTTTACTGTACATATCATGGCTATATCCCATGATACCCTTCATTAAAATAAAAATAAATGTGCACTTTATAATCACATGGGGATTGTTTGAGCAAAATGTAAAACAGTGGAGTGCAGAGGCAAATACAAAAATATAAGCCTTCGTCCCCAACATTACAGAGGGTGTGTGTGTGTGTGTGAAATGCATGTAGTGTATGTGCCTGAGCATGTAGATTTGACCTGAACTGCATTATCTTTCCTAACCTACGCCAATGATACATTTATGTTCTGTCTTGGATGCATGCTGTCTTGAGTGAGAGACCGTAGCCAACACAGCAGATGTGATTACAACGTGGTGGGCGTAAAAAGTGCCAATATGTAATTAGTTGTAGGCAAACTGAGAAATCTAACAAATGAAAACAAACACAAATAAAACAGTCCTGTGCCTCGCTACTGTGATAATCAGGGCAGTGAAATCTTTAGCCTACACTAGCAGAGACTAAATATAGACCTGTCGCAGCTTTCACAGTTTAAAATGTGCCTTCTAATTAATGGCCTTTTAGAACCTTGCTGGGATGTCTTTTGCTGGCTATTACCCAGCAATATGGAGAATGAGACCACTTGTAGATCTGGTCTTTGCAAATATTAACATAACCCTTTTCCCTTCATCAACCCCCTAAAGACAGGACTCATTAAAGGACAGTTATCTGACACCTCCTCTGGTTTCTGAACTGATGGAATGGAAAGCATACAGTGGCGAGCCAAAGTTTGGGCACCCTTGGTCAAAAGTTATTCTTGTGAATAGTTTCTAGTGAATAGTTAAGTTAAAATGTACATTTTATGGTAAATAACTCATTTTTGAAGTAGTTTCCTTTTTTAAAAAGTAATTAAACATGCAGATAATAATACTAACAATTTACTGTGCATACTAACAATTCATGTTTTTACTTCGTAATTTTAGAGTACATTTTATTAGTTCTCATTAAGGTTTCTGCAGACAAATACTATTATTTTACAGATTTCACCTAAATTATTACGATTGAACACAAAAAATACAACTTTCCCATTGGCCCCTGGCACCGCCTATTTACATACAGGGCCTGTTCTCCAGTCACTGACACTCACCAATGTGCCGTGGTTTCCCCAGGGTTACCTTCGCTTAGGTGTCCTTATATGTTCTATGTAATGGTTGACGGCCTCATTTTCTTTGTTGCTGAGTGTGACTCTGTGCTGGCTGTGTTCACTCTCATGCTACCACAGAATTATTCTGTTAGTGTTTGACAGTTACACTCGCTGCAGAATGTTTAGCACTGTCACTTTGTAAATGTAAAATAGTGGTATTTCTCTATTTCTCTGCAGAAACCTTAATGTATTGGTATTTACAGTATTTACAGAACCTTTAGTGATGTCACTTTATTGAGGGTGTTAGGTTGTAATAATTCATTACAAATCTGTCAAATAAAGATATTTCTCTGCATTTGTCCACTGAAAAGTCATTGCTGCCAGTCATTTGATTGTATTTTATTATTTCGTAGCTATAAAAGAATGAAATACAAAAAAAAATGTACATAAAAAAGTGTTTCTTCTTTAACCTCATATTTTTAGCCACCAGGGGTGCCCAAACATTTTTATGCCAGTGTTTTAGAAAGGAGCCTCGCTAATTGCTCCACCATCCTACCGTGTGATGGTGACAGAGAATCGGCTTGGGCTGTGAGCAGGCTGTGTCAGGGTTAGCTGACTTCTTGCTTGCTGGAATGCGATGGGAGGCTTTTGCTGAGCTCAGACGCGGTCAGAGGACATGCAAAGCTGCTGCTCATTTGCATCTTTTCGCAACTTCTGCAAGGATACCTGTATGACCACAGTCTAACATTCATGTGCAGAGACAAGCACACACACACACACACAAACACACGCACAGATACACAGATACATGCACAGACACACACAAGACAAAGGATTAAAGACCAAAAATTAACACAAAAAAGCTTCATCAAATATTTGATCCTGGCACATTCCCTTGCTTTAAAGACGGGGATTCTCTCTTCATATTGATGTTCTGCTTAAAGGGATGTGCACTTACAGTTTGCCCTGTTTTTCATTTATTTATTTGTTCTCAATTATTTATATATATGTATAAAAGCGCATGGTTACTGCATTGGAAACCACTAAATGTATGCACATCTATGACTGCCTCACCAGAATTTACCCTACATTACCCGCTGAACAAACTGTTGTGCTGTTAATGGACTGTTAAACTTTTTTCACAGTCCATGGAGTGAAGTGACAATAAGACCTCCTAACTACTACAGCTCGAGTGATCAGCTTCACTAAAGGGTACTAACTAATAGAGTAAAGTGCTCCTCCACTACTATCCAGTGCTTGGCTCTGATCCGAAGCATTTCCACAGTGATTCACTGTGAAACTGCAACATTAAAAGTAAGGAAATTTAGACATCCCACTCAGCAAAAACTCATTTCTGCATGGTAGCATCAAGGTTGCTGTGTGACAACAAGCATTTCTATTAGTCCGTTCAACATTTTGACACAATGTAAAGAGCAACTGCCAGATTCAGATTATGTCAAAAGTGGAAATTACAGTTTTAGAATATATATGTTAATTTATTTTTGTGGATGTTGTGGTTAAGGTGTATCCTAATGGAAAGAGAGTGGTCGCCAGTCTCTCTTTTTCTCAATGCAGCCAATTACATGTTTCTAATTGCTGGGCCAAAGTTCCTGACCTTAAATTTACACACACACACACACACACACACACACACACACACACACACACACACACACACACTTCATGTTCTACAGCTTCCTCGGTTATTTTAATATGGGCTTTACCTGTGCTCATCGTTCTGCACAGATTAGGTTCTCAGCAAGTTGCATCATGACCAGACACTTTTGGTAGCCGTCAACAAACTTTTATGTATCTATCTATCTATATATATACTCTCTGTCACACAAAAACCTTGTATCTCCAAAATTACAACATTACAGACCAAAGAGAGTGGTCGGCAGTCTCTCTTTTTCTCTCTCTCACATTTTCCAGGACATTGTCTAAATTGTATGCAATTTGCTGGCATCAGGGAGTTGCTATTAATATGCGGAGGAGACTCCTGGAAGTTCCAGGAGAGGTGGGGGATCTCTGAAATTGGTTGCTTAAATGTCTGACCAGCAGTTACTTGTGGTTACTTTTAAACTCAGGTTGTGTCTCAAGTTGCATATACCCCTATGCAGCGAATTATTGAGTTATTTAATTTTGACTTCTACACCCAAACAGTGACTATATTTCCAGCAAGGAACTATGAACACACTTATTGTGGAGTGTTTTTTAGACATGTTTGACATGTTGGACTGTTTGGGAGCAGGGGCTTGAAGCTTCAGAAATGTGTACTATCATAGAGACACTAATGACAATTAGCATTGTTGTTGTGGTGGTAATTTGGTAAGGTGAAGAGTTCTCTAGTTTGTGCCATTCAATTCTGCTTAATGGCAACTAGAGCCAGAGTATTTACCTGAGCCTCACCACAAGCTCTCTATTTAAATAATTCCAGTCAGGGGTTCAATTTGACAAATTTTACAATTGGCCCCAGCAGTGACTTGCAGTACACACATACCCAGAAACGTACAGCAAAAGCTAAACTTTGGTGACAGTGTATTATACCGTGTATTGTGTGTGTGTGTGTGAGTGTGTGTGTGTTCTAAACAGTATAAAAGATAAATAGTCAATAACAGCACCATCCTGCAGGAAGGCTAATGCCTTGCTGTCACCATGGCAACATTTTTACGGAATGACGTCTTAGACAATGGCAACATGTAAACGAGCATTCAGGTCACATGAAAATACTGAGAGACTCATATACCACATCATATACGTCTTACAAAAATCATATATTTGCGTCCTAAAGCCATGGACAGAGCCACATTCAACCACTTTTAACTGTAACACACTGTCTGAAGGAAACATCCCTTATCACTTCCACATGAACATATGCCTAAAGTGCTGTAGACTGAATGGGTGGTGATATGTACATTTGTTTATAGTTGTGACACCCCAACCATGAGTTAAACACAGGTTATTTTTCAGGTATTGTGTGGATTCAGGACTGAACAGAACTTTTTATTAATCCCTTAAGCCCTTAAAGGCCCCTTAAAGGCCCACCGGTGGGCCAAAGGTTTTATTATACACTATTACTAAAGAAAAGCCCCACAGGTTTGCATCAGTCCTTGTCCACTGTTAAAAGTACAAGGTCCTTAAGTTGGAGGTTCTTCAGTTTGTAACTGTGGAGGAACTTAAGCACCTTATGCACCTTAACCAGCATCTTAAGAAGTTCCTCCACAGTTTCAAGCTGAAGAAACAAAATACATATACGTCTCAGTGTGGAATAAGTCTTGGAATGTTAAGTGGTTTTAAACTATTTACTACATAAATGTATTACAATATTTCTAAAGGGCGTTTCTAAAAAATAACAGTAACATGGTCTCTTTAAGCCCTTTTTAACCACACTATGACACCCTGCACAGCACCGCAGTGTCTTCGCAGTCATTTTCCAAGAAATCATAGGTCATCATGATGGAAACTGGATTAACCATATGTTGTGTCCTGCAGAAAGCATCCTGATTATTCGTACATGAAAACAAACAGGGGCAAGTGTTGCCACGGAGATAACAGGAATTAGGCTATAGAACCCCCCCCCCCTCCATGCTTGTGGATGGGCACATGTGGTTCTAGCTTTGATAGATACCAGAGCAAAGGGCTACAGTTGTACAGCGATCACAGCGCCTTCCTTTGAATAATTCTCTTTCATGTGTGCTATGTCTCTCCACATCCATTTGCTTCCCATATTCAGTGATCTAGATTGTCGCTCTTCTTTCCAGCCATCATTGCTTGTCTCTCTTTCTCTCTCTCTCTGTGTGTCTGTCAGCCCGCTCTTAAATAATCAGTGTCAGGTTCTTGGATTTGGAGTTCAGGATGAGAATATAATTACATGTTACATAAAAGCCTCAATGCAGCCAATTACATGTTTCTAATTGCTGGGCCAAAGTTCCTGACCTTAAATTTACACTTATTTAGACAGATTAGGTTCTTAGCAAGTTGCATCATGACCAGACACTTTTGGTAGCCATCAACAAACATTTATGTATCTATCTATCTATATATATAATCTCTGTCACACAAAAACCTTGTATCTCCAAAATTACAACATTACAGACCATTTCATCCTAAAACCTAGTCAAGGACAATTGCCAGATTTCTAATATGTCAGAAAGTGAAGATACGTCTTTGCACATACTGTGTGTATATATACATAGTCACACACTCTCACACACAAGACACGCTTGTCTCACTTTAAGGCTGGCAGAGCATTGTGAAATATGGCTGTGTTATTTACTGCTAATGGGAAGTCCTCCTTAAGCTATCAAGGTCAGTTGGTGGGACTCCAGCAGCTTCTTATTAAAACCTGGTATATATATCTGATTTCCAAACAAAGGCATTAGCTCTGTCCCATCTCATTCTCAGATTTACAGCCCACAGGAGTGTTCAGCAAGGCACATCGTCCAAAATTGTCTGAGCAAACAAGGTCCTCTTGAGATACTGTAGATGTGTGCAATACTGGACTTCTCAAAAGTGCAAAGTCAAAAGTACGTCTTCATTTTGAGCAAAAAAAAGAAAGTCAAAAAGCACAGCCTACATATAGAATCAACATTTATTTCATTCACAAGCATTTCATCCCTTTCCTCAGTTCCATTTCATCGTACATTTTCTCTAAGGTTCTCTTAAGAATGCATATATCCAGTACCTTTACATATAAAGAGAAACAAGTAGCATAGAGAAAATTAAGATGTTCACTACAGAATATAGAAAACATTGTTTTGCTGAAATACTGCTAATCACACTTTACTCAGTAGTGTTATTGTACTAAAAGTGCACACCATCTAAAAAAAGACATACAGACATATACCTAAACATACTCCTTATATTACAACAACAGTTATGCACAGTGATGCATTTCACACACATTCTACAAGGCAAACATATTGAAAGGCACAAGACTCACAGGATGGCAACAATCTCTGTAGATTAGAAATCAGTTGGTGTTACGGTACACTGACTATTTAAAGTCTATTCAATTTAATTCATGGCACAATAGCTCATATCTGTTGCAGTCTTAAATATTCTGCTCTTCCTTCAGGCCGATGTCAGGGTAAACAGATGTTCTGCTCCCAAATCAATGTACATGGAAAGTTTCTTTTCAGTGTTTTTCAGCCGAGAAAGAAAATGCAACATTGGTTCAGGGTGAGAGAAATTGTTAAAGCGCTACAAATCAAATTTGTAACATTTACATTTATGGCATTTAGCTTACACTCTTATCCAGAGCGGCTTACAAGGTTACTCGTATTACAGAGGTGGGTCAATGTAGTGTTAGGAGTCTTGCCCAAGGACTCTTATTGGTGTAGCACAGGACAGTCACCCAGAAAATAGTTTTCTTCAAACAAGGAATACAAAATGACCCCCCCCAAAGATTTCCACAGTTCATAGCACTGTATCCACATTCCAAAAAATATTAATAAGAACTGTTTCACCAGAAATATATCATGATATCTATGTTATCAGTCTTAAACAAACATTAGGCTAAATGACATATTTTGCAATTTTTTGAACTGAGCAGTAGTCTCTAGTTCCTGGATATTCTTTGGAGGTGTTGCGGTATAGTTTGTTTTAAGTCTATTCAAAAATGTTCTATAATGATTAGGTTGGAGGACTGTGAGGGCCATTCCAAAAGCCTCAGTTCATGGTGGATTGAGATGTATATTTTTGGGTCATTATCCGTTTGAAGAAGCCACCCTCTTTTCAGTTTTCAGGCTTTTAACAGATGCTTTAACATTTGCTAGTATTTTGTAGAATCGATGCTTTCCTCGATTTGTGTAATATTGCCAATGCCACTGGCAACACCACAGCCCCAAAACATGATCAATCCACCCCTCATGCTTCACAGTTGGCCTTTTTTACCAGTCATACCTTCTATATTGTCTTCATCTTTCCACAAAACTTTCCAAATGACTTTCTCATAAAGACTAGTGAAACTATGCACCACCCTTTTTTCTGCAGCTTCAGTAATAAGGGGTAATATGGATTTCACACTGAGAGCTTTCCAGGTCTTACATTTCTCTACAGTTCCCATTAACTGCCATTTCCCAACACCAGTTCACACTCTAAAAACTGCAAGCTGAAAATAAAACCCAGGTCATCTGGTCATGGGTGTCTAGACTTAAATTAATATGTAACACTTTGTATGCTTGCAGTATATATTTACATTATGCAGTGGGACTGGAATCTGTAATTATGAGTTACTTGGGGTTTCGCTGTAGAGCATATCCATTATCCAATGCCCTGCATAAAGAGTATTCATTACTGTCTTTCTAATATCTGATTGAGCCATGATATCATTTGACAGTACACCACCTCTGAGCCACTGTTGCATTTTATAACATGGTGAAAATGTTGCTTTTAGAAATGCTAAATAGATACTTATATGATAGCATGAATTGCTATTACACTGAAACATCGATTGAAGCCTAGATTACAGCCTAAAGAGCAATAATGTACAAAGTTTTGACACATGTTTGGCACATGCTACATTTTACCACAAAAGTCCAGTCTTTTTTTCTGGACTGATCTGATCATTTACATTCTTGATGAATATTTATTTATCGATAAACATATTTTCTTAATTTTTAAAGATCCCATTTTGGTCACAAACTTTGTACTGTGGCCTAATAAGTCAATAGGGTGGCCAATGGAGGTGTGTGTGTGAGACAGACATCATTCCGAATGAGTCTAAAAACTCTGATCCTATATTCGTCCAAAAAAATGGCTGAACCAGAAGCCAGCATAAAAACATTGGGAATACATAGAACTTCGGTTTTTCCTAAAACACAACTGTGCTGTTTGTAGAACTTCTAAGAACAAGCAACATACATCATTGCTGTCAGTTGTATCTACAAAATTGCAAAATGGCAAATGGGGAAGGAAACACCTTCTTAACCTTTAATGGAAGTCAATGTGAAAAGATTTGATTATTCATAAAGAGTCATTTAAGATCATTTCTACTGATCCTTTCATCATGACATTTTGCCAGATTCAAGTTACGTAAAGTGAAAATAGCAAAAATGAGATATGTTTTTTGCATGACAGCGACAATATATATTGATTTATTATAATTAAATAAAAGGCCTTCCTGTTCTTTCTTTGACAACATATTTACATTTATGAGAATGCATATGGTCACTTTCACCCTCTCTGCTACATAGGTAACATTTACAAGTGTACAAAAACATGCAGATGCACCTGTCCATTTTCTCAAGTTACATTACAACTAAGTGTACATTTAATTACATTTAGCCAAATATAAAAATAAAAACCAGCAAAGAAACAAACAACAAACAAACAAACAAACAAACAAACAAACAAAAGAAAACACATCTATGAAATTATATGAAACAGGTTTAAAAACAAATACAAATCCTATGGTCATTTCAAATAGAACAATGACAGATTTGTGAGTGATGGGCTGAACCCTGTAAGCCACATGTGAACAGGACAAAGTGTTCAATGCTAGCACACGGAAAGTCTCCACTGCCTAAATATACAGCTATTCACAGGCTTACTTTCAAATGATGTTTATAGCTTGTCATTCAAAGGCCTGGCCGGGCTAAATCTGTTCTTAAACAATGACAACATAAACAGTCCTCTCTAGTGGTTCTCTAAACAGAAGTATCATTATCAAATTTGTCAGTTTGAAGTGAGCTCTATAACAGCTTTCAAAGACAAGAACAGAAGGGTGTAACAAAATCATCAGTTTTCTCGCTGTTGTTCAAGTAAGTCCTCTCAGTACATGTCAGTGTATTGTCAACAAATCCTACAGATGATGTAGTAAAAGGTGCACTTTAAATTAAAGACAACAACCAGGGACACAGATATTACAAAATGTATGTACATATGTCAGCGTATCTACGGTTAAAAGGTAAAGGCCAGAGGCTAACTCAGAGTGGCGTGTCAAACACCTTCTCTGACGAGGCCTCCTCCAGGTCTTCCTCAGATTGGGCTGCTCTGTGGTTCAGTTTCTCTGTGGCTGAGCCACTGAGGCAGCTCTGTTCACACTCATTGCTCGGCTTGCCTTTAGCGGTTTCCTGCACAAACTCCTGGATCTCCACCGGGAGCCGCCGGAATTTGTCCTGGTATTCCTGGTCCAGCTCGCTTTGAAGCTGCAGAGACAACCGAAACAAGATTTGATTTTAAGCTACACTATTTTCCCAAATGTATCCAGGCATTCCCACTTATTCAATTTGACTACCCTTAGGACACAGCTTGTGTAATACCCATAGAACTGGAACAATTGGATATAAACCTGGCCCAATGCTAATCATTGACTATACAAGCACAAAGCCCATCTGGATTGAGTGGTGAAGCAGTGGGACCATGTTTCCTGAAAGGAACTTCATCCAATAGGTTTGGGATTAGTTTCATCCAGAACTAATCATTCGACATCAGTACCTGACCTTACTAATGCTTATGTGGCTCAACGCAATGTTTCCACTAGAGATGTCATATCAGTACTGATGGTACTGGTCGGATCTCGAAAATGCTGGTTTAGATACAGAAGGGAAAAAAGAATGAATTTGATCTAATCCTGTGAGAAATCTAGACTGGAATATCACACACACTCTTCCTGTGGGATAGCAGAGTGTTTGAGTAGTTTGAACAGGATAGACTTAGACATGCATCTCAAATGAGGCACTGTTTTTAGGAACAGACTGCAGCGAACAGTGAGGACAGCTGAGAGAATCATTGGTGCTTCTCTGCCCTCCATTCAGGATTTGTACTGCTCAAGAACCAGAAAACAGGCAGAGAAAATCATTACAGACTCCTCGCACCCTGGTCACAACCTCTTTCAGCTGCTCCCGGCTGGAAAACGCTACAGAACTATGTCCACTAAGACTGTCAGACACAAGAACAGTTTTTACCCTCAGGCCATCACCTTCCTCAACAGCTGATCACCATCATCAGCTACAGGCCATAGATACTACTGATAAACTCTTATCACTCTTATCCTACAGTTACTGCACTACTGCACCATAACTCATTTCATGTTTACACTGCTGTGGTTCACAACATTCAATCTGTATAGTGTTGCATACTGCTATTCTGTGAATAACACTGCTATAGACTTTATAGAAATGTCCTCATATATACTGTTAATACTATTGTTCTCTGTATATTGTGTATTGTCTGTAAATTATATGTAGAGTAGAGACTAACAGCCAGAAAGAAATTCCTTGTGTGTGTGTGAACATACTTGGCCAATAAATCTGATTCTGATGTTTTTATTAAAAATGTTGTATCAGTTTTTGTATACTAAAGATATCAATGCTTGAGACATATCAGAAAAGAAAAGCTGGTATTACAAAATCTCTAGTCCCAACATCTAAAAAGCCTGTCCAGAAGAGTAGAGACTGTAGCAAAAGAAAATAGTTTCAGTAGAATCGCTGGACAAGCAGGTGCCTACAAGGTTTTGGACATGAAGTGTATTAGCAACTCTTGGCTGTGATCCAGCTCTTCCAGCCTAGACTGCCATAATGCATATGAGGTTATCCCTTTGTGTTTAACTCAGCCATCTCTCGAGAGAGTTAATCACAGCATTAAGGGAAATGTGTAAAGGTTGATGAATAATGTCTAACATCGGCGTCTGGGTGATTCAGGAGTTCAGGGTTAAGCCACCAGAGAGGAGCCTGCGTTCTGAGTACCAGCAAAGAGGTGCTATACACTGAGAGGGCAATGGAAATCAATTTCCACAGAAACGATAGCTGACTCAATTCATCTCTCCTGCCTCTCCTAGCTCTCCTAATTCAGCACTGTAGAATATGTTTTTCTTCCAGGCACAGACTCCCCTAATGATTAAGGATGACAGAATTGTATTCATTCTGACCCAATAATTGCTTTAATGCTTATTTCACCAGTTAACTACCCCACTCAGTCTTCTGGGAGCTTTGTAATTAAAGAAAAGCACCAAAGACGAATTGTGTCAAAGGCAATGGTTGAGAAACACACTCGCTGTTCATTTCTGTCCAAGCTTCTAAAGGCCTCATCATCTCCTGTTTTAGTTTTTGGCGTATTTCATTGAGAAAACACTTCCAGTTTGTTTCATTCCATTTAAAACAGACCTGCAGACATGGATCATGCTTTAATACTCTTTGAATCTTCATGTAAAATGTCTTCCCCCTTTCTTACCCCCTTACACTCATACAGACATACACAATAAAAAAGTTTGTGGACACCCTTTTTAATGAAAGCAATTAGCTACTTTAAGTTGCAGCCACCGCTGACACATGTGTGCAAATGAACACACAAAGCTTATCTAGTCTCTGTACAAAACGTCCTGCCAGTAGAATAGGACTCTCTGGAGCAGATAAACATGAACCTGTTGGCACCATGCCTAATGTCAGGTATGGGCTAGAGCAATATAAAGCCACCCAGCAGTGTAGCAGTGGAACTGTGTTCTCTGGAATGATGGATGGTGCTCCATCCAATACTTTTGGGATGAGTTGGGGAGTTGGGGATGAGGTGGGGTGGTGGTCACCCAACATCTTGACCTGACAAATGCTCTGTCACTGTCACTGAATGCAACCAAATGAAATCCTTACAGGAATGCTCCAAAATCCAGTTACTCCAACAAAGGCAGGATACGTTTTTTAATACTCTTGATTTCAGAACAAATAATGAATGATCAGGTGTCCCAATACTTATGTCTGTAGATGTTTTAGACTAACTGCCTATTACTACGCTATTCTGGTATACAAAGGGTGCTTCATCAAATGTCAGAGAGAATGTGTCACTCAAAAATGTCATATTACATATTACAAATTACATGTAGCATGATTTCTAATTCATGTTGATTTTAAAAGGTGTACGTCTCCATGTTTCTTAAGGCCTCTATATAGAGAGAGGTCTAAAGCAGTGTGTGGTCTCTCCTGCCCACAGGTGCTTCCGTCGCAGAGGTCACCTTGCAGCAATTCATATTTTCACACAGCTGACAAAGACACAGGGCGGCCAGATGGCTAAAGACGCGTCCGCCCAGCACAAAGCGTGACCTACATAGGGGTGGGACATCTGCTGTCCCCCTGCCGGCCTGGGCACAAAGGCCCTCGGATTAAAAGTGCCATCTTGCCTCCGATACCCACTCCTCAGCACGTGAGTGTGTGTGAGGTGTGTGTGTGTGTATGGTGGGTAAAGCGGCCTGAAGCAACTGTTCGCCAGGGCGTCCAACTGCTTTTGACGGTAAGCCGTCTCACCCGCGGGCCTCGCTGTCTATGGAAGGGTGTGTGTGTGTGTGTGTGTGTGCACATGCCACCTCTTTATCACCTGGGGGGCTAGCGTGACAGCAGAGGTAATTAAAAGTCGAGGGGAAGGCGAAAGCTGCACAGCCACGTCGGAGCCTCGCGTGGGTGAGACCAGGTTACGTTCTGTGTTAGAAAAGCGACCATGGCTAGCGCCTTGTCTCACTCTATCACTCACTCCCTCTCGGGCTCTTGTCACTCTCTCTTTCCAACACTTTCAGTTCCCTTTGGTCAACCTTTTACATCAAACATTTCATGCTTTACAAGGTTTCTTCTATTCACTGGACTTTTGTGAAGGGCCCATATTCCACATTTTTCTTCTATTACATTTTGTTATGCTGAAATACACATTTCTCACAGGTTTTCTTTGAAGTACACAGTGTTTGGGTGGATTAGAGACCCAAAACAGTTGTTTTTCATTTTCTACAGAACCATTTTTCTCTTTAGACATGTTGTCCCAAAACTATTTCACTTGGAATTTTAGTGTGATCATGTAGTGTGATTATGTAATTTCCTTAATGTCTTCTGCAGAGCATTTGTAGGTGTCTTTGGTAGAGGCATAAAAATACAAATTTTTCTGTGGTCATGTGAAGCCTGGCAAACCAGGCGATGGGGAGGAGGAAAGGGGGAGCGAAGTTTATTCGGATAGGGATAGACAGTGAAGTGTGGGTATATGCAGGGGATGAAGACCTAGAGAAGTAGGGGTTTAGGGTGTGGTCCTTCTCCCAAAAATGTTATATAATATAAATGATAAGTTTTCTATGATATTCACTGATTATATATGACTGATTATCTATACATATCATAGAGATCAGTACAGACTGATTGTGAGTCAATGCCATTGAGGTAGCTATGTGTTTTAAAACCACTTACAATGTCTTGAGCAGGGGTGGGGAATTCCTGCACCGTTTGGTGATTTTCTTGCTCCAACACAGCTGATTACCAGGATAATTGGTACGCTAGAGCAGGAAACTGTGGCCCTCTTCCCCACCCATGGTCTAGTAAATTACGAATAGACAAACTGTTCTTGAATAAGCATATTGATGCCTGGACACATATCTGTATTTACTCTCAACATCTAGAACAAAACCTCTGTTTACAACCGAAATACCAGGGTAATCGTGGAAGATCTAGCACCGAAGACCGGTTGAGCGCCAGGGCCTCTGTGCCTTAAGAATAATGCTCAGACAATAATACAACCTGAAAATGCAGTAAGTTGCTAGCTTACACACGTATCCATGCAGTCATTATGTAAACAAGAAACAGACAGGCCACCTGCTCAGTATTTACAGATCATCCTAAGCTGAGCCCAGGCCTCACATACAGGAACGAGGTACCAAGCAATAGAAAATGCTGTTTACTGCATTCATAACCTGTAGCTGATCGTCTCATGAAAACATTAAAAGACAACCTCTTCACATCAGAGTGTTTATACCATTACTGCAACAGCACCAGCTAATCTACAGGATGTGTCAAGAAAGAAAGAAAAGGGAAAAAAAGGCCTGCGCTGAGACAGACTCAGTGGGGTGTAACACGGTGGCCAAGGTGAACCAAATTAACTGGCTCACCTCAAGTGACCTTGAGAGATGAAAGCGTGACACAGTCTAGTTTCCAGTCCCTCTCGAGCAGGGGATGTTAAATATGTCTTCCCTCAAAAGACTTGTCATCTGTCAACAAACCAGACTCAGATCCAATCCTCAGCTCTCTTAAAACACTTTGGGAGAAAAAAATGACCTTCTTCAACATCTGTCCTAATTCTAAGCCATCACCGAGTGAAGAGAGGCTTTTCTGGACTATCCTGAATTGCAACAGAATCCGCTGCCTTCGTTTCCACTCTAGCAGAAGCACCGCTGTGTGCACTTTTCCTGACACTGAGAATGATGGACATTGCATCGTGATGATCAGTTATTCCTCACTTATATCTCATTGAACCCACTGTCTAAAAAGAGCAAACTCTTTAAATAGACTATAAAACAAAATAATCCAGAAAACTAAACCAAGGGGTCAAATGAAACATATGAAAGGGAAAAACTGAAACAACAAACTGTAAACCACCTAAACCAGTGGTTCTCAATCCAGGTGATTGTGCCAAACACAGCCAGCTCACTTTGGAAAGGGCTTGTTAATCTGTTCATTAGTCCATCAAGCATGAATCATAAGCATAGCATAAATGTACAGGGCAGCAGTACTCCAGTACACCAGCACTAGGATTAAAAACCAGTGTAAACCAAAACATGTCAAACCATGCCCAGGATACTCTCCCATTTAGTCAGAGCCTCAACTCGACTAGTGCATCCTTCAAGACCATCAGTTCCCCACAATCCCTCATGTTTCACACAAAAACAAACCATTCTAATTCAATGCTTAAACGAATAATTGCAACGTGTCGCACTGTTTACGTGGGTAAGCAGTGATGTGTTGGTACAGCAGTCTCTAATATGTAGACCGGAGCACTCAAGTGAAGCCTTTGTATACCAGTAACTATAAGATATGTCTAGTGAGGAGCTAAACCTACTTACACAACAGCAGGCAAAGGGGTATAAAAGCAGAGTAGAGCGTAGTGCACAATGTAGTGTGCCCCATTCAACATGCCATAATGTGACAATATGAAGGAGGAAAAAGGGGCATGGAGTTGGCCAGAGAAACCATGAAAGATACCCGTTTGGAAGTCAAGTAGAAGAGATGGAGAAGAAAGATGCTTGACAGTCTCATTTCCTGACATTGAAACACAGAGAAGAAGACAGAAGTGCAAACTCAACCTGTTGCTGCAGAATGTAAATGTAATGTAACTGTAACTTCATTTGTAATTAAATGTGCACTTTTATAGTTACTATTAAGTATGAACTGTACTAAGGGTTAAGAGAAGCACCGGCAAACACAATTTCCCCAATGCAGCTATGTAAATAAGCAAGCAATAGGGAAAGGGGTCTGTATGCAGAAAAGTCCTCTATTCACTTCCATTAAACCGCCTCCGCTTTCTGTTTGTGCTTTGCTGCACTTCTCCTTGTTTGAGATGCAGGTAGACAACACTGCTATATTGGCTTGGCACTGTGTGAAGATGTCCAAATATTATTCTGGAGGTACGCAGATGGAATGAATGAAGAGTGCGCTCGAGCTGTAGGTAGAAAAGAGCTGCAGATTAACATTGCACTTTGGAGACCTCTGTCATTTTCCCCTTCACTTTTCAATCAAATATCACCACTTGAGCTATGGCAGAAGCATCTCTCCAGAAAAGGAAGTGATCTGGTGCTGCCTCCGCCAAAGCTAGCCCAGGGAAGTGAGATTTCCACAGCCGCTCATTGTACCCACTGCTGGCATGCCGAACATCTCTGCCACAGGGGGTTTGTTTGGGCTCCTCTGGTTTCTATCGAGTGACAATGGTTTCCCCTGGCGTGAAGAGGCAGGCGGCCCGTGTGCATTATTAATGCTGACCGGCCGAGTGGCTCACATCAAACAGGGCCGAAAGCACGACCGGCCCGGCGCTGGGGGCTTTAGCGACAGGACGAGGGATCTATGTAAACCATGTGAAGCGTCTGCCAGTCTCTCGCTCTGTTTCTGGGAATAGGACCAAATGCAGCCGGGCCTGGTCGAGTCACAAGCTGTTCTGCTTCTATGTCTGCGTACAAACACACCCCTCCATCTGTCTCGCTTTTTTGCTGTCTAGCAATGAAAAGCCATATTTTATTCTCCATCTCCTACAACCCCTCACCACCCCACCCCATTTGGGCTTCGACTGTTTAATAATACCTCTCATTACTGTCTGTGAGCCTACCTCAACCTATTCCTCATCTTCCCTTTTCTTCTTTCAGCCCCCCTTCCTGTTAGGTATAGATCTCTCTCTCTCTGCCACATTCAGACCAGGCAATATGTGAAGATTTTTCATTCAAAATCCAGCCTGTAGTCTAATCATTTGCAAGAATTTAGGTTACTGGTTGATTACAGTTTTTAAATACCAAAAAAGGAAAAGGGCTAGAAGCAAATGTTAGGGCACCCTACATGCTCAGTACTTAGTATCAATTCCTTTGGCAAGTAGCTCAGCTTGTAAATGCTTTTTGTAGCGGCAAAGAGTATTTTAATTTGTTTAGGGGACTTTCATCTGTTCTTCCTTGCAAAAGCCTTCTAGTTCTATGATTTTTTTTAGCTGTCGTGCATCGACTGCTCTATTAAGGTCCATCCACTGATTTTCTATGATATTTCAGCAAGGGAACTGCAAAACCTTCAGCTTACAGCTCTTGAGGTAGTCCATTCTGGATTATAAGGTGTGTGCAATCCATTCTTCGCGCTACCCATAAAAGTTTCCATGCCCAATGCATGATCGATTAACCCCATGCTTAACAGTTGGAGAGGTGTTCTTTTCATGAAATATCTGCATCCATTTTCATCATATATCATATTTTCTTGTTGCAATATTTCTTAGACCTATTCTAACAACATTAGCCCACAGGACTTTTCAAAATGCATCAGGCTTTTTGAGATGTTCCTTTGAAAACTTCAGATGATAAATTGTGTGGTAAAGATGCAGAAAAGATTTTCTGAGGACTCTTCCATTACAGTCATATTTGTGCCAACGTCAGTAGAATAGTGCACCACCCCATTCAGTGTGCTAAATTTTGCCTTACTAGCAATCCTGCAAGCAGAAATTTGGTGTTCCAGATCTCAAATTGACCCCCAAATGTTCCTATTAAATGCAGTTTTGAATTACATTACAAAATAAGGAAACAGTTTCTGCTTTGTGGGCCCATGACCACTATTTGTTGAGAGTATTTATAAAGCTTTGAAATGTGCATCATCTGGCAAATCTTTCCTAAAAATGACTGTGAACAAGCCATAGCCCTAACTAATGACACTAAGCTAATTAAGGTGTGTAAAAGTTATTTGAGAGCTCACATGTCTTGGGATGTTCACATTTTTGCATAGATATGGTTTTCTGTGTGCTCTGGCAAGGGAATATCAGGTATAGTTATGTTTATGATCTTTTAAAGGCTGTTTTCGCTCACTGACCACTTTATGAGGCACCCCTACCTTGCTTTTACTCTTTGTAGGTAAACAGTTAGAGACCAGTTCACTTTCTTTCATGCATACATACATACACTTCCACAGCGATATGACTGATGTGCTGACAATGGTCCACCCAGATAATAACTAGTCAGAGTTGCTACTATAATGGTCTTTTTCCATTTGTTGTATAGAGTAGTGTGGACTGGACTACCCTGGAACAGTATAAGGACTAAACTGTGAACACTGTACACTGTATATCTCTATACATACAAATTGGACTGTGCTTTAGTTTTACTCACTAATGTTATTTTTACTCACTAATGACTGATCACAAGTGCAGAGGTCATTCATAAACTGCTGTCATACTGACAACAAAGTCCTCACATTACTGATACTGCCTCTGTATTCAAATAACTATTCATTGTCTGTCTCCTGACTTTAAGCCTTTTCACTTGACTTGAGAAAATCCTTTACAACAGCACCTATACAGTATGTATACCGGTAAACTGTGCTGTTTACCTAGCCCAACAGTGCTGGGCTTTATGTGTGTGTTGTCTATATATATATGTGATGGGCTCTCTGATGATTTAAATTCGTAATTTTTTCTATGTTATGAAAGATATAAAAAGGAGTTACTGTACAATAGGATTGATTAGCTACATATAAAACATACATATAAAATATGTAATTTGGCCCAAACTTTTGCATAAGACTGTGCTGGGATGTATCTGTTTAGTGGTCTATATCTCCTCTCAGTAGCATGGCTGTTGAGCGGGTGGGGTTAGGGGCCAGGATGAGCGTTGCCATGGAGACACATACAGCTCCTGTTTGTGAAGCCATACAACCATTTTCTGCCACTCTGGTCGAGCTGCTGGCTGCCTTCAGCCGTGGGCTTGCGTAATGGGGCAGAATTCACACTGCTGTCAAAGGGGGGAAAAAACACAGCTGACACACTACACTCTGAGACAGGCAAAATAACACACCCGGGAGCTCTGCAACATGACAGGATAGAACGCCTTTCCCTGCCATCAAACAAATCCAGCAGTGGTCCAAGAAAACCCACCTTCCTTGTTTAGGAAAGTGTTAGCACAGACAGGCAAACTACAGACCCCAATACATTCAGTAAACTTTGTAAAACTGTGTAAATATCCCTGTGGTGTTCATTAGCAAAACCAGGGCAAGTCACTTTGCATGAAATCAGGATGATACAAGTGGAAATGAAGTCAGCTGTCGGAAACAGCAATCAGAGATCCAAGATTTACTGTAACTAAACCAAGACAACAGGTTCAATGCGAGGTGCGGCAAAGTCTTATTTTAATGAGGTTCAAAATGTTCCGTTCACTGCTACGTGCTAGCGTTTGTCACACTCTCTTTTTTCCCCCCAAAGTGCTTCAGAAAGTCGAGGCTTATTAGATTACGCCGCATGCTGGGCGTTTGGGAGTCCTCTGGGCCGTTTTGATTAGAACGTTAGCAGGACACTGACACCTGTGCGCACACATACTGAGGTGTGACAACAATCATCTCCCATTTCCAACACTCTTCACTCGCTATCTCTGCGCAAGGCCCACACCCTATAATGAACCCTTTCAGTTCTAGGTTTATTATGTTATGTAGACTTTCTTCATGTCAGTATTTCATGATGAGGAAATCAGTGCTTGGAATAATGGAATCTTCTCCATTAAATACATTAAATACATCAAAGTATAGCTTCCCCTGCTCCGATCAAAGGTACCATTGGTGAGAGGTTGTGTCACATTACAACAGGTTCAAATGTCAAAATAGAAATGGTGGTGGAAATGCTGTCAGTGGGGCCTGGCTGAAGGGTGCTGCTGGAAAGGACTACAGTGGATCTTCGATTGGAGTATGCAATCTCTTTGTCTCTGTCTGTCTCTTTCCTCCCGTCATCTCTCTCTCTTACATCTACTTTTCTTGGTGAGCTCTAAGCGAGCAGAGTCCAGAGACCGTTCTCCAGCAGGTCTCCAAAGACCTGGGGATGGTTATAGCTGTCCATTAGTGGCTGCTCCGAGGCGTGAAAATGGGTCAGGACTACTTCTCTCTTTCTCTCTCTCTCTCCCACTCCCTCTCTCTCTCTCTCTCTCTCTCTCTCTCTCTCTCTCTCTCTCTCTCGGATATTAGCTTTGCCCTGGTTACTTCCACTCACTCCTTTTTCTCTTCCTGCTGATGTGGGGTTCAAACACAAATAAACAGCTGAATGTTCCTGACCTGCTTTGGATTGAGGAGATATATATTTTTTTTACTCTGAGGTATTTGCTAAAGATATCTGACTGTCAGTGTGGCTGTGTGTGTGTGTGTGTGTATGTGTGTGTGTGTAAAAGAATGAGGGCTACAGGTTCTCATGATTTTAGCCATGACCCTGGCGCTGTTCCTGGAAGGAACAAGGTCAAATGGATCAAGTGTGCAGCTGGACCACTGGCCTGCACAGTAAATAGTTCCTCAGAGTCCACTGGTAAGAAAAATGATAATACTGTATTCCAGAGAACACTGCATTATAATAGATACATGAAACCACCGCTGGGAAGCAGGAATCATCCGATGTAAAAATACATGAAGCCAGTAAAGGCGAGTGGGTTGGGAGAGACTGAGACTGGCCATTAAAAGCAGCAGAAAGTAGACCAAAATGAAAGCCTCTAGCCAAATGATGCTCAATATAGATATTACCAGCTGAAACTCCAGCTCAGAATGACCCTGCCAAGACAAGAGCAGTCCAGCAGCACTACCTCCTCTCCATGACATAGTGCAGCTGTGCTACAGTGCCCTCTTGTGTCCATACGCTGCTTTTTCTCATCTGACTGCTGATCGTGTTTGCCATCCCTACACGAAACCATGTTTTTTTTCTTAGATTTAGCTTAATGCCACCAATACTGACACAGAAATGGTATTCCCCTCTTTACAAGCGTCTAAGCTTTAATATGAGCAATTTTAAAAAGAAGCTTATCACTGAGAGGAAATTATGACTGGTGGTATTAGCCTGAATGTTGTGTCCAGTACTATTCAAATATGTTGTATTGACCAAGACAAATTGCTTTGTACATCATTAAGTCAAAATACTACTATTAGGTTTCCATTCTTGTTGCAACATCATGTGGTTCCCCTTTCTAATGTCCAGTGAGTGAGGAACAGCAAGCTAAATACACTGTATGGCTACTATATTTGTGTGGATGCATTTTAATGAATGCATGCAGCTGTGCAAATACACACACAGCTTGTCTAGACTGTATTACCAATAAAAAAGGACTCTCTGGAGCCTGCGTTCTCTGGAATGATGGTGCTCCATCCAATACTTTTGGAATGATTACAGGAGTTAGGCATGTCAGAGGTGGGGTGGTGATAATCCAACCCAAAGCAAAAGAAAAACTATTTTAATTAATTGATTTTAGTCCCAATACATCTGTCCATATAGTATCTTTCACTGAACTCAAACATATCAAACATGATTTATTTTAGGACTCATATGACATCATTACAGTATAACAATGGTGACCTACTAGCAGAGGCATTTTGCTTGTTTGACAAGTTTCCTGGTTTGGTGGTGTCTCTGCATCGCAGCCTGAAGCCCTTCCTTTTTGGTCATAGGGGTAACTAAGACTTTTTGATTGACATTTTCAAAGTGCATCATTTTATAGTATTGGACATTTACATTATTTTACAGCATGGATGTTGTAGGAGTCAGGGTTCCCTTTAAGATAAAAGTAGGCTATCATGCTCAAACTGCTTAACCACTCAATCTACCCACAGGAAGAAACACACAACAACCTGGCCTCATACAGTGTGAGTGTGCTCTTTGTGCTCTATATTAGGCTAGATTTGTTACAGGATCAGATCTGATCCTCTCATCTCAATATCTGACCCAGCATTTTCTGCTAATATTGGCCCGATACCGATATGCCATCTCACGATACACGGCAAAATGGAGCACATCAAATATACTGGATCCAAATGTTTGCATTATTTCAACACAATTGTTGCTGAAGTAGGTCTGAGTGAGTGAATCGTCCTCTAGTATAACAAAGATTTACGAAATACACTGGAATGTACCACAACTCAAGCCGAGCGAAAGAAAACTGGGCTGAAGGCACATATATTAAACAATGCACACATACATACAGTACATTAAACATGATCGTCTGCCTACAAACTCCTTAGCAGAGTGAGACACACTGACATAATGTTTCACACACCATTCAAAAGCGTTGGACAAGGCTTTCTGTCATTAGCCCAAAGATCGCAGATTATCACCACACTCAATTACCTTGTCAGATGAGTCTGTATTTGCATATCATCACTGTCACGCAAAACACTAAGTATCTTTTGGCATAATTTCAATCACCTTTTTTTTTTTTTAACTTAATCTGAATCTGAAAGCAAAATTTCATGAAGAATGAAACAATAGAAATACTTAAGAATTACGTCTAATAATTTTTACAATGACTTCCATTGAAAGCTAAGAAGGTTTTTCCTTCTTCTATAAAACTGCCATTTTGAAGATACATACAAGGTTTTTGTGTGACAGCAAGGAAATTAGACTGTACACAGAAAAAATAGTGCTTTGAATGTACATGATTTAAATGTGTCAATTGGCTGCACCTAAATAAAAAATGTTACCAAGCATTTGATGTCATGTAAATTTAAAGCATCATTTTTTCAGTGCAGGCTGAAGACAGTAAAGGTATTGTTTCATGCATGAAAAGATATAAAACAAGACAAATGATATGCTGGGCAGTACAGTGTACCATCTCTACTAATGGTAATGTTATGGCGTGTCCCCTAATAAATATATTATTACACAGCGCATGCATGCATCTGGTAATAACATGGCTTTAGCCTGTAAGAACACAAATAAATGCATTAATATGCTATATTAATGGGAATTATCCCCCATATTTACAGGGTATTAGGTGCTTGTCTATGGTTTGGGCTGAAATTACATTACATGTTATTACTCAGGGTTCCTGAGATGCCACAGCCAAGCATTTCTAGAATGGCATTCTAACAGTGCAGAGTTTTTACATTATGCTGGGTTAACATTATGCTCTTTATAGGTGTTAGGCTGTTGGAGTGGCATTATGATTACTTACAGCACAAAGAACACATCCACTTATCCAGTCTCTGAGCTTAAGAAGCAGTGCACAGCACAATACGGCTGCTTTCAGTATTAGAGCTTTGATTTATTTAGTGCTAGGATGCAAAACTGCTTACCTTCTCTCGCGAACAGTCCTCCTAAAATAACAGTGACAATGAGGTGACACACACATGGTGTGTGTTTTGGAAGACATGCTGAGAGTGTTCATGCCATGTTTAGTGATAAAACTGTCTGAAGGAGAAGAACGGGATTCTCTCATACCTTTGGTTTCTCATCCAGGATTTGCTGCCGTATGAGCTTGTGCACCTCCAGTAATTTCTCCTGCCTTTTGCTTTGAGCATCTTCCAGCTTAAAAGAGACAAGAGACGTGGGTAAGACACACATTATTTGCTTCATGGTCTGCATATCACGGCACTTCAGAAATGAACACGAGGAAACACAATATAGCCTGTCTCGTTGCTGAGGAGGAATTTTGACCCACTCTTTAGTGCATGCTTAAGGTCTCCATCTCCATCTCCTTAAGCATCTCCATGGAATTCAAGTCCAGACTTTTACAAGAGTGACTGATGCACAGACATTCTCCTGCAAGATCTTCTGGGTCATGTAGGAGCAGCAGAGCATTCCAACACAATCACGCTACCACCAACGTTTTAATTGTGGACAGTTGTTTTAGGACATGTTGACTATATGAGGTTGCTTACCCTTTTAATGTACTGTACAACTTCATTCACATGTGATCTGTTGATCTCCAACTTCTCTCTATAAGAGACACATTGTGGTGACTGTAGGCCTGGGTTTGAGATTTCAGACAAACAACAAACATGCACACGTCCAACAGCAAAGGTTGAAACAAACCAGCAAGGCCAATTATTCAGTAGCTACTATAAGTTACTCAGTCTTTACTATGAAAGTAATACGTAAGTTAAAGAGTTATGCAAGTGATGGAGTATAATGAAGATTAAAGTTTCCCCATTAAATTTGTACAATATCACCCCACACAGACATCAATTTGTATTGAAGTTACGCTGACATTCGGCACTTCATGACTTCTGCAATTCTTGACCTCATAGAACAGGGTTGCCCAATCTCACTGGGCCAAAATCTGATTTAGCCTGATAGCTGATAGAGAATAACTATGTATTCTATAGAAAAGTAAAAAGTACTAAAGGTACAAACATATACATAATATAGAATATTTATATAAAAGTACTTTAAGTGACAAAAATATGGAAAATATGGAAATAACCTTAGCCTTTATGCTCATATTTTTTTGGGTCCATGGGTCTAATATTTTCATACCACATCCAATGTGCTGGAATATTGAGTCAAAACAACAAGACCTCTGAAGCATCACAGTCTTATTACAGACTGCATTACATGTCTCAAAGGAGTGCTGTACTAGCAGTGACGAGCATTAAATGTAGTGTGAAGTACATCTGTATGACTTACTCCTCCGTTAGATTCTTCTCTATTGACTTTGCTTCATTAATCTTCTCTTGCCTCTTCTTATCCATCCTCTTTTTGACCTCTTTCTTTTCTCTGCAGAGAAGAAGCATAAAGCTGCTAAACAAAATTTAAGAGTAAATTGTACAATAAAGACCCTACATGAATTCATATCATACTGTATAACAGTTTATGCTGAAACTGAATGTCGCATAAACTCTTTGGGTTGGATTCCCAGACAGGGATTAAGCCTAGTCCTGTACTACACAGCGTGCTCAATGAAGATTCCCCAATGAAAGGACAAGGTAGTGCAGGACTAGCCTTAATTCATGTCTGGGAAACTGACCCTTTATAATTGAACACTTACTTCTCACACAGCTCCTTCACCTTCTTCAGCTGGTTACTCTGACACTCCTCAGCAATGCTGGTCAGCTTCTCAACAAGCTGGACATTAACAGTGGACATTAACCAGACATGAAACATATGCTCATGCCAATATGTACACACACTAAGAAAGATATGTCAAATGTCAGAAGTACTAACCAGGCTATTAAAATATTTTATTCATATTTTATATATATATATATATATATATATATATATATATATATATATATATATATATAAGAAAAGGTGAAGTTGGGTGAAGTTGTTTGTCATAGAGAAAAGTTGGGTGAAGTTGTTTGTCATAGAGGTGAAGTGAATATTTGAGAGTTTATATAGGGCTGTGGGCTTTAGCAATGTTATAACTACACTTCTTAACTTTCTATGTAAACAATTGTAGCTTGGCTTTATTCTCAATATTCTGAGAGAGCAACAATATTAATTGCACCTGAAAATAGTAATAAGAATATTAGTAAACAACTTGTGAAACCTCATTTTGATATCTATTGTTTATAAAACAATAACCCTACTCAGCTGTTGTCCAGCAGTGTGAAGAATACATTCAGAGTCTTCCAGAGTGCACGCTTGGCCTTAAGGAAAATCAGTGGACTGGAAATCTGTCAGCTCTTTATAGGGAACTTAATTGGGCTTTCTGCCTGAATAAGTCTTAACACATTTTCCATGATAGATTATGCTGTCTGTGGTAACGTGTAATCAACGCACACATCATGGTGAGACAGCAAGGCAGAGTGCTGAGTTGCACAGTCACACTGTGCACACTGTACACACTGTTGGATATAACTGTGCTTATGTCACATCATTCTTTTTTTAATTAATATTTAATGAATTGCACCTTATTTTTGTATGTCAGCGTATATACTGATTATAGAGAAAAAATACTGTGTCATTTGCAAACTTCTGAAGGGTTATGCTCAGAGCTGATTGAAACTGTCCCTAAAGGTTAGAAGCTGACAGCACCTTGTTTGTTTCTGTATTAGTGTTTGCTGTGGTTATGCACTACATGTGTAAATACAGTACGTTTATGGCATTTAGCTAAAGCTTATATCCAGAGCCACTTACAAGGTTACATGTGGGCCAAAGTGGTGTTTAGGAGTCTTGCCCAAGCTACACCAACTTATTGGTGTAACGCAGCATAATCATTTAGATCCGGGAATTAAACCCCAGTCTCCCACATAGCTCACTGGCAGGTAGGGGTGCTATCCGTTGCGCCACACCAACCAATACAGTAAGTACTTCACAATTTCATAGCCTTGTGGTGTTTTATTACACTCTAGGTCTTTATTACGAGTGTAGGTCTACACTCACTTTACTTTACTACTTTACATGTCTTTACTGAGTGATTATGTTTGGCGTAAGAGGAAACATGTACATATGAATTCTAGAGGTTTCTAGCGGCACGGTGTACCTGTTTAATGTGTTTGCCTTTGAGGTACTGCTCACTGTAGTATTGGTCCTGCCTGAGGGTGAGGAGCTGCTGCTGCTGCTGTTCCTTCAGCTCCAACAGTCTCTGAGCACTTTCCTGCTCCAGAGCAGCCAACTCCTGATCCACAGTCCACTGAGCACGATCTGAACCTGATCTAGCACACACACACAAACAAACACACAAGCACAAATGTTACATTTGTATTATTTTATTTATCATTTATATTATAAAATATGTGAGGAAATTCTGACAAAGGAACTGATTTTAAATCGGAATGAAATATTGCATGCCATGTTTGTCATTCTTTGACATCAAAATACCCTGAAAAGTCTAAAACAGATGAATTGACAGAATAAAGATATATAATAATAATAAACCCTAAACAATGAGTGACAGATGGTGGCTGGGAGTTATAGAAGAGAGTGCGTGTTAGGGAACCTACCTTTTCTTACCATCGCGTTTGGCGATTTTGTGCAGGGCAGAGCGGCGGCGGAGCTGTTCGCTGTGCAGCTCACTGTGCCGGGCCGTGTGCTCTTTAATCATATCCGTGGTTTTCTTATGGTGCTTCTTCACCAGCTCCTTCAGCTCTTTATACTGCTTCCTCTGCTCCCGCACAAAAGCCTTCTGCTGCTTCAGCTCCTCCAGCGTCTGAGCTTCCACCTCTATCACACACCAAATATGTGGTTTTGTTGTTAATGCTTTGAGGTTATATGTTGTTGGTAAGAAAATGTACTGGTAAAAAATAAAAAAAGGCAAAAAAGTGATGAATGGCTCAGCCCAAACTCTTTCAAAACACACAACACAAACCCAACTTTACTCTTAGGCCAATCAGTTGAAAAATGTGTTTTGGAAACTAATGCTAATGTAGCTAACATCACACACTCACCTTAAACAATGTCACCCTGATAAGCAATCTATGACGGATGGGTCTTATGAAATTTTTGACACTGCTCTATTTAGAGATTGTTATTGGGTCCACATTAGCATAAAATGCCGGCGGTATACACTATATGTCCAAATGTTTGTGGACACCCCTTCTAATGAATGCATTCAGCTACTTTAAGTCACATGCATTACTGGCACTGACAAGCACATACACAGCTTGTATAGTCCCTGTAGAGAACTATTGCCAATTGCATACGATTCTACACTAAACATGATCCTATTGGTACCATACCTAATGCCAGGTGGCCTAAAGGGGTATAAATCCCCCCAGCATTAAGCTGTGAAGCAGTGGAACAGCTTTGCAATATACGTTTTTTTACATTTTTTAAGTTGGTCTGTTTAGTTAGCAAATTGAGGCAGGTGTGCAGTGACCTAAGGGCAGTGGATTGTCTTAATTCAAATGTGTAAATGCATAAATATAAATTAAGCCATTGCAATAACTTGACACCTGAAAGACAGTGTTGTGTCCATGTATTCTATTTATGTGCAGGTGATGTACACATTTAAATCAAACAAATGAAATACATTAGGTCATGTGATTTATGAGGTATGCATACTGCTCACCCGGTGGACATAACCTTCAATTGCACACTATAGCTACATTAGCATCATAGCTCTAGAGAGCTCATAGAACTAGAGAAGCAAACCTCTGACACCAAATACATTATTTTAAAAAAAATCTATATATTAATTTTGGGCAGAACCATTGCTGTAAGTGATGTGATCTACTTTACTGGAACAATGTTACTGTACCTGTCAAAACACCCTGAATCACATCAACTTGCTTCACAGATCCTAAAATCAATGGCAAAAGAAAAAGATGTACAAAACATAATAATCCTAATCATAATATAATCATATTTAAATGGTAAAACAGAAATAAACAAAATATCAAATGTAAGCTGTATATTTGTATACTCTGTTATGTATCTTTAAGTAAATTTTTTAAACATTCAAAAGAAGGGTCTATTTTAATGGTGTCTCTAATCTTTAATTGCTGTTTAAAAGATGCTCTACAAGAAAAACTCATGGATTTAAGTTTGCTGCTGCTGTAGAGCATAAAGAGTGAGAGGGAGTAATAAAGCTTGAGAGGGTCACAAACATTCACTGGAGCTGTAACACGAGCTGCTCTGTATGTCAGAACAAGAGTTCAAATCAATACAAGCGGGAACAGGGAGCCAGTGTAGCTCAAGAGAGAATAGGAGTAATATGAGAACAAGGTGAAGTCATGGTGAGAACTCAGGCAGCTGTTTTACACATACTGAATTCTCTCACAATCTGGAGGGATTTTGCAGGTAATCCAGAAAAAAAAGCATGTACATGTTTCTCAACATCCGAAACTGACTAAGGACCTTTTTTGCAATATGTTTTTACTGCCTCATGATTTGAGAGGTAAGCTTTAAACTATGTAAGAACAGTGTCAGATATTCCCACTCATTTTCCCATCTGGTCTAGTGGAAGAGACCGTACCAAAAGCAGCAAGTGCTGAAGTGAAAACAAGGATGTTGAGAGCTCCTGAGTCAAAGGACACAATGACATAATTCACAACCTTCAACAAGGCAGTTTCAGCACTGCGTCCAATACCTAGACTGTAAAGGGTCCAGAATTATATGTTGGGAGAGATGATCCTAAAGTTGGCCAGAAACAACATGCTCTAGAACTTTAGTGAGAAAATAAAAAAAATAAAAAAATAAACCATTGTCATTATTAACAAATAAAGTTCTGTAATAATAATAAGTGTAGAAATGTAAGGGTCACTGTGAGTCTGGAATGCTAATCAAAGCATACTTTAACACATTACAACATACTTTACTCCAAATGGCCAATTTTTGGTTGTTTAATTTCCATCAGTACATATCGATTCCCTCTACTGCCTTTATTACTTATCTTAACAGGGACAATCCAGACAGACATACATTGGAAGATATTTTGGAAATGAATATGGAATACATCAGAAGAAATTTTGAGTTTTCAGTTTAAGAAGAGGCAAACATCTACCATACCAGCTGCAATTTATATTTATGTTCAGCAAATACACTGCATATTATGACTTCTGATTCCCTGATGTGGGGGTCCAGGATGGTGTACCTGTAGGGTGTGAGTGGTGGCTGCCCACCGAAGGTGGTTTGGCAGAGATGAGGGGAGCATGGTTTGTTCCATTCTCCGCTGGGGCTCGCTGCACTTCTGCTTTCTGCTCTGTCACCGGCTCCCCACCTGCATCTACCTGCATGTGCAATCACACACATCGGCATTATAACCCCTGATCTTAAATCAGAATATCTAATGTAAGAATCTAAACAGCTGAAATAAATCTTTATAGGCAGTAGCTACTATGCATTGAGTACCCACCAATATACCTAATAATATATGCTGCTCTAAAATGACTTAAACATTTGGTACCAGCAGCTTTTTGCATCTAATGTCAGGGAAGCAGAAAAGCACTGAATACTGCACTTCAACAATACACAATGAAAAGTCCATTCATTATCTCAGCACAGCCCTCGAGTAGCATTATCAAAACCTATCACAGTACCTCCACTCCGGTGCAGACTCTGTAGATGTAACGCTGGTAACCGATTCTTATCATGGCTGAAGCTAAGCCTGGATCACTTTGGCCTTCCTCTCAATCCTACTCCCTTACTCTTGTACTTTCCTCTGTCTATCAGTGCCTGCGCAAAATACAGCCAGCACGCTTCCAAACACTACAACTTCCATGAAAGCAGTTGCCATAACACCATCATGGTAAGTGTTCAGCTGTTTCAGCTGAATCAGTTTGATTGGTCACGAGGGAAGGACAAAGTGAAGTCCCACAGGATGAGTGAATCAGCTCTTGCGTCGCTGGCCAGGCTGCTGAGTAGTTAGGGAGTATTTTGTGTGATGTGGCAGAAGCAAGACAAAAACCCCTCCATACATGCAAGTTCTCAACTACAGACCTTGCTGTTCTCTTCCTGCTCTCCTTCCTCCTGAGTGAGAGCTGCAAGCTGACTGGCTCTTTGCTCCATCAGGTTGATGTAGCGAATGGGATTGGACAGTGCCTCAATCACATCTGCTCATGTGGTGTGACGTAAAGACAAGGACATTAGACAGATTAGGAATTTTAATTACAGCTGGAGTTTGACTTCAAATGTAACAGCTTTCCAATGATTGAATCAAACCCATGTGATTCACATGTAAGTGACTAATATTTTTGAATTATGAATATTCAAATCACATTTCCCCGGTTTCATACCTGCAAAAGTGTCAGGAACGTAGTCCTTGACTTCAATGTAGACGAAAATGGCAGGCAGTGTTAGTGTCTGGTTCTTCTCATTCCTCAGCCCTATGTAATGGTAACCTGAAGCAGAAAGTGAGACGACAGAGGAGACACAGTGTTTATCATTGCTGTTCACTATTAATAACAATACTGAGCAGTCTTAGCTCGTGAAACAGTGATATCCTGAAATTAAGCGTGTAAGTAATGTAGTGCAGGTCCAAGAAAGCCGTTGTGTGTACAGCACAGATGTAGTAGTGTGACATGATGTATTGTCCTCTGAGCAGAGTGGAGAAAGGAGATTAAACAGAGCTACTCGCCAGGTCGGATGGCGTTCACTGGAATGATGCGATGACCAATAATCTTCCCGTTGTCCTCGTAAACAGCTATTCTCAAAGAAGCAAGAGTTGGAAGAACCACCTGAGAAACAGCCATGCACAGAGTGGTCAGAGCAGCAAGGGAACTGGCATGCAAGGGAACTGAAATGCATTACTGCAGCATTTCCTAAAAAGACAAGTAACCTTTGGTGTACCTTCTTAAAGACTATGGGCTCCTCGTCCCACACAGGATTGACAGCGTTGCCTGGGGATGTCTTGGTCCGAAATGCCTTCCTTTTTGTGTCTACTGGTAGTCCAAACATCTCTACCTCCACATATGTGCCAACCTTCTTGTCGGACAGGAACTGACCTGATATGATCTGTTAGACACAAAGTGAGACACTTGCATAGTTGCACAGAGGTTCTGCCTTTGATTAACTTGCAGTAACAAGAGAGAGCCGACACGATTATGAGGTTTACATTAGAGGTGATCAGTAGGTGGCGCCTTTTTAGTGTAAAGTTGAAGTGTAAGGGTTTCAATGAATTATGGGGGAAAAATCTTAAATGAATCTTTTGAGGGTCATCTTCAGTAAATATCAGACAGCATAGTTTTCACACATATATTATTTGTGGTTTTCTAAAAGCTTAAATGACAATATAAGACAGATATTACAGGTTTTGTATGGTTTGTAACAGCAAAGTTATAGTTTACAGTCTTTTATTTTGATATAATATGTGTGTTATTGCAGCTAAACCAGCCTGTGGTGTATATTATTAGATCACATGAATAATAAATCACATTTTCAACATAAAATAATAAGAAAATATTAGAATTGGAAATCAAATTAAATCTGAAATGATGTGTACACAATTTTAGTTTTATGTATTAAATTATAGTCTATGCAATTGGTAAAATATGTCAGTGCATACATATGTATACATATGTAATCAGGGATTATCAAAGATGTGCTAATTGCAGGAAGAATGCGAAAAAAACTGTTAAGCTGCAATTTTATTCCAAGTATATCCTGTACCAGGCCTTTTTATGCCTGAATTGCTATAGTTTTCACTGATAAGTCTATCACAACAGACCTGTCTGTATAAATGGTATCAGGATACTAGCCCTGGTATTATTTGAAAGCAGAAAAAACAGAAAATCAGTGGTGTTCTCTCTCCTGGATAAGTTTACACAAGCTTTGCTATTCTTTTCTGCAGGCAGACTGTATCCTCAGAGCATCACCTAATTTAGAAAGCAATCACACATTTAGGTCCCCCTGAGGCTTTGATATGATGCCTTTTTAAGTATTCATGATTGCAGTATTGCTACCTCTTGTTGTTAAAGTTGTTCATTAGAAACCAGAGGCAGGTGAAATAATACACAATGATGAAAGCTAATTATGAAACATTAATTAAAAAAGGATGAAACTAATTTGAGGAAACCTGCTGACAGTTTTTTAAAATGAAACACTGCAAGCTAAAATATGATGAAGAGAAATCAGCTATCAGTATTGTCCTACATACTGTCTCCTGCACTTCTCAGCTCCAACCCAAATATCACATACCTCATTCAGCTTCTGAATAGAATAAAGGGATTATGTAGAGCTGTTTAGGATTGAAGAATAGGTCTGCAGGAAGGTCTAAACTCTTAAAAATCATCAGCAATAATACCTAGCACCCCTACCTTCACAGACAGGGTGTGTGCTACAATCCCATCCACTGTGCTCTCAGTAAAGGGGTCAAAGTGTTTATCAGGCCTCCTCATAAACTCAGGCTTCAGCCTGTAACCACACTTTCCATTGTACTCAAACATCCCCAGATTCAGCTGCATGGGCAGATCTGTCAGTCAGACAGGAGAGGAGAAGAAAAGGAGTTACAGGGAGTTTCAGACACTGATAAAGAGGCAGTCGGGAGAACAGTAAAATCTGAGATGCTCTGCATAACATTAAGTTTACATTTGGAAAAGGATCAGACAAATCGCCTATCAAAGTTAACAACAGGCCTTTCTCTCAGTTGAGGAATTAAGCCAGACATTAAGCTAAGAAAGAGCCCTTACAAGGCCATTACACGATCAAAATGATTCCCAGCTGTCTCTGAGCTTTCAAATGTTAAAATGCTTACAGAAATGTAAGAAATGTAACAGTTGTGCATCCGCCAATTAAATGAGTATGTGAATTCTACTCAACATAGTGTATATATTGCTAAGCATAAATAATAATTTATAAATGACTTTTGACTCTAAAACAATGAGGAGTTTCTCCTTGCACTGAGCTCCCCAAAACACATTAATTTCTACTCAAGCTGATTCTCTCAAATAAAACAATACCTTCCCCAGAGAATCGTTTTCCAAGTGCCCTTTTACCCCTGAGCCCATCTCTAGAGAAGTCAAGTCAGTAAACAAACAGAAAACACTGACCACAAAGAGTCCTTGAGGGGGAATGAACAAACATTAGTAGAATGCGGTAAAGACAGAGCAGTCACCGTTTATCTACCTATGGTCTGGAAGTTTAACGCTACAAGCTGGCATCCAGCATTCCAGAAGACCTGAGGCATGTAGTTGGAGGAGTCCACCCTGGTGCCTTTGGGGTAGAGTCGGCTAAGCTGGAGTTTGTTATACCTGTGTGGACTCAGTTAAGAAATTCCACCCATAAAATGCTTGAGAAAACCTTCACTTTAACCAAACTCTGTGAAAAGGATACTCCACAAATTCCACTGGGGACTTGGTCAGCTGCTCCAGTGCCTTGGTCTCCACAAATGATGACATGTGATAACTTCTATTCGTTTCTGTGAAACATGACAATATATATTTATATGCAGGTGTGATTGATAAGCAGTACTATGCTGTTTGCAGTATAACAGTAACAGTATAAATAAATGTTTGCACATTTTCTACCAGAAGCAAGCAAGACTTTCTATTATGTGAAACACTCTATGCAATGTGTGACAAGCATCCAAATTAAAGTCAGTAACTTACTTTTCGATGCTTCAAATGAGTGAAACTTGACCGGCTGGATATAGTTCACTAGGTTAGACATCTCCTCGGTGGCAAAGGCTTCACTTCCTGCTGTCCCCTACACATGATTACAGTAAACACCCACTCAGTTCCCAAGCTAATACTGAAGTTTATGCAGTAGCACTGGTGGCAAAGTGATGGCTGTCACTAAGCAGAAAGTATAGAAATGTCATGTAATGTGTTGTACTGAAAGTCCCATAGTGAAAAACATTGTTCTTATAACTCTGTATACACAGATTGCATTACCTCATCCATGGATTTTTTACAGTCATCATCTTCGTCATCCTCATCCTCACTCTCTGCTTCCACCTCCCCTGAAGAATTAGAATACAACTTGAGGTGGAAATATTGATCTTTGACTACTTCGGCATGCTATTTATATCAATCCTCTCATAAAAGGATCTGCCAAAATGATCCCCTTGATTACTGCTGGTGATGACAGCATGTGTTTTTCTTCATTACTTCCCCGTGAATCCAACATCAAAATACTGTAGAAAGATTCTGTCAATCCAATATTTTGGTTCATCTCAAACTGCAATTAATAGTAGGAGAGGAGCTGTTGATGAACTAGATGAAAAGTTATGGTTGTGTACATGGTCCTGTTATACAGACAAAACATTTTCCCCTTTACAATTTGTTGCAATACAATTTACTTTTATTATGTAATTTAATTTATCCAACTTGCATTTTAATAATTATAACGTGTGAACTGTAGTTCATTATATAACTGACAATGTTATTACTTTCTGAATGATATTATTACATTTAAATAAGCATATAGTGTAAACACAATGTAGAGGTACATTACAATAACATGAACTTTTAAGCATTAATATTTATTCAACATTTAATAAGTATAATTAGTGTATTATGGCTCTCTGGAGGGCTTGTTGTGGTTTGCTATGAGACATTACTGGAGTCTCACCGATAGACTTTCTTCCCTGCATTCTGCTGTCACTGGCCTCTGAGCTTGGCTGACTGGAGTCTGGTAGCTCCTGATTCATTGAGCCTGTGAGGAGATCCAGATGCGGTTATTTCCAAACACACAAGCCAGAACCCTTTCCAGCACCTGACACTGTCTTAATGTAGAATTCCAACACTTCACACTGGAACTTAAGACCAAATTAAAAGGAAATTAAAGGATACAGAGAACTGAAGAAAGGCTCCAGAGAAAGGCTCCATTTCCCTTTCATCTCAGGTTCATTCTAAACAACAGATCTCCACCAGCAGCAGAATACGTCTGCAAGTTTGTCTGGCAGATATAATAAATTGATCACAGGGAAAACATGGAAAATATGAGAAGCTTTTAAACTTTTGAGCACACTGGATGATGTGATAGCTGGAGCTGTTCGGATGACTTAGGCTGAAATGTCAAAAAGTATTTACATAAGGTGTTCCCATCTTATTCTTTGAGGAAACAACTGCTGCAGTCACTGGCAAACTGGCAACATGAGAAGACTCCCTTTACAGCAGAACCTCAACACAGCTCTGCACAATCCTGACCTCTAATACTGCATGAAGGACATTCAGTATGACGAGAGATCATATACTGTAGTCTAAGCTAGTACACTGATGGTTCACAAAATGACATAAATTCAATGAAATTATACTCCTGTGTAACAGAAAGTAAATTTAAAGCATAATCTTTTTACTATTATATATACACCAGTCGAGTCAGAAGGCTTTATTTGTTGTTTCAACCATACGCGAGTGCACAGTGCAGAGTGTAATAACGCTCCTCCAGGACCATTGTGCAACACAGACCAACACAACACTATGCAAACTAATGAAGCTTATGAAGCTAAGAATCAAACAAGAAAACAATGGTTCTAACCACGGTATGCAGCCTTGGCACCTCTGCCATGTATTTTTGGCAATAACAAGACTTTTTTGCCTCTACCAGGACATCTTTGCCTTCTCCATATAAAGTTCTGGCTGAATTGTAGTGACCCTGTATGTTTGCTGAATGAACATATGCATAAAACAAATAAAATATTCAGGATTTTACGCAGAGTTCAGGTCAGTTTTTGCTTCTACATTCTGTGAGCAGATCTTTACAGCTTTAAACACATCTAATTAAGTCCCGCCTTTTCGCCACCACTGTTGACCTATATGTACCTGCATCTACTTCAGAGAAAGAGTAAGAGAAAGAGAGATAGAGAGAGATAGTGAGTGACTGCAGCATAAAAATGTCTAAATGCCAAGATAAACACAGAATTCATATTACAGAACCAAGTGGACCAAATATTCTGAAAGGTCCAATGTTTTAAATAATGTTTAAAGCTTAGAAAACCTTGAAAAATTGGAAACACAGTAGCCCAGGTGAGCTGGCCAAAAGCGATAGTAGCAAGGAAAAAATCTCTTGATGAAAGAGACCTTGCACAGCAAATTTGCCAGTGTTAAATCAGCACTGGAATTGTTCATTTTGAACACTTATGGTGTTGATTTAACACTAAAAGTGTTGATTTAACACTGGAAAATGTGCTGTGTGGGAGGAACCAAGACTCAAAAGGGTGCACTCATCCTCCTTCGGCCAACAGGTAAATATTTATTTTCTCCACATAAAGTCTTATGACAATGCTTGTTCCAAAATTTTAACTGCTGATTGGTTGTCTAAATTATATTCTATACACATGTTAATAACATAAGATCTTATTGAGCCACATTCCATTCTACTGCCGTCAGTATCTGCTCTCATTTCTGGTTTAACACAGTCTCCCTTTCCTAACAAATAAGACACAAATAAGTACTATTATTACTATTAATACTATTATTGTTATTTCTGCATACTGGATTTTATATCATATTATCTCTGTATTTATTTTATTTCTGTACTTTTTATCTTATATTTTAGCCATTCTGTTCTCGTCTCCTTGTTTATGTTACCGAGCATTTGTCAAAAGCATTTGACTGCTACTTCTCCCATGCATGACTATGTATATGACAAATAAACTTTCTTTTGATTTATTCTGACATTACTCAGCCTTAGTACCGATGGTACTAAACGTCCATGTAAATTCCATTAGTGATGAGGCACTGAAGCAAACGAATGCACAGAAACTAATGGATTGAAACGTGTACATCATTAGCACAGGAATAAACCATGCTGTTATAGTATATTTCATTAGTTTGAAAGTAATGACCACATCTGAAGTAACTCATTTATTTTTCAGAGTGCTCGTTATCTACCTGCCTATTGTCATTAATATCTGCAGACTGATGCATCTTTTTACCACATTACAATTCTAAACTCACTGAATGCCTTAACTGGTGCATCTTTAAATGCTTGAGAGACTGAAGCTAATCCATCTTCATCCTTTTTGATTAGGTGTTGAAGCTGACTGGCCACCAGAGGGCAGTATAGGATCTGGCCAACAGAAGACCACCTTAAGCAGGCTGTTGATGGATGTCTATGTGATTGTGTTTGAAAGGCAATGTTAAAAGTATTGACCTGGCTGCCCTCCGTCATTCAGTCCCGGGTGTCAGCTACACAAACAATAGTTTAACACTCTGTTTCTAGTAAAGTAATTACACAAACACACACACACACACACACACACACACACACACATACACACACACTTCACTGTACAAGCGTGAACATGCCTACATTAGCGTAAAGGCATATGTACAGAACATGTTTTATGGGGCTAACTACTGCATCCTTCTTTATGAGATTATTCAAATGAGTAATTTTTAATGCTCTTTTTAAGTGCCATTGCTGTCTCCGGGTGGCCAGCTGTAATAAAGTACAAAACATGAAAGCGGTGCTGAAAGCGAGCAGAGGACAGAATGGGTTTGGACAGTTTGTTTAACTCCTTTAATGCTTTCATGTTTTCAAAGGACAGTTTACTCGTAGGGCAAATCCCTTGAAATCTCAGTGTTTACCTTCATTAATAATATATAACACCAACAACTGCATTCAAGGACCGCAGCAAGGAGAGAGAAGTCTCACTGTTTAATCTTGTTTACCCAATACTGTTCTCCTTCATGTTGCACAGTCTGTACTGCATTAATAGCTACAAAACACAAACATGCAATAAAGCACAAGCATCTAATGTATAGATGTTAAAGTGACTGAGCTTTACTCAGGTGTGCTAGAATTAGGAGGCAAGGTACCTGCGCTGGGAGAGGACGGCTCACACATGCTGGATGTGTCGCTGTAGTTGTTGGAGGTTTGCTCAGAAAGCTTCTTCTTCGTGCTGCCCTCATCCTTGTGAGAATTCTTCTTGTTCTTGATAAGGATCTTACCCAAGAGGTCTAAAGGACTGGGCAGAGGAACCCCTGACTCCAGCTGAGAGAAAAAAAAATCAGTGAGATATTTTCATTATCATTACCATTTGGATTCTGGTTATTAAGGTACTAAACTAATATAATATCTCTCTTTCTCCTCTGTATAGTTTTAAAGAAAGTAAAAAGACAGAGATCATACCATGTGACAGAGGCTACTGCTACTATATACTATGCAACAATCAAGAAGTGATAATAATACATAAGTGAATTCAATATTGCACCTTTTTCATATTTCTTAGACAATGTCCCTCATTTTCATATTATTATTATTATTATTATTATTATTATTATTAAATAACTACATTCTGTATTTGCCTACTGCTTAATAGTCAAAATACCAAATGAAATCTGGCAATCCTTGTCAGCATCCTCATAGTTCATTGGGAAATGGAAAGGGAAGCCCTTGTAGGTTTATTGTCCAGTCTTTGCAATGATGCTTCTAACATTATATACACTTACTGACCACATTATTAAAAACACTATGCTAGTACTGGGTAAGGCATCTTCTTATAACAGCCTCAATTCTTCAAAGCATAGATTCTACACTGATTTCTCAGGAACAGATTTAAGATACACATCTTCTGCCTGGGACAGGCCAATGAAGAACACTGAGCTCATTTTCATGTTCATGAAACCAGCTTAAGAAACGTTCACTTTGAGATATAGTGCATCATCATGCCAGAAATAAACATTAAAAGATGGGACAGTTGTGGTCTTGAATTTGACTATGTTCTTCCAGTCTTTCCACTGTCCTGTTTTGGTGAGCCTGTGCTCACTGCAGTCTCAGCTTTCTGTTCTTGGCTGATGACGGGGTCTTCTGTTGTTGTAGCCCATCCACCTCAAGGTTGGACGTGTTGTGTATTCTAAGATGCTTTTTTACTCACCATAATTGTACAGAGTGGTTATCTGAGTCACTGTAGTCTTTCTATCAACTCCAACCAGTCTGACCTTTCTCTTTTGACCTTTCTTATCAACACAATGATTTTCCATCTGCAGAACCAGACTTCACTGGATGTTTTTTTCTCTTTATTACTCTAAAGACTGTTGGGCTGAAAATCCCAAGATGTTTGTAGTTCTAGAAATGCTCCAATCAGGCAGTTTGGCACCAACAATCACGCCACACTCAAAATCACCAAGACCACATGTTGCCCCCTTTCTGCTGAATGATGTGTACATTACCTGAAGCTGTCGCTTTGCTTTCATGTTGGGGTTTTGCTCAGTCAAATAAAATTTAGTAGTGTGTCCTGTGACTGATTTTGACAGATGTAAACTTTCTAGCACTATTTGCATATAACTACAGCTAATTAGTGTTGCTAATCTATTCCCCTAGTGTTGAAGGTTTTAAATGCACAGCCCTTCTGTTTTCTGTAGTTACAGATAAGGGAAACTTCCCTTCCATCCTTATTTAGTGGCTAGCTGTAGAAATGTCCAAATAAATGTCTGTCTTTCAATGGTTTCAATGTTGAAAAGAGAACAGAGGACAGTAGATGTTTGGTTTGTTTTTGTTTAAATGCTCCATGTTTTCCTAGAAGGGCCATTTACTCGTGGGGAAAATCCCTTTACATCTGAAAGTGTTTACCTTCATTAATAATGTATAAGAACAAGAAACTGCATTCAAACACAGAGACAAGAAAAAAAGTGAAAAAGAGAAAGTGTTGTGTGGTGGGGTAATGGTGGGAGGGGGATATTAAGGCTCAAAGCAATTATCTTTATCCTAAACCCAGATCTTTCCATTCTGATGTCCAGAAGCAGACTAATCAGGTGCAAATAGTCTGTGGTAACTCATAGTTCTGGCCCTGTTTTTCTTTATAAACATGTACTTTCACTTCTGTGTATTAATATGTAGTAATCATGCATCTCTTATGCTGAAGAAAGACATACATGATTCAAATATGTACACACCATTTAATACATGGACAACACAGACTATAAAAAATGTATATTAATTTGATATAATTCATTGCTGTCTCAAGATGATACAGTTTTTTGCTACAACAATCTGCTTTTTGATCGATTATTTAATGCTTCCATTTTCAATTTATTAATATTATAACCAGGCTCTAATCTACACTTTTGAGAAGTGTGCTGTGTTATCCTCGAGTTCAAGAGAAATCTATCTATCTATCTATCTATCTATCCATCCATCCATCCATCCATCCATCAATCCATCCATCCATCCATCCATCCATCCATCCATCCATCCATCTATCCATGTAACATAATCAGCATCAAAATAAGCCCATTATTTGCTCCATTCTGTTGAGTGTACTGTTCAATGCCTGCACATATTTATACTGAACAATACAAAACAAAACAGTAGTAGAACTTGACGGGGTCTTCTGTTCTTGTAACCCATCCACATTAAGGTTGGACGTGTTGTGTATTATAAGGCGCTTTTTTTGCTTGCTTAATTGTACAGAGTGGTTATCTGAGTTACCGTAGCCTTTCTGTCAACTCCAACCAGTCTGGTCATTCTCCGCTGACCTCTCATGTCATCAACATGATGTTTTTCCCTTTGCAGAACTGCTACCAACGGGACATTTTTTCTTTATTACACCAAATTGATACATTATAACATATTCCATGAATACAATTACTGCCAAAAGTAAACTAAAAGATAAAACTGATTCAATGTAATATTTTAGAACATTTTTGTGAACATGATTTTGAAGCTGAATCACTTTTTCTCAGTGTGGGAAGGTGTTATGGAGATAACGCTGATATAAAGCACGCTCTGCCTTTCACAGTTGGACAGTTGGTCTTTTTCTCTGTGACGAAGCTGAACTTCACACACAGTCTCCCACACAAAAGCTACAGCAGTCCTCCGGTCAAGATCCTGCGCTTCCCCAGCCCAATAAATCCAATAGCGCAATAAATGTATCCTCACATGTCACTCACAATGTCAAACACACTTTCGTAATGAGTGAAAGAGTGGGGATGAAAGGAGAGAAGCGCAGGGAAAGCAGTTACATAAGGACAAGTGACAGGGCTCTGCAAGTTCCTCTACAATAGCACAAAGCATGCTTTTGACCGGTCACTATGACAACTGGACTGGGGGTAGGGGGGATAAAGGTTTGCCAAGAGCTAGCATTGAGATTAGTCGGTGGCATATTTCCATTTAATCTGCTCCAAATGACCGGCCCGCTGCAATTTGATAACAAATGGGAGGCTGATAGAGAGGTCCGATACTAAAGAGCACGTGATTGGACAGAAATGAAAAGTGAACCTAAGTAAACACCATTTCTTTCACACGTCTCATTCAAAAGCCTCTTTCAACCTCTTTCAGGAGAGGTGCTGGTGACGCAAGAGAGCGCTTGTTTATGTACTGTTAGTACAGTACAGTGTGTGTGTGGAGAGTGCGTGTGTCTGTACGTGTAAAGTGGGGAAATTGTGGATGCATTGTTAGAGCACAATGCATGGTGGTGACTAGGTACACTGTGCGAATTTGTGCGAATGCATGCAGGTAAGCCTCATGGGAGTATTTTTCTTTAGTCCTCCATTAATAAAAAGAATAAATACACTGAAAGTGAATGTAGAACTTTTACAAGGCTTGTGCATTATCTTATCTGTGCCTGTACCCCTCTGTACTTACTTGGTATTTCTCCAGTGGTTCTGTGAGCAAGGAGTCTCCAAATATTGATCTGCAGTACTCAGCCATCTTAGCCTGCTGCTTGGGGCTGAGGAAGACAAGACAAACAGAGGGACGATCAACCCTGTGGCCATGACCCCCACACACATTTACATTAACTCACTGCCATCTGAGGAAGGCAGGGGGGGGGCAGGGCAATTCAATTTGTCGAGGGTGTCAAAGCGAAACCCATCTACAAGTCCGCTCTCCGAATCTTAAAATTGCATTCTATGACTAACGTACCCATCCTGTATGATAATTGAGGCATATTTCACATAACCTTCACGTAGCGCTGCACGGGTCAGCATGAGCCGCTTATTTAAGCCTCATCAAGTGACTCAGGCCATTACGGAGGAACAGGACAGCCTAATTGCATGGGGGAAAAAGCATCATTCACTTACGAGTCCACATGGTTCTCGAATGAAAGGATGACAGGAAAAGGGGACGTCTTGAATGCACTTTCAGCAATGGCTTCAATCACTTCCTGAAAAGACAGGTTGCATTGTGTAATCATCCTCAAGAAGATCCAGAAAGCTTTCAGGCGCTATCATGGCCTTCTTGCCGCTGACGTGAATGCTGATGAGATGACTCGAGATACTTCTAATGCCACTCGAGATGGAAATGGAATCTTATTACAAGTCAATATAAGGCGCTTAACCCGTGTCATCAGAGATTATTGCACTGGGAGATTAGACTCATTGTGGAGACGTCTGACCTAATGAGAAGGTGCAAATTAACTTCAAGCATTTACTTTTAACTCCTTCGCATTCCCAGGGTTGGGTTGTGCTAAAACAATTCTCCCATCTGTCTCTGCGTTCTACCCTTTTGTCACGCTATCTCTTGATGGTATTCACTCCTTCTGTTTCATCTTATGCTCATTAAGGTGGTGAATTGTTGCTTGGAAAAACTCAGCCTTGGGTCTTTGCGTATGCAGGGGATAACGAAAGCCATTATAGCTAACAAGTGATGGAAACTCAGGTACACACACAGTGAATTCATCAATACTTATAGAGATAATAATACTGTGCAGTGAATATGGCCCCACTATAACACTCTGGGGCATTTAACACTTGTGGTGTGGTTTGTAAGTCTAGTAAGTGTCACTAATAAAATGACTATCCAACTGAATAGCAATTAATTCTGCAATTTAAACCTTGACAACTTTGCTGTGTAACAATTTTGCAAACTGCATGCATAACGACTTACATTTACATTTCAGGCATTAAGCAGACCTACACACTAGCCTGGAATCACAGATTTGCTAAGCAATCTTAAAAAAACCCCTACAATATTATGTCCTATGTAGCCTTGTAACTACATTTGTGGTAAGGGGAAAGTTTTGTACAGTTAGATTTTTTGCAGAATTTTCCCTTTACCTGTTTATAGTCCATTACAACTGTCCACTGCTTCCATGCATTCCTATATCTCACTGTTTCACGGTTGTCTTGACCTGCTGGCTGGGCACTCCTACAGTTGTGGTTGTGTAAGTTTACCTTAAAGGAGATTTCAGAGGTCATGGTGAATCCGTGGGTTATGATGGGCTCCTCCTCGGTCGTGCGGCCCTTCCAGCAGTCCAGCTCTATACAGCGACAGCCAGACAGCAGCACCTGCCTGTACATCTCCACTGATGAGTTCCCCGCCAGCTGCCCCGCTGAAGAAACCACAGACGCTCAGAACACAGCACCGTAAAACACCACAACAGCATCTAAGAACAATGCTGATACACTAAATTATACTGTGATAAAAAGGAAGGCCATTATTAGTAAAGTTTTCTCATATCGTGATTCCAACATTTTTATAATATGTAGCGGACTGGCTACATATGTAGGATACACAGCATCCAACCAACCAACATTCCATTTTTTGTGGGTAGTTGACCGTATAATGGCCGAGTTTGTAGATTTCTAATGGAGGCCTGAGGTTGGAAAGTACAATATTGTGGCTACACTGTCCAGCCAGATAAAATCTATTACATACACACACCCATAGCCACAATTTGTGGACAATTTGCTACAAACTCGAAACAGATATCTAAGGATTCTTGGAAAGAATGGGTGTGACAGAGCTAACCACAACTGCATTACCATCATTAGCAAAGCAATTACTTCCCTATTAGCATCATAATACTACAGCACAGTCAGTAGCCTTAGGCATTTCAGGGTCATTTTTCAGGCAAAATCCTTTTACCTCTTCCGGCAAATGCATTTTCATCTACTTCTGCATCCAACAACTACCAGAAACGTCCTTACTGCATTATCTTCTAATTGTTTGCAGTTTCATGTACTTACAATGAATGCCTTTATCTAAGTACAGTCCATTAGGACAATCAGTAAATTAGAAGAGAGCTGGCTTCTGGTTTTGTGAGTGCATTACTTGTGGTGATTACGGTAATTTCTGCACTAATTCCATATTATGCTTGACCATGCATTACTGTTTTTTGATGTCTTGAAGAAATGGCTTGGTATTGGAGCGAAGGTCACCGGTCATACTCATACTCTTGTGTCTGGTATAATGAGTAACAATGCAAGCTTTGGGATCAAACAGTGACACTCCCATTAGTGTCTTATCTTATCACTGTCTACATCCCAAGTTGAGAACGATTTATGTGGAGCACTCATTAGATAAATATTAATGAAGTTCTCAAAGGGGTTGCCGTAAACAGAATAAATGTTTCATATGAAACTCCTCTGTCTTCAACTCTTAAAAACATCCTAAATATTTTGTACAGATAGTATAGTGTGAATGTCTTAAGCAGTTCTAAACTGTTTGAACATCATCATAGCAGTAACACGCAAACACCCTCACTCACTCATGTTTAGAAGACCAAAGGCCTTCGCTAGGGTTAGTACTTGAGCAGCTTTCGATGCTATTCACTTTGCTAATCACACTGTTTTTTTTATGTTCACCAAGGTAAACACAATTTAAATATACCTTTAACTATATAACATGGTCCAAAAGGTCCTTAAGATTCAATTCACTGTATTTATTTTGCCACTTGTGTAAAAGCTGCATATTAGTAGAGTTCCATAATCCACTTGTTTTTTACCTGAAAAAACGAAAAGGCTGGAATCAATACAGAGTGTATGGAGCAAATACAACTTCAACAACACTGCCATTGAGTGGTTCAACCACAGTGACATAAGGAGCACTTTGGTACCTTTTTTCTGAGTGTAGATGGGTTTGTTCAGTTCCACTATCACCTGATTAAATAAAGGGCAGTTTTGTACCTAATACCCGCTTTCCTCAAGGAGAGGACTGTTAAAATAGTTCAACTGAACGTGATTCAGATATCTAAATGCATTTATCTTCCTTAACATAGTGTCTTTCCAAGCAAAACGGAACGTGCAAACGGGAAATCACTGTGGGCAAGACATGATGTTATCCACTGGGATTTGATTGAAAGTTAAAAGCTGGCGTTTCACAGCAAACATTGAGTCAGAGCCAGATGCTAGTCTGCAGTCAACCATGGAGCGTTACTCGCCTCCTGCTACACCACATTGTTAAATTACTGATGGAGGTGGGGAAGAAGGAGAGAGCTTTTCATTTCAGGAGTTTCAGGAGGCCATATTTACTTGAGCCTGTGTGCATAGACCCAATCAAAGGTACTTTTGCTCTGAAGCTGTTTAGAAGCAGGTAAAAGTCGCTGCACTTTGACCAAAGATTACAGACAGGAACTAACAGTGTACAATGTTCCATTTTGATTTCAGGCTGACTTTAAGTTAACACACACACAGGCACACATACACACATTATTATTTGTTTCTATAGTTGGTGGATTTCCTTTGAACAGATAAATGGCTTTATGTATCATTTATTTCGACCAAGGCTTTTGCACAGTGCTGGTTAACTAATGCAAAACCCTTAGAACTGTATCATTATTATGAATGAATTCTGTAGAATATTAGTGAATGAAAAGACTGACTTTCATATGGGTAAACACACAGACTGTGACTTGTCATGTGACCTGCACCAAAAAAGTGATGCAAGTGATGTATTTGATTAAAATACTGTATGTAGACATGTTCACATGAATAAATACATTAATTAAACTGATCAATGAAACGGATTCATTCATGTAGAAATTATGTACACTTCTGAATAAAGTAAATTCAGTCCAGTCTTTCCAGTTTCTGAATGGGGAGAATAATGAGCATTAGGGTGAGAGTTAGCTGCTGATTGGTTAAAGTAGGTCTACAAAAGCAATTTGGCTGTCTGACCTGTGAGGTAGGTGTTGTGGGAGGAATTAATGAAGTAGTGAGAGAGTGGGAGCGTCATATCTTCACTCTGGTCCAATTTCTCAGGAGGAATGATGCTGTTCTCCTCGCCACTTAAATATCTCCCAAAGCCCTCCACAGAAATCTGGCCTGCAGTGGAACAAAAGAAAAACAATGCCTATGAGGTTAGAGTCCAGAATGTCAGTTGTACTTCAAACGTATTTCCATCTATATTTACTCATGGGACAGAGGGCAAATTATCTTTAATAAAATTGTCAAATTTCTTTTTTTTCCCACTTAGTGACTGCTCTGGAGTCTGTGAAAGCTGTGACCCTAGACATCTCAATGGGACTGGCCAGCCTGATACAGCCATTTCCAGTTCCTGCTTGACTTGGCCAGTCAAGAACATTCCAATACATGGCTCTGAAAAAAGCCCATAGTTGCTTCTGCAGCTGTAACTCCATTCGGCTTGATCAGAGCAGTTATGATGCTTCTGTACACTTCAGAACTGCTGCAGTCATCCATCATATTGGCAATAAAGGGAAGTGAATCAGTTCTGCTGGCAGCCATACAGCCCCATGTCATCATGTTAAGAAAGACGAGGTTTAATATTGATCATGAACAATTCATTTCTTCTCATTGTCTTTCTTGCCCTCTTTCTATCACAGGCTGAGCTACAGTTCATGTGTATATCACAGGCTGAGCTACAGTTGATGTGTATATCACAGGCCGAGCCTTTGATGTACTTTTTAGCAAAGTGTAACCTGGTCTTACTGTATTTGAGGCCACTGGTTTGCAACATGCAAATACTACATCTAGAATCAGCTTCCTTTTTTGTCTCTTGTGCATTGTCTCTTGTGTCTCTTTTGTCTCTTGTGCACTTAACTGGATGCACTGACGCACAACTATCCCAAGTATCCAACAGAAGAGCATTCACATTTCCAACACATTTTGGTCTTCTAAACTAGAGGCCTATAATTCCCACATAATTCACCCAATATGCATTTACATTTCTTGGTGTTAAAGGGGACATATTATCTAAAGGCCTACTTTTTCTGTGTAAGGACAATTAAGTATCTGTGCTGACCAACCTACAAACTGTATAACAGCTGACAACCCAGACAGTGTTTTGTGGGCTACGTAGGCTTGAAGTCTTTTTAACTCCTTCCTATGTCAGATGGGGAGATATTAGAATTACATCACCCCATCTCAGTACTTGCACCCACAAAAGTTTCCACCCACATTCTTTTTCTGGCAAGCGCCAGACCTTCTAGCACTTTGCTGATGATAAGATCTAAGAATGGGAAATGCTTTGTTAGTTTATGTGTGTGCAAACCACCTGGACCCATACAATGAAGGAGTGGTAACAAAACATCTGTTAAGCAAAATAATTCAGTACCGTCAATTGCTAAACTGCAACTGGAGTGTAAGTAGTTTAACAAATAAGTAGGTTGTGTGTTCCTTTGGCTGTTTTGCAGATATAGCAGCCTAGAGCCAGCAGATAGATAGAAAGAGAGTGTGTGTGTGTGTATAGCACATGAGACTGAATGAGTAAGTGAGTGAGCAAGCCAGCAAGTGAACTCAAGGTGAAGTAAATGTTAGCTAGTGCAAACAAGGACAAATGAAGAAAAAAGTTTATGAATTCATATAGAGTCAGGAAGAGTAATGAAAAGGGTGGGTAAGTAGTGTCTTATTATCTTTTAAAGGAAGGCACTTAAACCGGCTGTTCTTAACAAGGCTATTTTAGACAGTGGTGTTTAATCTGTGTGCTTTTTCGACTAAAGCATCTTAATAAGACCCCTGGGAACTGTGCTAACTTGTAGAATAAGTGGTATACCTTTACAGCTAAGAACTTCATAGCTAACTTCTCGTCGAAGAATATTTCACTTTTAACCATAAATGGGCAACTGCAACTAGAATGGAGCTTGCCCACGCCGTCCACCAATTAGTGTGATGGTCAGTGACGGCCAAAGCTTGCTGAACGTTCAGGCGTCTCATCTCCTGACAGGTGAGGGCTGATGAGGGAGACAGCCCATTCTCAGCACCTCCGGCTCTTCCAGGTAAAGCTTCAGTCTATAGGAGATTCCCCCAGTCCCTCTGGCCACTTTGCGCTAATTAAACCCGCCATGCCCTCGAAAGACTCCCACAACCTAATTAACGCCGTTTTTCCTCTGACATCTGAACACATTCTCCCTAATGAGGCCATGGAGAGTGACTTTCATCTCAGCGAGACCTCACCTTTTCAGCCTTTTGAGGGAAGGCTGTGGATGAAGGCCACACTGAGAGTGCTGCTCTGGGATGGAAGACGCTGAAGAAGCAGCCTGTGGAATTAACCAGAGAATCTGATGTAGTACTGTTAAAAATTGGAGTGTGTCCAGACTGACGGTCTTTTCTTACACTCCTACTTTCAGCAATCAACAGTTGGGGTGAACTCAACTGCAACTGAAACAAGAGGTCGAATTCAGTGTGTACACAATGACCAAATTAATACAGATAATATTTAATGTTGGGTCCCAGTTGCAGCTGCAGATGAGAAGATCTTGATTTTCCTGGGAAAGTTTTGACTGAAGTTCTTATTCAGAGTGACTTACTTTTGAATGATGTTACAGCGGAGGGTGAAAGTGTCTTGCTCAAGAACTCTTACTGGTGTAGTATGGAGTGCTTGCCTAAACGGGGGACCGAATCCTAGTCTTTCACAGGGAGGGTTGTGTTGTTAAGCTCTATGCTAATGATAAATATACATTTATGTCACGGGCAAGATAAAAAAAAACCCCCAAAAAAACAATACAGACTGAGTAGATGTATAATTACAACAACACAAAATATAAAAAAAAAAATACAGAACATCATTTTAATTAAAAATGAAAGTAAACTTAGCACACCAGGATGTGATTTATGTCAACTATTGAGACTACCTGTGGTATCTGGATGCTTTTCCATGTTTTATTTAGTCTTGTTGTCTTTCTGTCACTTTTGACAGCAAATAGGCATTATGATTACATTTGATGCCACAATGAAATTGTTTGTTTATGAAATATTTTAACTTTTATTTAGCTGATTTGTTTAGCGAATAGGCTCTTTTTTCTTTTTCTTTTACAATGCATGACTCCTTTGGCAATCAAACATGCACTAAACATCAGTATTTAATATTCATTGGCTAGCATGACAATCGAGATAGCATTACCAAAATCTGTGTAAGAAATCCTCAGTGGCAAGTAGAGACTGGCATGCTGATCACCGCCACAGTGACTTCATTACCTTGCCACACATTTCTCTAAGCTTTTACAGCTCTTACAGTTGCAGCTGAGTTTGAACAATCTGGCTCATTATGTCAGCATAATTGTTTCTTTCAGTTGGCCTACCTGAGGCAATACTTGTGTTGATGTAATATGTTTTATTCATTTGGAAAAAGAAGAATTAATGAATTTGAATCAAATAAAGTCAATGTATCACTTTTTTCCTGTTTCCAAGAATTTGGACAATGTGAGTGGCGCACAAGACAAAATCAGAACTGTACTTTTCTTTCTTCTATATCAATCATGCACAAGCCCATTTCAAAAGTGTCAGCACAAAGGGTAGAGAGCAAGCTCATGTAGAGAGTGCAGAACCTGCAGGAGAGCATATGGAGGAACTGTCAAACAGAGATGTTAGCAGCTCTACCGCCTCCTCAGGTAAAGAGACAGTCCTCATAGCACTGCAGCTTCAGACCACTTGTGCTGTTGGCCATGATGGATCTTATTAACCAAAACAACACTTTTCTGAATTATTTAACTCAAAGGAGTTTGCCACTCTCATGTTTTGTACAATATGAGCCTCAGACTTTAGCGTCGGATAGGAGCGGAGTCGTACAGACACAAAACATAAATCAAAGGAAGCTCTCTGTCTGCACCATTCAATGACTTATAACTGTAAGGAAAAAAGCGCACAGCTCCAGCCTTGTCACAGATTCAGCACCGCACTTCTGTAACACCACAGACTGTTTGCGTGTGTATGCACTTGTTGGTGTGTGTCTGGGTTGCGAGCAGAAGGCAGAGTTGGCAGCGTAACAGACAGGGAGTGTGGTGCAGGACTGAACCGGCCTGTACAGCAGCTGTTTTAACAAAAAAGCATCCCAGCGGGGACACTGTTCCGAAAAAAAGAAAAGAGACGACATGATAGTGTGAGCATACTTGTTTTTGTATATTTTCAGTCCACACTTTGTAGCAAAACCACAGAAAAAAACAAGACTAACTGACAAAAAAAAATATTAGTGTGGTTAAGGTTACATTTACACTTATTATCTTATAATAATATTATTAAGTTCCTGTTACATATAGGTAATAAATATAGTATTTGTGACATTATTATTAGATATGTGGCATATTATAGAGTTTAAATAGTGTTATTATTACAAACTTCTAATACCAGAGAATAGCCCAACCAGTTTGCACAGAAGTCCCTGTAGTTACAGAGTAAGTGTAATACGCTTTTGATAAGGGGTTCATATATCACAGACATTCACTGTGCCATTTCAAATTCTTCCATGTGTAAGAACATGTGTAAAACACTGTAGTTAAATAATGTGGACTGCTCTTACACAGGGGGTGTGTGTGACCCGCTGGTGGATTGCCACATGTGGACGTGTGCGTTGCAACGAAGGCGCTACATTGTACACAATTTTTGTTTCAAGCATTAAGTTTTATTGAAACGATGGCTCAAGACATGTACGTTTCTGTGTGCTGTGAACTCCCTGCTACCAGAATCATGTAAAAATAAACACCTTGCCAGCACTGACTGTAAACAGAACACTGTTCTTTTCACAGTAACACACAAATGAAACGAATGCCAAAAGTAAAGGTAATCGGAGTACAGAGCAGTCTACTGGCACAGAGTCAGTTTCTTAAAAGCTTTGTTAATTTACATCTTAAATGGTAATGGTAATGGTGCCAGGAATTGGTTCCCTGGATACATATTTTTAAACTCATTCTTTCAGGCCCTCTTATACCCTGTGTCACAAACCTGACATGCTGCTTTACACATAAGAAATGACAGGTTTGGTGTAGATGAACTAGAACTTTAATCTGGGAGCCTTGGTTCCACTGACTCTCATCAGTTACTTTCTGATTTTTATGCACAATTGAGAGAAAAGAGAAAAAAGCCATCTGACATATGTTTTCTGTTGTTTTTGTTTTAGACAGGATTCTATTTTTGGCCTGGACTGACAGTGAGTCATGTTGGTTATGGAAATCACTTGCATTTCGGACGTCATCGAAAAGTGGTCTGAAGTTCACATACACTCATCATGGACTTGTTTGTGATATGGAAACAATACTGGAATTTTAGTCATTTCATGTTTAGTGTCTAGTCTATCTACATGTATGTACTATGTGTAGTGTCGAGTGTATGTAAAAGTATGTACTATGGCACTGTATTGTATGTACTTGAATTTATATACCTTGAGCACATAGTATAAAAAGCAAGAGTGTGTGTGTGTGCCGGAGCATACTTTGAAAAAAATAGTCATTCGTATTAGCTGTGTGAGGACTGTGAATCTGTAAACATGACCTTAAAGGGGACACTTAGACCCTGTGTGTGTGTGTGTGTGTGTGTGTGTGTGTGTGTTTGTGTGTGTGTGTCTGTGCACATGTAAGCTGCTGTAAAGAACTCATCTCCATTGCTAACATTCCAGTCCAGTGTCCCACTGGGCCACCAAAATCACTGCGCTCTTGTAACAACTGTTACTATGGCAACGACCCTGCCAAGTTCAGAGCCCTACAGTGAGCACGAGGGTAGCACTTGATTCCACCTTGCTTGAACACAGCTGCACTTATTCACTCATTATAAAAAAGTGCAGTTTTTGGGAGTTGATGGGCGGGCGGGTGGCTCTGCTCACCTCGCTGGTAGAGCATGGTGTCAGGCTCGTACTTCTCCACCAATGTCTGCACCTGCTCGGGCTTCAGGGGCGGGTACAGAATCTCGTTTAGCCGCGGGTCCCGCTGCTTATTGTTGATAAAGTCTGTCATCTGCTCTACTGTGAGGTATGGTCTGCTCTTAGCACCACTGGGGAGAGAGAGAGAGAGAGAGAGAGAGAGAGATCAGAGGCATGCAAAGTGGAAGAAGTGAAACAGTCTATCAAACAGAACTTAAAGGACAACGTGACAGAACAGAGACCAGAAGACTAGAAGAAAAGCTGATGTGTCCTGAATTTGTCAGACGTATTCTATGCTGAAATGCTGACATGTTTTAAAATGTCTTCTTAAAACCCATTCATGCAGTTCTCACAAAGTGTTTTCTTATTTAGGATTTGTTCAGTTTACGAGGACAGTGAGATACATTATTATAAGAGCAGAGCTGTGAACGATTCTGCACTTTAAAATCACATCATTAATCCAAAGTAGACTTTATGTTTGGACTTTTCTCAAGAACAAATTTAAGAAAATTCTTAGGAAAAGATTAGTGAATCAGGCCCAATGACCTTGCGACTGCAGAATGCATTATTATGCAATTATGGTGAGAGCATTACTGGGATGGCAAGGATGTCCCATAGTGTATTTTTTGCTACATAATTAATTAATCATTTTTTGCTAAATAATTAAATAATTAATAATTAATAGTAGTATCTCGGCAAGACCTACACATCTCAGCTACAAATAAAAATGTCAATTTTTTTCCAGCACTGATAATTTGTGAACAATTCGGTCAAAAGCGGCACAAGTATAAATGTAACTTAATACGTCTGAAAAACAAGTCTATGCTAAACAGACAACCTTCCTTAAGTTCCTTAAGTAAATAAAAAGATCTGTATCTAGATTAATACAATTAGTGAACTTCTATATGGACTTCTTTCATCAGATCCCTTGGGAAGCTTATATATTATAACAGCATGTTTAAACTAACCCCACCATATGGAGGCTGTACTTTAGCCTGTGAGCTACATGCTTCAAATGATGTTATATTACAGCCAAAAAAATTCAAAAAGATTCAAACAATATGTATATTTAGTGACTCAAGGAGGCATTTTGTTTTGTTGTGCATGGTGCAGATAACTCAGGTCAATCAAGTCGGTGGCAAATCTTGGTCAAATCCAAAAGGCAAGCCAAGAAACTTTACAGAGGCATGGTGCTGCTGGCAGCTTCAGCAAGTCTTTGCATTGCCTAGCCTATAGCCTATGTACATGTTATGAACATGTAGCTGCCAATTGTCGAACTAAAATTTCATCATTACGATGACGTAAATTGACTAGCCACTCCCTATCCTGTGCAAATTGGCCATAAATGTACAGACATTAGTTGTGCCTCCTTCTCTTTTTCATTCTTTACTAGAGAAATGTTTTAAACACATTTCTCATCAGCTTCTGTTGTATCCTGGGAATGCCCTTTTAGACTTCCAACTAAGAGCTTTTAGCACGCATATCTCCCAGAGATGCATCGTCCAGAATATGGCACCATTATTGCAGGACCGTCGTCTACTAGGCACACATTTCCATTACTGTTCTATTAAAACACACAATAAAATAATTACAAAACAACCACTGTGCTTTATATGCCTACTGTACACAAAGGCCCGCACACACGTGACTCTAAGCAAGATATCATTGGGACAGGAACAACAAAGAGAGGAAGACACAAGGTCTATGGGGGCATTATGAACTGAGAATTAGCTGATTGAAAGGTAACTGACAGTTTAAATTTGGGAATTAACATTTGAGTGATCTGCAGCTTAGAGCAGCTTAATATGCATGTCCTCTCCAATCCATCATACACTCTTATGACTCTCTTATCACATCTCTCGTTAAACACTCTATTTGATTGATGACTTTAATTTGTGTCCAGAATTACAGGAATGACAGTGTTTTCACTGTTGTGTTTCTTGCTCTTGGACAATCTTGGCCTCCCAGCAGATCAGCCTTACATTTGTGGCAGAAGGCAACACAGCAATTTCCATCATATAACTGGAATCAGCATGAAGCATGAAGGGGCTTACATTTCTGAGAAGATGGTATCGATGTCTTTCCGGGGGCAGATGTTATTGAGGAACACTCTGTAGATATCTGGCGTGAACTGCTGCTGCGGGATAAAGTCATTCTGCGGGGTTAAAAAACACTAGGTTATAAGTATTCAAAAGTTTGCTCCGCTGGTTATGTTAGCCTCAGTAAAGGACAGAGTGTGATTGAACATGAAGGTGTAAATTATTTTTCAATCGCCCGCACCAATTCATTTGCACTTATCTTCTATTTCAAGAGCAGTGTGAGTGGAGAGCTAGTGAATAGGCCAAATAATCAAAAGAACAAGAGAAGAAACGTCGGCCCAAAAGAAGCAGAACTCAACATGGCCAATTACATGGACCAGTGGTCATTAAAGACAAAGGCTCTACTGAGACAGGGTTCATTAACGATAACGATCACTTAAGAATGACAGTGAAGACTTTTTAAAGTGAAGGAGAGCAAGCTTTGAGGAAAAGGGAACAGCCTGGTCATCCAGAAAACTGATCTTTACAAGCATAGAAACCACTGTGAAACCACAATTTACATTTCAGCATGGTTTTATCTTTAAATCTTTATCTTCTGAAATCATAACAAAAATAAATGTTACCATTTATTATTTATATTTATTATAATTTATAATAATTTAAAAATAATTATTCATGTCCCTAAACAGTAATTTACAGTAATTTACATCTATAAAAAGATAATGGGCAAACAATGTCTTCATCATTAATTATAATTAATAGTGGGACCCTTTATATAAATGTTACCAAATCATTTAATAAATTTTTCAGCCACCATGCTGGTTTTACATGCATGCAACTTGCAAACGCAGAATTTAAAAGTTAATTAAAGTATAATATACCTAAATATGAATTACACAAATTTATAATAATTATGCAATTAAGCTAAATTAATATCATTGTCATATAGCACAACAATAACAATCCGTCTAGACGCTCAGCAGAGTAGCATATTATGACAAAGAGAAAAATATATGCAAGTAAAGTTGGAGATCCAAAAGGAACCATCCCAGAAGATAATGAATGATATAAAGTTCACAATAAGCTACTGCCTTGCCCTCTCATTCATCTGTCAATAGCTAATAATATAGCAGATAATTTATGACTAGCTTCCAGTGAAGAGACTCTTGGGATTAGAACCTGCGTTACATAGTTTCTCATTGATACTCACAATTACACTAATATCACTATATGTAGCCTTTCACTAAATGAGCCTTGGGCTGGTATTACATCATCTTTATTATATAGTTTTGTGATGAAGGGGTCGCTGTTTTTATTTATTTTTATTTATTTATCTAAAGATAAAAGGTCGTGTTATGACAGTAACTATTAATAGCCCTTTGTTTTTAATTAATGTATAATAACATGAGTAAGAAAATGTTATCTTTTATTAAGTTTATAATGTTTTAATAGAATAAAAGGCAAGAGCAGGGTGAGGGAAGGAATGTGTATTCACAAACACACATACACACACACAGTATGTTCTCTAGAAGTCAGTAAGTCAGGGGTAAAGGCAGATTTAAGGGATTAGCACCACCGACATTTAGCTCTAATTAATTACACATCGCAACAACAACAAATCCCTGTTGGCCTCTAATACGCCAATACACTGCTTGTGCCTGCTGCTAATTATGTAATTATGGACAGACCCGGCTCTATTTTGTGAACGAGTGTGTGCATTTGCTGCTACAGGTTTTTCCCATGAGTCTAACTGTGTCAAAGAAATATCATTATCATTTAGCAATAGGCCAATGCCATTCACATAAATAATACTTTAACACCTATCATCTAATTAAATATTCTTGCAGACCAAGTACACCCCTTGGCAACGGTATTTCCTAATTTGCCTCCAAATTGCCCAGATCTTAGTCCAATCAAGCATCCAAGGATAGCCAACCTCACAGCTTACAGGACTGGCCATTGTTCCGCACATTCTGCCACACATTTTAATGATGCTTGCACAGATCATTTAGGATCTATGCACAAATCTTCTTTAGGTCAGGAGACCTACTCCAAACGGCTCAGCTTGTGTCTCTTTTAGTGGTCCGTTTAAGGTATATTTTGGATCATTATCCTGTTGTAGAAGCCACGCATTGTTCAGCTTCAGTCTTTAAACAGACAAATTCACCTCATGCTTCATGGTTGGCAAGAATGTTCTTTTGATGAAAGAGTTCTATTTTGACTCATCAGCCCATAGCACTTGTTTCCAAGCTCATTTGGCTCAGCTAACTTTCTTCCAGGTTCTTGACTGCCACATAGGGGGTTTAATTTGCCTGTCTTACAAGACTATGAGCAGTGAGCTCCAGTAGCTTTCCTGGACTTCCAACTCTACACAGTTCCCCTGAACTGCTGTTTTTTTAATAACAGTCCACACAGTAGAACAGCCTTCCCCTGCCCTCCCCCAGTTTGTTTGTGTGAGTCTCTGTCCCTGTGTTTACATTCTCTATGTGCTGCCCATGTGTTCATTATTAATGCTTCGATCACTGTCTCCGCCCTGGTCCCGCCTAGTTTTTTAGTGTTCACAGCTGGGCCTCTTTTCTGGCCCTATCTGCTTGTAATGTGACTTTTGCTCTGTTCTTCATTTATTTTCTCTAATTTTGGTTGTAGTTCCTGACCTCTTTATTCATGCTCAAGTTTGGTTTTTAGTTTTGGTTTGTTATTGTTCCTTTTATGTTTTGGCATTTTTCTGACTTATGTGTCTCAGTGTCTTAGACTCTCTAAAGAGTGACAACTAAATATGCACACTTTAGAGACAGACAGAGAGACAGGCAGAAAGACAGACATATAGACAGACAGACAGACAGACAGATAGATAGATAGATAGATAGATAGATAGATAGATAGATAGATAGATAGATAGATAGACAGACAGATAGAGCGACAGATAGATAGAGTGGTTTATATGAGGTCTACTGCATGCTTGTGGTTTATATGAGGTCTCTTCGGGTCTTGTGACTTTAGCTTGGATAAGTGGTCCAGGGACATTTGGTTATTTTTCTGCCCTCTGCTCACATAATATTTATTGACAAGGTGCTATTTTTGTCCTTTACAAATGATCCTTCATAGATAAGCAAGATCACATTATGATTCTAAACAGTGTCATGAGGTACATGTCTGTAGAAAGTACAATTGTCTCAAGGTTCAGTATTGAACTATGAAAAATTTGTCCAAGATGTTACCTTTAAGTACATCATTCTGTATTCAATATGCTTTAGTGCTGTTTGGTGTTTCTAATTCAAAAGCAAATTACAATACAACTTCTGAAGCTGAACTTTGTACCCAAGCCATTGTAGAACCACAATGACAGTAAACAAACTAAGACAATAACCACTGCAGTGACAGACATAAAGCAGAGCTTACTCTTCCAGATGGAAGGCCACAGATCTCCAAAGCATTTTCAACTCGCTTCCTGTCTGCTGAGAACACCCGGAAGATACTAGAGCAGAACAGACAACATGTGTGAGTGGAGGGCAACTCCCTATTAGTACCCTTGATTTTTAGAACAAAATAGTGAAAGAGAAATTATGAGCTGTCAGTAAAACACTGGGAATTTCTTTTTTTAATTACTGTTCCTTCGATTATTCACATTATTGCTCCCTTTCTTATACCTATAACAATCTTTCTTTCACTTCATTATTTCCACATTTTATGCTCTGTAGTTGAAAGACAATACAGACTTTTATTGTCATTATCTACAGCTACTGTACAGTAGGTGTTTGTTATTCATGGATGAGTGATTGAGCAGTTGGAGAATTACTCACTTTTTCACAGGAATACATCCCTCAGGGTTGAGCTGCAGCAGCAGTCGAACATACCTGTGATGGAATGAATATAAAAACGTCCTTTTTTAGCTGAAAAGTTATTACAAACTTCTAATTCCAAAGAATAGCCCCACCAGTTTGCACAGAGGTCCCTGTAGTTACTGAATAATTTAAATAAGTTAAATGAATGCATTTTGCCTGGACCAGAAGTGTAAACTGCATCGAGTTATTACTGATTACTCATCACTGAAGTCTTGCACATCCACATGCATGACAACAGGCCAGCATCATTTGCCTTAAAATCAATAAGCCTCCTGTCTAATTTGATCTGCGTGTGTGGTAGTGCACAACTGCCCCAATGTGTCTCTAATTATAGCCTCTGTGTGTAAGCATCTTTGGAAGGGTGTGGGTGTGCGTTTGTATGTATTTACATTTCATGCATTGCTCCACAATCCCAGGATGTTTTGCATTAGCACTGGAGCACGAGGAGGTGGATATGCCACTGTCCTAAAAATAGCCTGCATGCAACTTTATGCCATCATTATGCACTAAGTGATAAGTGGCTTTTCACAAATAATTAATGTCCATTATGCAGCCGTCCTCATAGGCGTTACGTCATCTAAGGGCAAAGTCACTGGTAATGGTCAACCTTCGGGGCCAAGGGTTTGCATCGCCATTGACTCTATCTCCCATATCCACTGATGACCACCCACTGTGGCCAGACAAATCTGGTCTGTGGCACAAGGACAACTGAACTGCTGCTGTCACTCTGCAGCTGCTGCCCAGACCAGAGTAAGTGCCCACCCCGCCTCCCCCAACACACATCTAATAGCATGGGAACAGCTAAATAGATGATTACGTGCTTCTGCTGTGGCTGTGAGCATTTTTCTTTGATTAGAGCTAAGCAAAGGACAGCGGGAGCAACTCTGGCAAAGTCAAGCAAAAGTTGGTCAGAGATAGAGGACTTGCTAGACTTGTGTATCAGTGTCAATCTGCGATATCACTTATTAGCTTTACAATATCACTTATTAGCTGATTAGTTTTTAAACTGGCTCTGTACACTAATAGTTTGGATATAAAGTGACGCATTGGAGCGTTACAATGCAAATGTCATTTGTAAGCATTTTACCCACAGTAGGTTATTTTTCAAGCATATTTTGATTTACACAATCCTCTTTCATTTCTATCATGTTATTATTTTTTTTTTAATTATTTTAGTTAACAAGTTTCTGATATTAGCATGCCAGTGTTATAGTGTCAGCTTTATTTGAATTTGTATTCAATGTGTAAAAAATAAACTTGGAACAGTAAGAAAAACTAATTAGTAAAAAGCAAATAAATGTATTCATAAATAAATAAAGCAACAGATGACACAACTGAGCACAGCTGAATGCTATTACTCCAAGTAAACAGGCTGTAAAGTACCAAAAAAATTCTATAAGAACAGGGTTCTTTTTTTGTAACCTTTTTGGTCCCACAAAGAACTATTCTTTACAGAAGTATATTCAGAACCTTTTCATAAATAATGATTGCCTAAATAATCCTACACCAATGGGTAATTTATACACTTATATCATATGAATCAACTGCAAGATGCTCTGCATAAGAGCAGGTACCAAATGCCAAAAAAGTCAAATTTGACAGAATCTCCACAGATTTCCATTTTCCCAAGTGGGGTTTAACATATTTTTTTGCAACAATATTACATTTGGATATGTAATATTACATATTAGCATTTGGATGAAATACAAGAGTTCAGTGCAGATATGCTGCATAAACTTTGCAAGTTATGATATTCTGAATTCTCTGAATGTATAAAACATCCCGGACACTTGGCATCTTTCATGGTAACATTTTGTTCTGTAGTCTGTTCTATTCTCTGCTTTCTATTTATTTTGAGGGCTTTTATCCTTTGAGCTCAGGTGGCTGACTTGCCATTTAAGAATTTACTACTTTCATCCCAGAAAAAAATCCTTCATTGCCAGGACAGTGTATAATGTCACTGACCATCTGCCACATGAACCATCAAGCTGACCATATCTCAATATCATTAGTCTTGGACTTCTTCAAGAGTATAGTTACATTTTTCATTTCAGAATTAGATGAGTGTTTCAGTTACTTTTTTAGTAACCTGCAAACTGAAATGGCTTGTACTTGGAACCTGCTGGTAATTTCCTCATTGCAGTGTACCCTCTGAGTACACTGTTTTCATGCATATGTTGGTCTTTGACAGCCTGGCAAGACATCCTACGTTACTCAGCTGATTCACATTTTCTCCATGAAATATTCAGGAATTTCCTCACTCGGCCCATTTAGAATGCAAACATTTACTGCCTTGGTTCTGGAGAAGGATGGGTTTAAGCAGAGCACATTTGAAACATGCTTTGATTAATAAAAGACCACACTTTTCTGTCCAAACTTGAACAAAAATTAAATGTTGTGATATGTATCATGTATTGAGAAAATGCCTTGTGCTATTATATTTTTGCCAAATTGCTCACCCATTCAAAACTGCACATGGGTTGTCTGGTAGTAGTTTCCAGTTGAATGTACAGTGACCTCAATAACATTTTTCTTTAATATGCCCCTCTGCTCCACAGTTTACAATGCACATTGCAGACTATAATTTAAGAGTATTTTAACATTTTGGTTTTAACATGTTTGAATTTCTGCACATTTGCACATTTGGCTTCAGGGGTGGCAAGACAAGGCAAGACAACAATACAAGACAAGACAAGGCAAGACAACAATGGCAAGACAAGGTAAGACAACAATACAAGTGTTGGGCAGTTCCTTTTTGTCTCCAGACGTTGCTCTTGCTATCACTCTGATACAGATTAGTCTTGGTCTTTGCTGTCTACTAGACCTTTTGTTTTTTAGAATTCTGCAGCTCCTTTAAGTACTTACGTACTGGAGTCTGGCCCTTCTGTTTTTAGTGGTTTGCATCTTGCAGTGTAGCCTCTGTGTTTCTGTTCATGAAGTCTTCTGTGAACAGTAGTCTCTGACAAATATACACCCGCCTCCTGAAGGCTGTTTCTAAACTGTCGGACAGACAACTGAGGCTTTTTCTTTACCATAGTGAAGATCCCTCTGCCATCAGCAGTGGAGGACTTCATTGGTTCACACGTATATTTGTGTTTAATGAGTTCACCAGTGCGTTCTTTCCTCTCAATGATGTTCCACACAGTTGATTTGGTAAGGTTTTGACCCAATGGTTTTATTATTCTCAATAATAAAATATTTTATAATACTTATAATAACTTTGATTGTTATTGGTACATCTCTCATGTTGAACATTGGCAACTACAGACTCCAAAGATGTTTGAAAGCTTAGAAGCAAGCGTAGGTATCTTATGCCTGCACTGATGGAGCAATAGAACACATCTGAGAATTAATAAACACCCATTAAGCCAAATTTCCTTAAACATGGTGATCTGAAATGAGTTGCTTTAGGTTTCTATATTCAACTATTACATTTTGCAGTTAAGATTTATTTTATTAGTTTTGTTTATTTTACTCATTAAGTACTTTTCTTTTCTTTATCATGGCCTCTCTAACTTGCTTTGATCCTTTGAAGCTACAAATGAACACAGCAGGTCATATTTGTCTGAAAAGGGCAGCAAGGTCCAATGAACCACAAAACTATTGCTACAGTTACTGTTATAGTAACTATAATATATAGTATTTCTATTGGTAGATAGAAAGAACACAAATACAAATTTTGGAAAAAATAAAGGTTCTTATGTTCTAAAATAAAAAGAAAACATTACACATATTGTCAGTACCTCTGTGCAGAACGACCAACAGCACAACCATAAAAAGAACAGTGTGACATTAACACCCTGCTGAAAGTGCTTTCTGTTTGGCATTGATTAAATGCTGCTTCAGTTCTGTGCAGACTTTAAAACACCGCTTGCTTCGGGGACACTAGTTGAATATATGTCCCTAACCGTCAATCTTTAAACTTCTGTGGGCCAAGTATTGATTTATGAAGTTTTATTGCTCAATATGGAAGCCATCACTGCATGGCATTTTTATTATTATGAGCTAGTACAGTTCCATAAGGGGCATTGAAATGGTCCTGAAGGGACTGGTAGATGCATCCAAATTCTTAGATCCAGTCAGAATTCACATTTCAGAGAGAATGTTAGAGCAGTCAGCTACTAGAATGGTAAAAGAAACAAGACGGATAGCAAATACAGGGTGTACCCACACTTTTTCTAAACAGGACTCCCGGGACATGTTTTGAGCCAAGAGGTTTGAGGCCAAGTTGAAAAGCTCTTCAGCCCACTCCTAGAAACAGACCATAAACATAAACAGACATAAAGACTTGTTAAAAAAAAAAAACATAACATAAATACACACATCACACAGTTATCAAGTAGTTATCTTTAAAGATTACAATCACTCATTAGTGATAACGATTTCAGTACAGTAGAAGATAAATGCAACTGCTGTAAATATACAGAGGAAAAAACTGCAGTAAAGCACTGTATTCATGAATTACTGTGGATTCATTAAGAATGATGCAGCCTGTGAGATTCCACCTTTTTCATCAATAAATAAAATTTATGTCTAGTAATTAGCTGTTATTTGCAGATCATATTGCTGTAGTATATTACATTGTGTGTTACTGAGAGCAAAAACTGTTTGTTATACAGGGCTTTTGAATCAGGCTTGGGTCACCCTCACTGATTCTTTCATTAATAATTTTATTTTTAATATATTTAATTCCAGAAATTATTACAAAAGTAATCATATCCATTCATTGGTTTCTGTCATCGTCTCCCAAGGGTAACCACTGCTAATTAGCACATAGGCATTAAACGTCACATTTATAGAACATAGCTAAATACCTTGGCAACCTCATCTTGAAAGGCCATGAAATTTAGGTAGGTGATGTTGACCATGTCTGGACCAGTCACCACTGTCAGCATCCTGTTCTCCATCTTCCCCACCAGTGTGGCCACACCCAGCTGTTCACGCACTTTAGCATCCTGTAAAAATAGCGCCCACATTAGATGTGCATTCAATCTGCACACATTGTACATGGCGTTTAAACACTCCTAATACATCTAAATTGATGAACATGCTGTAATGTTGATGGTAACTTGGACATTTCTTTTCTAACATTGTAGTAACAGCTCATAACTGACAGTATCAAGCTTCTATTTCTAAGCGGTATTTTTTTTTTGGTTTTATTTGTCACATACATAGTTAAACACAGTACAAAGCATAAACAGAGATAAAACCAAGTATACAAGAATGAAAAAGCAATATATACACTAACTCTACACAGAATACAAAAAGAAACGTGCAACGCAGAGATGAGTGGTCAAGTGTAAAGTACAAAGTGGATGTGCAACAATGTTAACCATTAATGTTAATGTTTACGTTGTATAAACACATTGAACTGCACATTACATTGTGTTCATATTTGATGTATATTTTGATGTATGATATATTCACACTAAAAAAACAAATTTTATGGAAAATATACTGGTACATTTTAACGTTTCTTTTTTATTGCCAAGTCATTTTTCTTTGTGTGACTCTCTGCTGGTGGTGTACTAGTGTGCTTCCACAGAATTATTCTGCCTTTTTTGTGTGTTTTTTATGTTTGATCATAATAATTAAAGAAAACTGTAAAATAGTCATATGTCCAAAATGTATTTGATATTTAGAAGAGATTTTGTCACTTTTTTAAAATTGTTAGATAGAAATATCTACAATAATGATGTTTCTGATGTGAACTGAATTTGAACTAGGATATTTTGACTTTGTTTTGTGATATGGTATTATTTATTTGACTAATGTTTTGACAGTGTAAGGTGCATGCTATTCTTATAAAGCTGAGCATGGAAAGTAATGACTACAGGCAGGTCCTGTTTTGTCACATGACCAGGTGATGAATCATTTAAGACTACTGGGCAAATGTCATCTGACTTGGTCCATCTTTCAGACGCAAGGCCAACTTCAGAAATCACTAAACTTAATCGATGTGAATGCTCACGTTTTTAATAAGCATAAGAAGTTTGGAATGAATGCATTTGAAATAATGAGTCTGAAATTGGGTTATATCCAATTTGAACCCAAACAGTTCTAATGTGAAATGAAGCAGTGATTACCTTGGCTTTCATTTATTTGCTTCTCTGCTCAATTTAACAGAGCAAAGGAAGCATTCACAAATATGAGGTCACCCTCTGATAGTCATAAAAATATGTGTACTCTTCCTAGCACAGGCAGTGCATAACAATGATTACACTCTTTTCCCTTTCACCTTGGACCGACATCCAAGTGGCAAACCAAACAGTTCTTCCAGCCTAATTAAAATAACAAGAAAAACCCTGCAAAGGATTCTGCAGAGGAAGCAAATTAGCTCCCACTAATTTACCCAATCAAACAAAGACAGTCAGAGTGCTGTGTCACGGTGATAAATGTCCCCTACATGTCCTCAGCCTCCCAATCACATCAGACTGTGGCTTCGAGGCTCTCCGTTCTATTAGGATGCTGAACTTTCTGCAGGAGGTGGGCCTTTTTTCCGCTTCTGTTTCTTAACATCCTCGGGGTCTCTCGGTTTGCCTTTAGTTAATGAGATTTAACACTTCTCAGTTTGAGGGGACATGCTAACCTCCCTAACCTACAGATAGGTCTACTCTGATCTCAGGATGACTGCTAAGCTGTTTTTAAGCTGTGAAGCACTCTTAGAAGGTTAATGTCGCCAGAAGTAGTTCAGGGTTCTGCTGTGAATCCACTGATGTTTCATTGCAGGACATCTGCTTTAGACCAGAGCTACAGTTCATTTGCATGCTAGGAACCTTCCCAGAGGAGCACTGCTGCAAATTCTCAGCCTCTGATCAGGGCCGCATGACAGACAATAAAAATGAGCCGGACACATATGCTGTTTCAGGCCTAATCAATAAAGCCAAAACTGCTGATTTAAATGGCAATCAATCACACAAAATGAATGCACTCTAAAAGGCAAGCGTGCCATCCATCTCAGCCTGAAAAATCACAGGCAATTTGTCAGAGAGAAAGAGAATGAGTGCTCTCCATGAAATGATGTTCCTCGGCAGATAATCGTGCTTATCATGCATAATCCTGTGCGAAAAAACCAAAGGTGCGTCACAAGGCCTGTGCTTTGTGTCATTCAGGGAAGTGCCGCTGAGAGCTCAAGCTCTGCTTATTTATCAGAATTAACATTTCACATATTTTTTGCAGCTCCCTCCGATTGATTTGTGTCTGACTGTGGAGTAGGTGGGTACACACACACACACACACACACACACACACACACACATATATATATATATATATATATATATATATATATATATATATATATATATATATATATATATTATACATATTTGTAATTAAATATGTGTATGTATAGCAGAGATAAAATAGTAACCTGACATTTTACATTGACTATGCATGCATTACTATGTATGTATTTTACTATGACTATTTACACTGACCTACTCTATATAGGGTAAACATATTCCTTCCATAGACATCATGCAGAATATGATACACACATAATTATATCTTTATAATATTGAATCAGTCTTTATCTAGCTCATTTTTTGCCTTTACCTATGGTTGCATTGTATGTAAGTTGTTAGATACTGCAATGTCAAAATCAGGATTGGGATTATGGTTAGGATGTCTCTGCAGGATCCTTTTGGAAAACTGTATAAGTGTCTATATAAACTAATATAATCCAAACCTTAATGATTTGACTTGCAATTGTCTGAAATGTGTCCAGAACTGTGCGAATGACAGAATGACAATAATGTGTTTTTTTAATTTTTTTATTTAATACACTATATGAAGACAAAAGTTTTGGGACACCTGCTCATTCATAAAAGCCAGGTTGTCGAAAAAGAGTTGATCCTGCTTTTGTTGGAGCAACTTTTGGAGCATTGCTGTGAGGATTTGATTGCATTCAGTGACACGATGGTGACAAGCTCAGAATGTTGGTTGTTCACCACCCCACAATAAGAACGTTCATCTCACTTTCTCCTCCTTTTTTTTTTGCGTGTCTACTTACTGTCTGGCATATATATATATACAGTGGGGGAAAAAAGTATTTAGTCAGTCACCAATTGTGCAAGTTCTCCTACTTAAAAAAATGAGAGAGGCCTGTAATGGACATCATAGGTATACCTCAACTATGAGAGACAAAATGAGAAACAAAATTCTGAAAATCACATTGTCTGATTTTTAAAGAATTTATTTGCAAATAATGGTGGAAAATAAATATTTGGTCACCTACAAACAAGCAAGATTTCTGGCTGTCACAGACCTGTAACGTCTTCTTTAAGAGGCTTCTCTGTCCTCCACTCATTACCTGTATTAATGGCACCTGTTTGAACTCATTAACAGTGTAAAAGACACCTGCCCACAACCTCAAACAGTCACACTCCAAACTCCACTATGGTGAAGACCAAAGAGCTGTCGAAGGACACCAGAAGCAAAATTGTAGACCTGCACCAGGCTGGGAAGACTGAATCTGCAATAGGCAAGCAGCTTGGTGTGAAGAAATCTACTGTGGGAGCAATAATCAGAAAATGGGAGACCTACAAGACCACTGCTAATCTCCCTCCATCAGGGGCTCCACGCAAGATCTCAGCCCATGGGGTCAAAATGATCACAAGAACGGTGAGCAAAAATCCCAGAACCACACGGGGGGACCTACTGAATGACCTGCAGAAAGCTGGGACCAACGTTACAAAGGCTACCGTCAGTAAGACACTACGCCGCCAGGGACTCAGATCTTGCAGTGCCAGACGTGTTCCCCTGCTTAAGCCAGTACATATCCGGGCGCGTCTGAAGTTTGCTAGAGAGCATTTGGATGTTCCGGAAGAGTATTGGGAGAATGTCTTATGGTCAGATGAAACCAAAGTAGAACTGTTTGGTACAAACACAACTCGTTGTGATTGGAGGAGAGTGAATGCTGAGTTGCATCCAAAGAACACCATACCAACTGTGAAGCATGGGGGTGGCAACATCATGCTTTGGGGCTGTTTCTCTGCAAAGGGACTAGGACAACTGGTCCTTGTACATGAAAGAATGAATGGGGCATGTATTGTGAGATTTTGAGTGCAAACCTCCTTCCATCAGCAAGGGCATTGAAGATGAAACGTGGCTGGGTCTTTCAGCATGACAATGATCCCAAGCACACTGCCAGGGCAACAAAGGAGTGGCTTCGTAAGAAGCATTTCAAGGTCCTGGAGTGGCCTAGCCAGTCTCCAGATCTCAACCCCATAGAAAACCTTTGGAGGGAGCTTAAAGTCCGTGTTGCCCGCCGACAGCCCCAAAACATTACTGCTCTAGAGGAGATCTGCATGGAGGAATGGGCCAACATACCAGCAACGGTGTGTGCCAACCTTGTGAAGACTTAAAGAAAACGTTTGTCCTCTGTCATTGCCAACAAAGGATATATAACATTGTATATATATAACATATAACAAGTATTGAGATGTTTATTGACCAAATACTTATTTTCCACCATTATTTGCAAATAAATTTTTTAAAAATCAGACAATGTGATTTTCTGAATGTATTTTCTCATTTTGTCTCTCATAGTTGAGGTCTACCTATGATGTCAATTACAGGCCTCTCTCATGTTTTTAAGTGGGAGAACTTGCACAAGTGGTGACTGACTAAATACTTTTTCTTCCCCACTGTATATGCTGTATATACACACACATAAGGCATGTTTGTAGTCTGAGCAGATGGAAAGTAAATGCAATATCTTAGTGGTGATCATTAAATCAGATTAACCTAATTAGTGAAACTTTGTTTGCAGGGTTGAGGTTCATCCACTGTCCATAGTGGGGAATGGGGTTGAGTTAAAAAAAATGTCCCAAAGCTTGCCTTGACTGCAGAAGCAAGATTTAATTAGTGTACTGGGGCATGGTGAAGCCCATTGAAGGCCTGAAAACCCTGTTGCCGTGGCAATAGAGGCACAGAGTTTGGCAGGGACCTGATGTCTTTCTGTCTGTTCAGTGTTAGCCAGTGGGACTGTGTGTGTCCTGTGAAACAGCCCTAGGAGATGGCCTTAGGAGGAACTAGCATTGCAACTATGTTTGCATATACAGGATTACTGGCACCTTTGCACTTTTCCTTCATTTGCATGCACTGTCAATGATTCATAACACCAAACACCATTCATGCTTTCAAATATGTTAAGTCACACAGGCAAGTCTTGATGCAAGCACAGACTCTCAGATGATAAACTGGTATAACATTTAAGATATAATTTAATTTTTGGATTGAGAGGAATTGCACAGCGCATTAATACAGAAACAGACACCAAGTATGCCAAAAAAATGTTTGTTTTTGCACTGACAGACTAAAACAGCACTTTAAATTATTTAAATGTATCAAATGGTTTTACATGAATATAATAGTCCATATATCCAAACAACCAAAAAAACAACCAAAAAATGGAAACTTCATGGGAGAAGGTAACAAATTTCAGACAACATTTAACTGAAGGGTACATGACAAGGCTTCTTAACAAATAACAAACAAAAGGCTCAATCCAACTAGCGTCAGTTGTCACAGCACTTTCTAGGGAGAATATGACCTTAAAGTATACAAAAGCACTTGTATATACTTGTAGGCCTGTTATCATAATTACATTATAGGTTTATCGTACAATATATGTACATGACCTTATTTATTTTTTTGCTGACCTCAAAATTGTCCACTACGTGTGTGTTTGTTTACATAAGAATGAAGGTCACCAATATTTTGCCAGTTGCACAATGAGCAATGCATCAATAATGATGCCTCCACACACACAGAGCGGACTACAAAGAGCTGAAGAGATGTTATTTGAGTCTAGTAAGCATTTAATTAAAATAGGTATGGTTAAAATTACAATAATACTGTTTATTGCTAATATTTCTGGGACAATACATCGTCCACAAAGATGGTTATCGTGACATGTCTACTCTACAGTGCTACCAATGTCCTTCACTTTTAATGTAAGTTTGTAGTAAAGCGATCTCATTTTGGAGCATTCTCTTATGGTCCATTCACCTTGGGTTTCATTCATTTGCAACTCCTTGACGCAAAGCATAATTAACACACCAACATTTTTATACCAGTGCATGTAAAAACACACAGTGTACAAGGTTTTGGTAGAACTGCCATGGACACTATTCCAATTTATATTATTATATTTGATTTCCCCAAAACACACAGCACATCATATATTATCAATATAAAAAAATACATTGATATATGTTGGGGCACCTTCAATTATTGCTCATTTGTTTGTTGTGCAGAACTTGAACACGAGTGTTTACTCACGCTGTAGGAGATATCTCACTTGCTGTTTTATTCAAATTTCGTCCTTAGCCACATCAGCCCCCAGTCACGTATGATAGGATGCATCAGGCCACAGGGTGTTCAACTCATATGCCTATGTGCACAGTAACTCACCTGTTCTTTAAATCAAGCTTCTGATAATAAGTAGACTGATAAATGTGCATTACATGGGATATATTGCAGTTGATATACTAGACAGGGTAAAGGTAAAACACAGTATCTCCTCCTGACCTGCTGCAGAAGCCACCGGCTCCCTTCATACATTTCCATTATGCAAAAAGGCTGAGAGAGGGTGCAATACACAAGAGCATGCAAAGAATGACAGGCCCTTATTACAACCCTGAAGAGAAATAGGACCGGGAACACGGATTTTGGTGAACCCTCAAGGCACGTTCTCTCATTTAGAGCCCCAGCCCTCCAGCACATTACACTGCATGACCAGACATGTTTTATACATTAGCATTTGCTGTGAAATCATTTATTAGAAGCAGAGAGGAGTGAAACCCAAATCCCATTAAAGCTGGTGAATCCATGACTTCCCCTTTACTTTCAGCAAATCCCTCTAATGGTGTCCTAAACGACATGGCAAGACATGCCAGGCCTAATGAAGGCAGACAAACTCTGGAGGAATAGCTTTGTGGTTTCTTGTAAACAGTCTTTAATAAATCATAATAACTGTTACAGTCAGCACTGAGGCTCGGGCCGAAGTGGTCTGAAACTTTCCCCGAAGGAACACTGAGAACAGACATTAAAAGGTGTAGCCATGTAAATCAGTAGACACTACAAAAACACGCTAGGTATTTATTAGTCTGTTTTTTTACAATAAGAGTGAAATCCAGCCTATTAAAAGAGCACAGGGTCTCTACAATCTACCACTGACTGACCCCACTGACTGCATGTATATAGAAAGTGTTAAAAAGTGTTGCAGAAGGCACTGATTTTGTTAATGCAGATGTAAATATTGTTATAAATACTAAGATATATTTGGAAATTAATTTGCTATTTAATGTGAAATTCATACTGAATCATGTTGATAATGTGCATTCTGTGTGGATAGTGATGGGAGTGGTTGTAGACACCCATGCCTTTACACTCATTATTAAATGTTTTTATGAATTGATGTTCTTGTTAATAATAATCATTTAATAATTACTTAATTTGTACGTACATCAGTTGCTTATATCTCTGTAACGCTTTTTCAAGTACATTTTAATAAAGCAATGGAACACAAGAAGAAGTGTGTTACCTCGAAATAACAGCAAGGCCGAGCATCGTATTTCATCACAGCTGTGTTGTTCTTTCACAATAACACACAACCTTGGGTGTTCTGTTGCTTTTATACAACAATTCTGAAAATACATATAATACGAAATAAATAATTTGAGCCATGAACAAGCTATTTAATATGAGTTAATATCATCAATAAATAGAATTTTCTCCTGACAAATTATAGTTCCTTAACAAGCAGCTTGTTGCTACGTCACAGAAACTCTAATCACTCACTGAACAGCAGTTTCTTCTTCAGCAGTTTCCCACTCAGTTCTTCATCGTAGGTTTTTTGTTATTCTTAGTTTCCCTTTGTTCAGGGCATGTACGTTACATTTTGCTCTTGGTCCCAAAACACATTTTCAATGGATGGTTCTTTTAGAGCCAATTTTGTAAATTGTAAACGAGATGTGTTGAGAACTGAAAAAGATTTATATTAGCTAACTGAGGGTTAGTCCCAGGTTTACAGGGTAAAGCGAGCGGAGAAAGCTCTTTTTGCTGAATGACATTGTTGGGCATACTGAGGCAGTGGGGCCCACGGTTTGTGCTGCTCTTTGTGCATAAATCATCCAGGCAGTGTGGTGATAATCACAGCGCGGCAGTCATCACAGAGCACAAAGCCACAGTCCTGCACTGCGGAAAAGGTCAGACCTTTACTGGTCAAGCCATCAGCCAATGCTTGACTGACCAAGGAGGTACCGCAGAGTCGATGATGGCTTAACGATCACTCATTCTGATCTTTCATTTAGAGAGTTTAATTAACCTGAAAACTGCAGTGTGTGCAGTCACACAGGGATCGCAGTACATGCGCAGCTGTTTCCAACAACCACAGAACACACGTCTGGAATTTGGCTTTAGTGATTCTGATATAGCCCAATAGCTAAAAAGGACCAGTTTAAAGCAAAAACAATGTACACAATTTTCACTTTACTCCAACTTTATTCAAGAAACGTTTTCTATTGAGTTGTTAAAATAATTCTCCAGAATTCCTTTAACTTAATCAGATGCATCTGTATCTTACCATCAATAACACTTCCTTACAAACCCCCCTAAAGGGGATGGGGATGGTTCAAAGTGTGATAAGTATTTATGGCAGTGGTGTAAAAGTAAATTACACTCCCCAACTGCAGAGGAAGCCCAGTAGAAAAAAATACCAATTATTGCATAATGCACCTTTAGCAGCCTCATGTGGTTTGAGGCAAATGTGTGATTTAAGAATTCAGTTTGCTCAATGATAAGTGGTGGGGTATAAGCTTCCATTACTGGTTACACTGGTTGTTTTTTATAACCATATACTGGGTTGAGCTTAGTGAAGATTTTCCAGGCCATTTCCATAATGCTGAGTAGATTAGAGTAGTTTAGTGTCTGGTTCAATGCCAGTGACAGCCCAAAACACACCCCTGCCCCCTTAAAGTACTGCCAAGTGAAGCAATCCAGCCACTGGGTCACAATTGTAGTCACTTGTTTGCCACATTAGAATTAGTGACTTTCAGCACCACGCTACATTGTTAGCATAGTTTTAACTCACAACATTGCACATCTGTAGGTTGAACAAAGACAGCTAAGCATATCTCAATAAGAAAACTATAACGGTGAGTTTCTATGTTTGTTTGTTGTATTTATGCTTTAGAAATACTAATAAAACTTGAAGTTGATGCTGTCATTGTGTCCATTAGCTAGATTAGGTCATTGCATTAGAATCTTTAAACTAATATTTTAGGGATAGCTGTGAGGTTGTAATAATAACAATAAAGATAATCTATTTATGGATTTATGGGTCAATATAAATAACAATATGGGTTGGTCAACCCAGTTTGCTAAGTAAGTTCATCCCAGCCTGTGCTCTGTCTGGAATATTTCCAAATTAGAACTATGTTTTGTGCCTAATGACTAAACTTGTGATATGATGGAAATATGTAAAGTGGATTTTTTTTTGCTGAACTATTGTTTTAAGATCCTGAAGGTCAACATTTCAGTGATGTTGTTTTTTTCTGAAAGTGATGATCCTGTACTGCATATACAATGTTGAGGCAGCATTCTTTGATAGCTCATTTCTGGTCACAACATTAGTGTCAACAAATAACATCTCATTAATGTTACCAACCATCTGCCAACGCTCTGATAAAACACAGTTTTGCTACACATTGTCAATTCCATTATATTTTCTTTTGTTGAGCAGCTTTGTCTGAGGGTCCGCTGAAGGCACATGGCTAGCCAAGCAATTCAACGTGCAAAGCAAACTCGTGTCTGACATAAAAATCCTGGACGTCTCTCTCAGCAGAAGTGACACAGAGAACGAATATGTTCTCCATCTGAAACACTGAACAGAGCTGACATAATTTGACTGAAAAATGTCGTCTCTTTAAATCCCTCTGTACAACTGTCAGCACTGCCAGTGCACATCGAGCGTGAAGAATTTTGAATGTCTTTTATTAAAGCCACCATTCCTCATCTTTTTTTAATAGCATGTCTCCGGACAAAGGACTGTGGAGCTTTGAAAATCATCACTGTGACATTCACAACGTCCTATGAGTTATCAAACTATTTAAAAAAGATTACAGAAATGGCACTTTTCCATTTCATCATATCCTTATAAGTCTAACTAAAAGTCTATGGTTTATCAAATAAGTTTTTTTTTTTGCATTGTGATTAATATTTGGGTTCAACACATCAAACTAAAGCAGTTCTGCTGGAAATGTGCAAAGGCAGTAAGCTCATACCCACCGCCAAAGACTTTTGTTTTTTTAATATGTTGTGCCCTGCATAATTTAGTATTTAAATTCAACTTAGTGTCTTTATAAAGCAGAAGACAAGGCTACTTCAGGACTGAGACTGAGATGCATTGATCCAGACACCTAACCCTATACTGTTGCATCAAACAAGACATTCATTTATTTATTAAAACCCTGAAATCAGATAATATTAGGTTCCACACATTAACTGGAATCAGCAAATTTCTTTTGATGAACTGGCCTATATTAAGGTGCCACAGATGGCATGGACTGGTAGGCTGCATCTGGTCTGACACAGGTAGAGGGGACCCCAGCAGTCAGGATTTACACTACAAGGCTTGTAACACACTAAGGTGTATTATTCAGTAACTACAGGGACTTCTGTACAAACTAGTTGGGCTATTCTTTGGTAATAGAAGTCTGTAATACCCTTTTTGTCCCATCGGTGGTCCATAGGCCCTTAAAGTGGTTAAAGTTACTACTAAAACCATTCACTTGACTGTTGCGCTCTCTTTAAAGTATAATGATGTACCCTAAATTAGTTTTTGTTTTAAAGGGCTCATACCATGCAATAGTTTTGTACAGTAGTTTTGTATAAATTACAGAGAGTAATTTACATGAATCAGCATTAAAGACACAGTAACAAATATATAATCCTGAAGTATACAGATAACTTTTTTTGACGTTTTTTTTGGAACATAAACCCACAACAATGCCATGTGAGCCTTAATATTAAGTTAAAACATGATAGATATCCTAGATTTATGACTCAAAAAATGCCTTTTTCACAGAACTGAAATTTCAAGATCCCATAATTTCATATGTACTCCACATATTTATCACCATCCTCTGCCTTTAAGCCAAATTCATTATTATTCCCCTACCCTCCCTAATATGAATATTCAAATCAGATAAGGACTAGATAGGCCTCTAAGACACACCTAAAGCACCCTTGAAGGAAGCTCTGCTTAGAAGAGTTTCGCTGAGCATAATGAACAGTGAGCAAGTGGTAGGCTGGATAAAAGTGTAGGACATGACAAATATGCATTAACAGCGATATTACAGGTCCAATTTTACACTCTACACAGCAATATGACCATATTGCCATATAAGAAAGCTCTGAAAAGCTCTGTGCTAGTGAGAAAAAGTCACATTATCATATTGTGATAGGACACTCCACAGGTGCAGAAAATGACGGGGGGTAGTACAGGTAGTACAGACAGCTGTGAGGAAAGAATTAGTTGACCTTAGTACGGTCAGAACCAGCCATAGTGAATCTCATACTATGAAATCAAGAAAAACACAATTATGGCAGTGCAGTCATGGACAAATGGCACAGATAGGGCGATGTCAGAACACTGCACTGAGCAATCATTAACTCTGCAAAGTCAGCAGTGGCTAATGGTCGGCACAGTCCTCAGGGCACTGTCCAACACCAGCACAACTCCCACAGAGAGCGATATGTAATTTATGCCAAGTCATAGCCCTGTTTATTTTAGACCTTTAACATGAACGTTCTAGCAGGACATTCATAGATCCACAGATATCTTCCACTAGACAGGCCGTTTTATAACCGTGATAAAGGCAGCAAATTAGGTAGACCATGCTGTTTAAAGGAAAAACTTTGGGTGTGTTTACACTTGGCAGGCTTGGTTCAATTAAAACCAAACCACATGAGCTCTGGCGCAGTTCGATTAAAGTATGAAGCAGGGTTTAATGGTATAATGTTAAAATGAAGACAGAATTTTGAAATTATGACATGTACAATGTGTCAAATGTTTCTGGCTGTCTAGTACATGGTCAAAGTTCATTCCCCCATGTGCATTTAAAAGGAGCTATGGGAGCTCACTGATTAGTGATGTCACACATCACTAATCAGTGGGAAAGCAAATGGCCCATGGTAGTTGCAAAATCAGCAAACAGTTTACATCATTTTAAATAAAAGGGAGATCCAGCACACCTGAATGAACCAGTCTACAACATATGCCTGAAAATAGTTGTAGCTAGAGAAAAAATGAAAAATTAAGCACCCTCTATCCCTTCATTTTTCGAATGGATATGTTGTGCTGGTTAAAGCAACACTATGTAAGTTACATGCCACAGATCAGCAACAAACAGAACACGTTTATCAGCTGTTAAGCTACTCCTACTAAGACTAGTCACTCGACTGTTTATCCTCTAAATGTGGCAATTTAAGTCTGGTTTTGCTGGAATATGGTCTTGATTTCTGAGTTAACCAGTTGCTCAACTTCACTTTCACTTTATTTTCAATAGCAAAGCAAAGACTAGCTTAGAGAGTGGTCTTCAGATCCAACACTATATATATATATGTCAGCGTTTTGTCCTTCCAGTCATTTATAAGTGGGATTTCAGGCATGCAGGCTAGACCTGAATGTGTTCTGTGGTGAGCAGAATATTATCATGCTAACTAAGCTATTGCTCTAAGTGGACCAAACAGAGAATGAACCATTATTTGAGTTTACAGGTTTGAGTTTCTGACGCTCTTTTGATGCATGGATGTGTTCAATCACCTCTTTATGAGTCTAGAATCAGAATCAGGCACAGCTTACACATTAACTCTTGATTTACACATTTGACAGCACACAACAGTTCTCTTATGTATAAATGCTCTTTATAAAAGTGTGAGGGCCTGTGTTGTTTACTTGTACAAGTGCTTAGTTGTTCACTCCATTTCCAAAGCTACCGCTGATAAATCTTGAATTCAAGGTACTTTGGAGCTATAACACTGCCAGAAATGAGCCACACAATACTTAATCAAGCAATTTACGAGCAATACACAATTGCTTTTAATCCTGATGGTGATGTGTGAAACCATGGAAACGCATGGCCTCTCCTGGCAGACTGCTTTCAAATATTACAAGACAGATAAAACAAGACCCATAAAACCCACAAGCCAGAATGCAGTCAGAAAATAATGCAGTTCTTGAATATAACCATAGTTGTTGCTCAATGTACATCATGAAATCTGCCTAATCAGCCAATCAAAGACTTCCTACATCTTTTGGTCTGATGTCAAATATATATTAAGCAAACCAGAACTAAAATGCAACAAAGCTACACTGTTTAAATGTAGTGATGATTTGATTAGATGAATATCTGTATCAGCATACTCCAGTGTGCACCATTAACCTTTTCAGTTTGTTTTGATGTCCATGGCCATAAAAATGGTTCTTTTCACAAAATGCAACTCCACTTTTTACTGAACAGAAATGTGGTGCTGATTCAAAGTTGAGTCTGCAATTCTGAGAACGGAGAAGTAATAATAAATGACACTATGCATTTTTTTCACCAGCGCTTCAACTTTGAAGGTTAAGTAGGTAGTTTTATGACTAAAACGAAGGAAGCAAATTATCATTCTGCCTGCGCTGTTCACAGAAAGGTCTGTGAAATATTAGCCCCAAGCAGTATGTCTACAATTAGTATCTTTTCACTTCATCTTCCCACAAATATATAGTGATTTTCATTCAAGGAAAACCTCACCCTTCTTCAGCATGACCAGGTGATAATATTCTATATATTATGTATATATTATATATATATTATATTATATATAATATCATTATTTCATAACAAATGAAGGAGATAAAACATCTAAATTTGATTTCAAATATTGAATGTGGATTTAGTAGCTAGTAGCTCACAATACGCGATGTTGAAGTGAAGAAGGCCATTGGCAGGCCGAAGAAACAAACAGAAAGAAACCTCAGAGAGATAGCAGAATCTTTAGGAGTGGCCAAATTAACATTCTTGTACATTATTTGAAATAATGAATGTACAGTCGAACCCAGCAACACACACAAAAAAAACTGTTAGACCACAGAAGAAAAGTAAAGCAGATGATTGTGAGCTATTTGCTCAGTGATAAAAAAATTTTAACTCTTCACAATATCTAGTCAAGTCAAGCACACTCGATGAGGCAGGTATATAATTTTTAAAGTATATTCATTTCTAAGAGACACCTTCATGAATGTAAATGAAAGCTCTAGCTAAAGTTTCACCAGGAGATTCTAATGCAGCATCACTGTCCTTTAGCCAATCACCTGTGTTAAAAGACCTCTAATTACATGCCTTTTTGCTGCTTTCAGAAGTGACAACATGTTTCTCCTTCCTTCATCCCCAGCACCACCAGCTTGGTCCCGATGGATGCCTATGGGTAGGCTCCGTCCACTGCCTCAAAGTTCGGCAGGATCTGTGAGAGTCCTGATGGTGCAAGACCAGGGTTGATGATGGGGCCTATGTCAAAGCCAATCAACAGTTCTAACTTGTTCCATCTCATTAATTGTCAAGATAAAATGTATGTATATTTACTGGGTGGCTTCTGCTTAGCGGTAGAAGCCAGTCCCTCCGCAGTAGAGCCAAACATGACAGATGACAGGGTTAAAAGAGAGGAGACGGGGTGGTGAAGGGTTGTGAAGACTTATCGTAGACACGTGAACAAGGTGAAGATGATATTTTTAGGACGTTGGATTAGGAGTTTAGTTATTTCTCTTATAACTCATAACATTCCTTAAAAGTGTTTAAGTTACACTTGACTCACTTCAGGAAATGATTTGCAGGGTGGTACTGAATGTCTGGTCACATATGTAATGCATGATTTCCATTGTTTTAGTTTGCAATAAGCATTGAAGCAGTCAGGAACTGTGTGTGTTTTTCAGTGCTTGTTTTTCTGGTTACTGATGATTCATCTGATCCTGCTGAAAATGGAGCTACTAGTACAACAATATATTCTTTCATGTAGTAATTCAATGTGAACGAGTTATGATATTAAACTGAATTTCTCTATTCGGTTATAAATAGTCAGAAATATGCTATGTCCACTGGCTGGCAGCGATAGGGCCTTTCTCCTTTTCTAGGTTTTTCTTTATTTTTGTTCTTACTGTGTTCCTGGACCAAGCCCAAATTCTCTGCAGGCTAGCAATTCCTGAAGCTGCAAATAGTCACACGAAAGCAGCCACAGGCTTCAGGGGATATGCTTTGTTGTGCACTGGGCCTGTATGGACCACTGCCAAGATGCTGGTGCATGTGGATACTTTGCTGCTATTCGGTAACTGTGCTAGGTAAATCATTTATGTGGTGGCGCTTGTTGACAGCTGAAACATGTGTGTCTGGAGCAGTGTTTGGAACTGAGGAACACGTGTTTCCCCTGGTTTCCACTCAGCAAAAAACAGATCCGAATACTTATTGAGATGTGTTACAGACTCCAGCCTCAGGTGATAGTTTGAGTGATTTGGGACAAAGCTGAGGTTTATTCAAGGAATTCTTCCAGGAACAAATGGCTAAAAACAGGAAACAGATACAGAATCGCATGTAAGAGCTGGACATTATCACAATAAAGAGAAACACTGCTGCTGCATAAACTCCATTTACTACTGAGGAGACCTCTTCTGGCCTACTTCTATAAACAATGACTTTTTACAAGAGAAATAAAAAATGAATTTAAAAATAAACAATAATCTTAAGTGTTACCATCTGCTTTGGACTGGGACAAATCAACTCTCAAAAAGAAAAAATATTAATAAATAACCAACAACACAAGTCACACTCAGGACAGCTCGCAGTCATGGACTTCTTATTACTAACATAATTTGAAAATATTAGCTGCTCTTTACAGTCGTATGCTAAAGTTGGAGGGCCCCTGGTTAAACTGCATGGGTTTTTGCTTTTCCAATTGTAGATAAATTAGTGACCTCTATAAACACATCTGCACACTTTAAACTATATTTATTCTTTATTAGTTTAATATAACATATTGCAAAACAATAAATGTAGCCAAAAGTAATGGCACATTAAATATGTTATTTTTTTCCATATATGGTACATTCAGAAAGACTGTAGATTGTGTGAAAATACATTTAAAAATGAGTAAAAACTACTGATATAATTTACTTACATACTTACATAAATTACATTACAACAATTACTTACTTACATAAATTGTATTGAAAGCATAAATTTACCAGTCCAAACAGGTAACATATAATATGGATGTCACACTAATCCTTTAATCCAACGGCCAACAAAATAATAATAATAAATAGTAGTAATAGTAGCAAACAGCTCAGGCAAGTGTACCCATGAACACAGAATATTATCATTTGTCATCATCTCACAATAATAACTTTTGATAACTCTTGACTTACAACATTTTGCTATTTTGTCATGAGCTCTCAATCAGTAGTCGTAATCAGTAATCAGTAGTACTTGTAGAAACATGGACCCTTCTGTTCTGGGTGAGTCCATCTGTAATAGTGTCTTGCCAGCTTCACACACACTCAGACAGGAAACAACCCTAATGGGACATCTGTGTATGATGCACTTGTGTCTGAGGAGAGGCTCTACCAGCCCATTTGTTAAGAGTTGGTCACACAGCTTCTCTGCAGAATGTGAAAACCGAGCATAGAAAATATACTACCAATAATTCTACGAAATTAAAACTAAACACTACACATATTAAATACAATACATCTATTTACCAGATAATCAATTGAAAGCATGTGGAGGTGCTCAAGAAGCTCTTATTGAGAAAAGCAAACAGCCAAAGAAAAAAGAGAAGCTGCAAATCTAACTGCTGTAGCTGCTGGTGTTCACAGAACAATGCACTGGCCACCCAAGTCCAGACCTCTATCTATCTAATGGAGACTGATACATATGATGTTTTTACATTACTGTATATAGTGAGATTGAAAAGCATATCTGAAATGAGTGAAATGTATAACTGAAAAACATATGATTTACATTACAATACAGTACAGATGCTTTTATGTTTCACTTACAAAAGTAAAGCTGAGTTCTAAGTGTGTTCTATTGCTAGCGTACCCCTGGCTGGTACTCTGAGCCATGCCACCATGACTTTGCAACTGATCCAAAATGCAGCAGCATTACAAGAAGTGTCTTTACTCTTTCTATGTTCAGCCATGTCAGTCTGGTACTGTGTTCTCTTCCCTGGCTTCCTGTAGCTGCCTGCATGAGAATTAGTACTCAGACGATGGCCTACAAAGCCTAAAATGGACCAGCTCCTCCCTACACGATGGCAATGGTCAAAACTTGATCAGTACCAAGAGACCTTTGAGCGTCAAGTAGGACTCAGCTTGACCCATTATCCTTCAAGGCACATGACTTTCCCTGGTTGCCCATACAGTGTCAAAGTGTTTAATATGCAACTGAATACTCATCTCTTTCAAGAGCACTAGCTGTTGGATAGCAATTCTGTTGGACTAAGCATTTCTGTATCTCGGTATCAGTACTGACTTTTGTATTTGGCTGTATCTAAACATAAGGGCATATTTGGGCTCTAGCCTATTAAATCTAGTTAGGGATATTTTCTAAGTGGGCAACTAAGCAGTTCTAGAAAAGAGCGTCTTCTGCATGCAGTAGTTGAAAGTTTAGCGCATAGGAAAAAAAGGAGGTAGTTAGATTGGATTTCAGGAGGTAACACAGTCTAATTCAAAATTTCACATTCAAGACTATGCAGGAGATCAAGGGGCACATCTGAAGAACACTGAGCTGTATTCTGTGAATGCCCCAAAACATTCATGCTTCCACAGAAGTCTGACTAATGTACTGTTTGGACGGTGAGGCTACTGTCTAGACAATTTTTTTCAACTTTATGCAGACAGCAGAAATGACAAACAAATAACCCACAGTGGTGAGTGTCATCAGCCTTTCAGTCAGCATATTTCCTGTGGAGATAAACTATCCAATCAGACTGATATAGAGCAACAAAAATGCAGACACAAATGTCACTGCTACTATTGCTCATGACAAAGATCCCCACAGGCTGTTTTTGTGAAATCTGAAAGGATGAAGCAAAATTCTGAGACAATTAGGTGTCCAAGAACATATCTGACATAGCATACAGTCACTGCATTTGTGTGCACAGAGCTACAGATGTTCATTAGAATTATTAATTAATGTGAAAACAGCAGAGAACCCTGCAGCTCTGTCCACCACTTACTGACACACTTTAAGTTACAGCAAGACCAAAGCATTGTTCTATACCAAAACCAAAGCTCTGCTGTACACTGCTGCTGCCTTACAAACACAGTTTGTAAGCTTATAAACCTATATTTATATAATGAGTTGACATCACAATGCATAACTGTGACAATGCACATAGCGGAATTTCTCAAGGTTTCTTCCTCTCGACCTGAGGGAGGTTTTCCATGCCACTGGTGCCACTAGCTTGCTCAAAAGAGGCTCAGACCTGGATCACTGTAAAGCTGCTTTGTGACAACATTTGATGTTTAAATTAGTTTTTTTAAATGCCTACATTATTGTTCAAGAAGTTCAACAACAGGTAAATACAGTAAATGCCATTTCCCTTTTTTGTTTTCAATTTTCTTCGCAATTTAGTCATGTCCAATTTCCATCCACTTACTACCTATTCCCTTTCAACAATGCTACCCATGCTGAAAGTATGACATATAGCACTTGTTCCCCCAAGTAACATGAAGCCAACCAACCACATCTTTACAAACGGACGTTAATGCAACACCATTGGACCGCTAAAGGTGCTGGCCAGTGGACACTAACTGCCAAATTTGTTACATTAGCTAACAGCAGTCTAATTTATTGGCTAACAGATGCCTGCAAGTGACTAGCACCACACTGAATAATGGGGGGAGGGGGGGAGAAGGAGGGCAATAAATGTCAAGCATCCTCAAATATCAAACAAACCTGTCTGGAGGTGTGAAGTGATTGTGTCTAAAAAGCCTACTTTTCCATATTTTAAAGAATGAGAAGTGACAAGTGGCAAGTGCTTAGCCTGACTACCTAACTAGAATATCTAAGAGTGTGGTCTTTTTGTGCAAGGTGCTTTTCACACATGCTGTTTTGTTTGAGACCAAGCTAAAAAACATCTGAAGGTCAAACAAAGGTGTGACCTACCTGGGCTTAATGATGCTAGGAAGGGCTGTAGTAGCTGTAAATATTCAAATTGACATTTTTCACAATTAAATGTGAATTTGTTTATGAATTTAACATATATTAAAATTTTTAGTTTTTGCTTTCAACTTTGGGGCAGTGGTGGCTTGCACAACTGGGGGGTCGATGGCCATTTGGGGTGCTATAATATGGCTGACCCTGTGTCCCCAGCTTTCCAAACTGGGATATGGACAGAGACAAATTTCACTGTACTGTACAAGTATAATGACAATAAATGTGCCTTGTATGTGAAGTGGTGGTCTGGTCGTTACTTTGCTGTACTATTGATCACTGGGATGTGGGTTCGATGCCCAGGTCCACTGAGCAGCCATTGCTGGGGCCTTGAGCAAGACTCCTAACCCTCTCTGTTCTGGGACACTGTAGCATGGCTGACCTTACTCTGACCCTGTTTTTCTAAGCTGGGATATGTGACGAGAAGTGTTTTGTTGTACTGGAACTCACATTATCATTTCTTAATTTAAATTCGGTTTAAAATATTGTTGGAATGCCTGCACATGAACCCAGTGTACTGTTACACCTTTACTTCAAAATTTTCTGTTCACGGTGTGTTTACTACTAACAGTTACAAAACAGCAAACACCCCTGATAACAACTAACAGTGTTACGAGCAAGAGAAACACTAACGTAATTGTTGCATATATCCTATCCCACCACAAAATAGTGCCTGAAAATGGTGAATTTCTGAAGAAAAGCCCTCTTAAATAAACTGGGATTTAAACCAAACCCATTCTTAACAACTTTGTGCCTTTTGATTCGTTCTGAATTGCTCCCGGGAGTGTGGCCGTTTCTAAGAGATAGAGCACTGAGCACCTATTCTCCCTCTCTCCCTTTGAGATTTATGACTGGAATTCAATCAAGCCAAAGACTGGCCAGCCCGCTTCACTGAGCATGATGGAGGAGTCGGGAAAAGGTCAAAGGTCACACCCCTGCCATCATTACACCAATGTATCCCATCAAGCATCTCATGGTAAACTGCCTGCGTGCGAAATAAGGTCTGCTGAAAATGGAATAATGGAGAGGTGGGCTGGCTCTAATAAGCCTGGGAGCTACAGGCAGGAGAAAATGCTTTAGAGGGACAGAGAGAGGCATCATAATTAGATGTGCCATATTGGAGACTGGCTTCATAGAAAATCACACAGGGAAACCAAGCACAAGGTTTCCTTATTATTTGCTATGAACAAAAGAAAGCAAAAAGCATGTATTTAAGAAACATATCACAGATGAGTGGTACGTTTTTTAGTCTAATGAGCCTTTTTAGATCACTGCCAAGACTATCTTCCACATGTTACTCACAATATACAGTATGTTTCTCATACAGCATTACACATAAGTCTGGAATTGATCAAGTTTCAATTATTTAAACATTTTTATAATATTAACAAAAAAGGTGTTTTTTTATATGTTTTTATATAAGAATACATTCTGAGAGGTAACATTTCTACATATCTGTCTAAGGATCAAGGCTCCAGCTTAAGCTAACCATGTTAGTTATTTTATACAAATATTATGTTTGGACAAATGATTGACACTACCCTTCATTAGTTCAGTTTTCTGCATCATAAAAAAATCAGTAAATATCACAGGAACCTCAACAACTACATGATGTTAAAGTCTGTTTGATGCCTCCAAGATATAGTTTTCAAAGTTGAGACACGTTCTGCTTCTCACCATCCAGGGAATTCCGAACACATTCAATGATGTTAAGGTCTGTGGCCATGTGGGGTGGCAATTCTCTTGGTTTGTAAACACCATCAGCTTCTTTGTTTGTGCTTCCTTTTCTCAGTAACAACTTCTCTATCAGGTTTACACCACCCCCTTTCTCTCAAAGATGAAAGGTTTAGCTAGGTTTAGGTCTAGCTTAGAAATACCTCCTCGAAATAGAATAATTTGTACTTCGTGGTTGTATGTAATGTTTAGACTAGAAATTTAAAAACTAAATGCTTAGCAAATGGTGGCAGATCAGAACAACAAGGGCAATGTTAGTAAATTTGTAAAACTAATACTATATTACTATACTTATAATAATAATAATAATTATCATCATAATAATTACTTATACATAATAATAAATATGTATATATATATATATATATATATATATATATATATATATACAGAGAAAGAAAGGGAGAGAGAAAATATAGTAGATACACAGAGTATATAGAGTAGAATGAGTGATAATATTGGACTATGTGCATGTATTATTTACAAATCAGTGGGTACCAAACCAATCAATCATGCATTTGGTGTCACTGCATCATTCTATACCTGTTGACCTTTAGTTAAAAGTTCAACGTATCAATTATCTGTGCCATGTCACAGGATTTCATATACCATTCATCCTGAATCAAACAGCACAGAGACAGAGGTTTAGAGCTGATGGAAAAGGGAATAGCTCAGCTTGTCTAGTGAAGACGGCTGTGGTAGGCTGAGCGTGTAGTGGAGATGTGGAAGAAAGGCGTTTGTTGGGGATCTACGCTACTTGATGGGTTTGAAGTGGAGCAGCCTGGCAGGGCCCACAACTGTCTCTGTCCAGTTCTTTACATTCATTAAACCATTCTCTCCTTCTTTCTTCATTGCTATGGCAACAATCTAACAAGGCAGACCTTTCACCTGCCTGCCCCCCTCCTTCACACCTACCCACTGTGAGGTGTGGAATGAATCCTCGGACAAACCTTCTGGCGGTGTAGGGGCAGTTTATCATAAATGCACTGGTTCAGATTCATGGCAACACTACAGTGACTTGGTTGCTAAGTGGCTGACTGGCAGTGCTGAAGGAAAGCAACTCAGACCACAGAAGTCCTTGGCAAGCTGAGAATGGATTTCTCACAGGAAAGCGTTATGGGCAATTTATGGGCAATTTAAAAGAAATTGCTTCTTAAAAACATTAAATATCAATTAGAAGATGTGTTTTGTCTTTGATAAGGTTCTCATTGTCTATTATCTGTTTAAATGTCTGAAATCATGAATTGTTACAAACATACTAATATACAAAATTAGAAAGGGCCAAATACTTCTTCACGGTACAGAAAATCTGAAGTCACTTTATTGATAGACTGGTGCATGTAAAAAGGTTCTGCCGTGAGCTAACATTTATAAACAAATAATAACACTACATTAAAAACACTAGCTGGTTTCAAAAGGTGGAAAACTCCTGCACCACTCAATAAGCACCTTATCTACAATCCACAAAAATAATCAGGCACAGTGGAGCATCTGAAATTTTACTGCTTTTCTTCCTCAGTGCAAAAAACATTACACCCACTGTGGTAGTGCCCAGGTGTGGTCGCCCAAACTACTTCCATTTCCCCTTTCTGGAGCTAGATCAGGGCTTCCTAAAGTTTCAGCAGTGCTGACAGACAGGTAGACCTCAAAGAGGAGCTAGAAGTCTCTAGAGAGCAGCCCTGAACAGGGGTCTACTGTACTGACTGGAATGTAAGGGAGATCTGCATGTAGATAAGAACAGCTAGAAGCCCTCTCCGGTGTGCCGCCGCTATATCCTCTGACACTGAGCTCCCTGTTACCTCCGCTGATAAGACATTAGAGAATGCTCAGCCCAGCACCGATAATGCCCAATTAATCTGACTGACTGCCGGCCTGCAGAAAATTGAATGTCCACGTAAGCATGCTAGCTGACCTCACTGCAGTGCAGTATTTTCCTATAGTCATAATGTGTACTATGGCAGCTTCTGAAATCAGATCCCTCTCACTAGCTGAAGTTAAGTCATGTCAAGAGGCTTTTACTGCCATTTCATCTGTGCTCATGTCCACAGTGAAATTATGTTCCTGCAGGACTATGGTACAACATTGAGCAATGGAACATACTACTACATAAGACTACATAAAGTGCAATGTGCACACATTCATATCTGTGGTATTTATCATGTTTATTGAATTGCAGTTTCCATCCAAATGATTTTCTATGACAATAATACTAATATTTCATGAATAAAGAATTTTTAATTCAGCTTAGGTGCATGCATACATTTGGCATGTGCCATGTGGCATACACTGTATGTCTAGATGTTTGTGGACACCCCTTTCATTGAATGCATTCAGCTACTTTGAGTTGCTCCCTTTGCTGAAACTTATATGCAAGTGTGCACACGCACAGTTTATCTAGTCCCTGTAGAAAAGTACTGCTGATAGAATAGGACTCTCTGAAGCAGATAAACATGGACCAATTAGCAACATGCTGGGCATGGGCTAGAGGGGTATAAAGCCCCCCAGTATTGAGTTGTGGAGCAGTGGAACTTTGTTGTATGGAATGGTGAATGGTTCTCCATCCAGTACCTCTGAGATGAGTTGGGGAGGTGGGGATTAGGTGGGGTGGTGAACATCCTGACTTCACAAACGTTCTTGCAGCTGAATGCAATCAAATCTTCACACAATGCTCCAAAAGGGCTTCCCTGGACAGTGTAGAATTAAGTGTAGACATGTATGGTTTGGGAGAAGACAAACACAAGCGCTACAGGAGAGAGGAATGTCTTTTCTGGAGAGATGTCAGAAAAGTTTCAATTCTTTCCTGGAAAGTCTTTTTATTGCAAATAGTCAGTTTGATGGAATCGTAAGCATTGGTCAGGCATTATAGTCAAAGACGAAAAGTGTCGACTCAAGCAATTACTTTGACTAACTTTCTGTGTGACTTCAGTGCTAAATAGATTATGATGCCATGACCTGAGATTAATTACTTTAATGGTGGCTGTGTGGGTAGTGCAATGGCTTATTGATTACATGGTTTTGGGTTCAATACCCAAGAAATAGAAAGAGATGTGGAAAGAGAACAACTGCCTTATACTGTATATAGATGCATGTGTATAATGACAGTAATAAAGCATTTTTATAGTGTACATAAGTTACACATCTGTCTTGAACATATCAAATCAGCAAGATAATAGACACCTGCAGTAAAATATATTGTGTAATCATACATGTCTAAAGAGATATTGTCTCATTGTTACTATTTTAAACAAACTCAGTACATACTTAGCTAAGGTTACTTAACCAGCCAGTTAATTGCTTCACTACAAGCTTCCACGAGCTATGTAATACATTTTGAAATTAAAATAGAAAGAGGCAATAAAAAGGGCAAGTATGTTCATGATGTCTGCTGGTGTTATTTTCTTCTGCCTCCAACACATCTGACATATTTGCACACAATGTCAGTATCAGTCACTGGTCTAAACACAACATATTAGATACTGTATGCAGCTTAACCGTAATACTGTAATTGGGTGATGCATAATTTAGTGTCCACTAAGAAAAATTTAGGCAATATTTATTCCTTACCCATAAACCTGAAGCAATTGTTTATCATTATTTTTGTAGGTATATTGGCAAGTGTTGACTAATGCAACCTCTTCAATGCATAATGGCCAATTCTTGACACACTGAATAAACAACAGTTGTTTTCTATGACAGGTGATGATGAGAACTGTATTGATTGTATTAAGCTGAACTCACAAATAGGGGTTAGACTCTTGCACATGGACTGTAACAGCAGTGCAGTGCAGCCCTAAAGCCAGGACAGGCAGCGTCCATTTGGCTTATGTTTAATCGATTAAAAGAAGATCAATAAGAGCTTTACACTGTAATTGTTTTGATATTTTTGAACTGTTTTACCTTATTTTTAAAAACAGCTTGCTTGTGTGCATCGTAGACTAACTCTGATTTCCCACAAAGAGAAAGACGTATGGGAAAAGAGATGCAGTAGCTTTTAGTCTTACTGATTTAATCATTAGCGGTTATGGTCAGGAACAGTCAGAGAGACTTTTAAGAGCAGTGAACTGAGAGCACCCATAAAAACACAAATTCCATTCCCAGTACATTTTTGACATCACATCAGTATTTGACATTCATCACATCAATATTTGATTAAGTGTCACACTGTACAGAAAACACTGTTTTATGGTTCAACAACTCACATTTGTATTCCATGAAATAGCCTGCACTTTAACCTTAAAATAAAAAGCAAATGTTTTTAAAATGCAATGCAATTTATCACTGTCAGTCTCATATCTACAAAATGTTACAGGAGAAGGAAAACACATTTAGAAGTTATTTCAAGTTTATTTTTCGCTTGTAAATCAAACAACCCGGGTGCATACACTATATGGAAAAAGAACTCTTAATCATTGGTTCAGGTGTTTCATTTAGGTCCATTGTCACAGGTGTATAGAATCAAGCCCTTTACACACATTTACAAAGTCTGCCTTTTTTTACACATTAGTGAAATAATGGGTGGTTCTAAAAGGCTCGCTGAATTCCTGGAGGTACTGTATTGATATTCCACCATAAATGTGAGTGGTATTATTGAAAGATTGAACCGTTTAGAAACCTACATAGAAAGTTAGAGAGCAGGGTCGCTGACTGCTGAGGTGCCTAGTGCATAAACGTCTTCAACGCTCTGCTGAGTTCCAAACTTTCCAATTGTCCCTGTTAGAGCTGCAAATGGGGTGGGGTGACTCCATGTTAATGCCTATGGATTATAAAAACTTTTGTCCATGTAGTGTATTTATAGAAATGTGTATTTTAACAGATCATATATGTCCAAGTGCCCATTCACGCTGTGCTGCTCATGGTTTGCCAGCATTAGCAGTAACAGCACAAAAAAAAAAACAGAAAAAAAGTAGAAGGCTATCCCTATAAGAAGGCTATATATAATATTAGGACAGTAAGATCATACTGTACTCGAAGGCAACACTAAAAACCAGTGGTAATCCTTAAATAGAAAGATCATTGCAAGCATGGAAACTCAAAACAGAAAAATACACACGTACATGAACACAGAGAAAGTGGAGCCAGACAGTAATTTTGTTTGGTTTATCTACTATATTATGTAGGACTATGTAGCAGCTGTTGACTCATAAGGGCAAAAAAACCCCCAAAAACTAAAATCTAATCAGCATGAAATATGAGTGGGAGGACATATGCTAATTAACCTACCTAACCTGAACTACAGTCTGCACAGGCAACAGTTGTATTCTTTTGCCATTTGTTTCATTCAGTGAGTCTCTGAATATCCATTAATGCCAGCATTTAGGCCTTTACTTTTTTGTTTTAAAGTCTTAGTCTTAAACCCTCAATAATCAATGTAGATCCACTGATTTTTGCTGGCTAACAGCAAATCCAGTGTTCTAAACAACACATTTTTTATTGGTGACCAGTTATAATGCTCAATACACAAAACTATACAAATATTGGAATGGCTAAGGAAGATCTTTGGTTCTTGTTCTACACTGAAGACGTTTAGAATTGAGAGGGACTAAAGATTTTAGAATGAGTATTTCAACGTTTATTGCCTGATATTTTTACATCTAGATGTGTTCAACAACTTGGATCATGGTACCTCTTGTTTGTACCAGCAGAAACAGTTTGTGTCAGCAAAAACAGTAGAATGTGTGACTGAAAGGTTAGTTATAGTTATATATTGATGACTATGTAGCAGCTGTTGACTCACAATCGCAAAAAAACCCAAAAAATGAAATCTAATTAGCATGAAATATGAGTGGGAGGACATATGCTAATTAACCTACCTAACCTGAACCACAGTCTGCACAGGCAGCAGTTGTATTCGTTTGCCATTTGTTTCATTCAGTGAGTCTCTGAATATCCATTAATAAGGCACAATGGTCTTTTCTGAAGACTGGTCCGTTCTGTCCCCTGTAGGATTAACTGCTCTTTCAAAGGAACAGTCATTTAATGTAAATGCCTTTGAGACGCAGTGCTGTAGTTCATACTTGAATTCTAATGCATGGCTGCTCTGGTGATTCAATCGTAATGCACAGCCGGTCATGATTTGCATAGACAGAAGTACAGTTGCGGTAGGAAAATGCAAACTCCAACCTGCTTTTAATGGGGTCAAACACACAAAAGGAAACTTTAACAGTTCCTAGAAGTTAGAAACCATATAAAGCATGACCAGGAATTACACAGGGTATCAAAGTTAACGCCAACTTACTGCCAATTTCAGTTAGAGAAGAAGATGTTTTTGACTACACAATTGTGTTTGTAAATGACTGCCTCTAGAACGCTCCTAACAACAATGCCACAGAAAGCTATTAGCCATTTCCTAATCCAATCCAGTAGATCGATCCAGGGATATTGTAGCAGTATCCACTAGTTGGGGGTGTGGCTATAAAGACCGCTTATGTTGCGGTTAGTGTCCTGGCTATGCGGTGTGTGTACTGAGCCATGCTCAGTGAGTCACTGCACCCTTGTATTGATGTACCAAGTCCTTTAAATGAATCAGATATCGGTTATTTTAAACCGGTTCCAGTTCTAATCCTATGTTTTTTATGTTTTAGCAGAGCGCTCTCATTAATGAACATGATTCACAGCTTGTAGCAGTGAGGATCTTTCTCAGCAGGTAACAGAACAGTTTCACTGTGGTTCTAGTGTTTTGAGTGTGTTTGAGTTTGTTTTTGTCTTTAAACATTTGTCTGTTTTCTGCTGTTTATATTAAACATACTATAACATTGTCATTTTATAAAAACACTGGCCACCAAACAATATCAGTCAGTCCAGAATGTCAGAATTACCTTAACGCTATTACATAAAATGCCACTGCTAATACGCTGCCAGATATCTGAGGCATGGTTCCGTAGTTCACAACAATGTGTTGGCAGTATAAAAAAAGTGCTCTAGGCATTTTGGATAGTAAAGAAAATGGCTATATTTGCACTGTTGACATCACAAACTCTGGCTCCCATCACCACCAGTGTAAAAAACACCAGAGTCATCACGTTTCTCTACAATAAATCTTTTGACACCACACCACTGTGAACACTGTGACAATGAGTGAATTCTGTAGAAATTTTGAACTGAATTGGTGGAATCCAGCTTAGTTTGAAGCAAGTGTGATAATATAGGTTATCACACTTGCGGGTTGTACAATGCTGATGTGTGACTATAAGCTTTTGTGTAAGCTTCATTATCTTCATAACTTCAGTGAAAAGCTAAAGAACCAAACTTTACACTCATGTTTGCGGCTTTAGTTTGGCCCTGGAACAATGAAGTTGACAGAGCAACTTCGTTTGGGATAGAAGAGTATTGATCCTTTGCTGATTACAACTTCTCCTTTAAGCTGTGTGATTTAAAAACAGTGTGCCTAATGTGCTCCTCAGCTCACGCGGTCATTGCTCTCCAGGGCTTCTAAAATACTCATAGCTAAGCTGTGACTCATCTCCTGACACTGTGTTTAAAGCTATGTTTAGCTGAGGATCGCTGATTTTTGTAAATGGATTAGAGTGCGTTTATGGATAGTTAGTCATTTGGCATGTCTGCCTCTCCGGCCGTCTGAGACTGCATGCCTCTAGCAATGTCGCCTGCTGCATTTACTCAGCACTCAGCAGAATACAGTCCCCTCATACTGTTCCCAGTGAACTGCCCCATTGCATTAGAGATACAGCACAGCTATTGTCTATCAGAAATGGCCTAATAAAGTCATGCTGCAGAAAGTGATGTGCTTTTTGGCATCCCTCTGTTTAGCTGTTGGATTGAGGCTGGAACATTAGCTTCACTTATTCAGCCTGCGCCCGGGCTGGCCCTGTATGTGGCACCAGCACATTCTTCTAATGGCCTTCGACATGAAAAGCACATCATCTCCCGGATTGCAAGGCTTCCACATTGGAGTTTAATGAGTTCAGAAGTAATTTTAGTGCAGATAACACAGTTCTCAACTCCCTTTTTGATCTGTTCTGCTTCCAGCCTTGACGCAGAGACTCCTCTGTACTCTGTCACTGGCCAGTGATGAAAAAGAAAGCACATGTGATTCAGGAACAGTTTTCTGATTTTCACCAGGCGGTCCTGGTGATAACTACGAGAGCGCTTTCCCTCCAAAAACATTCATCACACATCATAGACGAGCAACAGTTTCCTGTTTGTTTTCTTAGGGTCAATCTATGCAAAAAATAGGATATAGCTGTGTAAACCACTATGTAGAACATTCTTTATCACAGCTCAGCAGAACTCTCCTTTTGAGAATGAATTTGGGGATGTAGTAAAAATTTCCTGGCAAGCAGAGCCGAGGAGAGCTTTGGGTTTTGTCAGCATGTTCCTGTCTAAATATTATTTAGCTGAATATTTGTTTCAATATTTAGCAAAGAGGTCTGCTGCCCTTCAAAGATCTTAAGAAAAGGAATGCTCCAAAGTTTGTGCCTTAGCAGACGTAAGGTACATTCACTAACACTCAGTTCTGAACCACAAAACATGAGAATGCCAGCTTACCTTGGACGTCCTGGAATACTTTCCTGTCCTAGCATCCTTGATAGAAGAAATGTCTAGAACATCTGTCTCCTGCAATTTTAAAAGAAAGAGCGTGTTTATATGACATAGATTCAAGACCATTTATTAGTTACAAACATTTCACATTCTTTATATCCATGTTCTATTTGTGTTGTTTTATGTGGCAGTGTGAACAGCTAAGTTAAATTGTGAGGTTATTAATATATAACACTGAAAATATGTAATGTGTATAAAACTCACTCTAAACAAACCAATTCACTAACCAGAACTGCAGAATTCACTGGACTTCTACATGAATCCGAGTAATTCGTAGTCAGGTAGAAATAGACCCCTTTTCACAATGTCTGATGCTATAGTTATACTTTGTTTGTCAGTACTATGAACATGCATAGCACTGTCCTTTAAACTGAAGCTAGATGTTTGCTTAGCTGTTTTTACAAGCATTCAAAAGAAGTCTATTAATCTTGTGAAAAATTCAGGTTTGTTGGATGAGCGTGCTGGGTAGACCAGACATGATGCATGTGCAGTCAGTTCTGATCTGATCTGTTCAGACGAATGACAAATTTAAGCCACACATGAATGCACCAACCCCCCCCCCCACCCCCTTCCAAAAAAAAAAACAAAATAAACCTGGCTTTATCAGTAAATCAGAATTGTGCATTTAGGATTGCAGTGTAAAAATAGGTATTGTAAGAGCACTTTGCACACAGATTTCATATTCTTGCAGCTGTAAGAAAACATCATTGAACTTTGAATGTAAACTCCTAGAAACATACACCCTCAGAGGACAGCCAGTGTTCATAAATGAACAAAGAACAGGAACACATGTGACCTTATGATGAATCCTATTGTAAAGTAAAAAATCTACACAAAAGTGTTACTGATCATTCTACAGGTAGTTTGTGTATACATGTGCACAATGGGGGGTGTGTTTGTTGGTGCACATGAAGCTAGTCATATGATCGTAGTGGGCCTAAAGGAAGCTAATGAAACTTCAGTCTGAGAGTGCTATGATAGCTGAAGGCCCATTCAGACAAGACACTCTCTAACCACATCTTAAATACCACAGCGGCTCCAGAAGGTGGTCTAGACCACTCTGTAAGTATCTTTAAAGATCTATAATTGATGGAGGGGGGTCAGTAACTGAGGCTTTTATAAGTTTTCCTCCAGACGTATCTCTAAAAAGTGAAATGTCAATGAACACAACTCTCACATCAGCTTCTGTGTGAGGCTTCTAGTGCTGGAAGCTGTGAGGTGAGGAGTTATCTTCTAAAAACAGCATGGAAAAGGATGTTCTATACATTAGTTAGGCAGAATGATGCCCACATTCGGCAGCAGCAGCCCTAGAACTACACATCTTTGCTTTTTTCTCACAGTGAGCGAGTGAAATAATCTGTTGGGCTCCATTTGCTGCATGGGTGACCCGCTCCTGTTGTGAGCAATTAAGAACCTGGCCAGCGCAGTCTGTAAGAGCATGGCATTTTCATGGCTCATGGCTTGGATCCAGTCAGCTGTTACTAGGAGCCAAAATGAAAGGCTACCTACAATACAAACACTGACACTGTTTTGGTACTAGCGTTGGACGGTATCCACCATTTTTCCATTCCGTCACAACAAGTATTACCAATAGCTCGGAATAGCATAAGTTGCACAAGTAGCGCAGATGGTTCTATGTTCATGTGGCTTCCATACAATGTCATCCTGCATCATTGTAAACTGAACAACGGTAAAATACGTTCAAAATAAGCTCAGTTTGCTTACAGGGTGACTAAAAGTGCACTATGCACACTTTTAAATAAATCATTCAATAAATAATAAATTGTCAGTCTGGCAACAACTGCAAATGTTTAACTGCTCGAGATCAGGAAAGAGAAGCTAGTCACCCTGAGCTTAAATAGCAGGATAACAATCAGCTCACCATCGAAAAGAGAGAGTGAAGTCGAGTGACTGGTGAAATGAGGTTCTGTCATGCTTGGACTTGTAGCCAGCCATCTAGCCTTAGTTCAGTTAGCTATTAGGTTAAACACCACAGCACAGGTTGTTTTCCTGATGACTGAGGCTCAAATCTCACACATTTAAAGCCTCATATCTGAGTGCACAAAGTCGAGTGAATGGTTATTTTGTACTGCTTTCAGGAGTGTCTTACAGATTAGTCCTTCCAGGTTTAGCAGACGTTCTTATCCAGGGAGACATTCAAAAGTGCTTTACTGTTTACTCATATAATATGCGTAACTAGTGCATTACTAAACTCACAACTACGATGGGCTTGCTTTTTCCCCCCACCTGTTTTCATAGCATGACATTGCCAATCAATTGCCCCAGCACCCTTCCCCTGTGTTAAAAGCACATGGGGGAATGAGATTACTTGGCCGTGAACTAGATGGAAATGTGACACAAATGTGACACAATACCCAATTATACCCCATTATATATATATATATATATATATATATATATATATATATATAAAATAAACTATAATATCCACTTTCAGATTGTGCAAATTGTATTTTACACGCCTATACAGTGTACTGTGGTAACTGAAACGAGAGTAATGCGCTGTAAGTGGATTATCTTTGACTGATTGTGCAAACCATGTGTAAAAGAAGACTGCAGTAAATCATCATGTTCTTGTGATCGCTTGTCTCATTAAAAGCAAATGACTGATCACCAGGCAACCCGTCCTCAAATTTCACTGTAAATCAAGGCTTTTTCGTAGATATTAAATGTATTGAATACGTCTTTGTGAAAGGACATTCAGATCACGTCTCTGAATGCTGACACACAAGAGGTGTTCCTTAAGCAACTGTTTACACACACATAATCCACTCATTACAGAAAGCATCTCAAGGAAGAGGTGTGAGTAACGCTCCACAGTGCAAAACAGACGTTTGGTGTGTGTTCTCATTGGAGCTCGACTGTAGACAGAAAAAAATGACTCCATTAATAAGCCTGACATTCACAATCAGCTCATCTCTGCCTTGGACCCCAATGATTGGGTAAGGAATGTGGAAGATTAACCTGTCACAGCGTGCTTTTGGCACCGTGCCATCTATATGTGCAGTGTCTGTATGTGTATGTGAGATAGAGAGAGAGAGAGAGAGAGAGAGAGAGAGAGAGAGAGAGAGAGCTCTGTCTACACTTCTATTGCAACCAAGTCTCCCACCCAGTTAGCCTTGATCTAAAGATTAAATCAGATGTATATAAAAACAGATGTTGGCACTAGCTTGGCACTAGTCCCATATCAGTGAACATATATAGATAAAAGAAGCCAAATTTCATCCTAGGGCTGGGCGATATGGTAAAAATACTATATGACGATATTTAAATACTTTTTTTGCAATGCACAATATTTATCACAATACATGTAATCACAGACTAAATACATTAGCAGCGACAGATTCTTATAAACTACTATTCAGATTCTCTCCTGTACTGAATACAGTGATTTTTATTCACCATCTGCTCCACTTAATCAACTTAAACCAGTCTAATTACACTGTTAGTAATAAAACCTGCAGCTGATCAGTGCATATTAAGCACTAACAATATCCAGGATATTCTTAGAAAATTATATTATCACAATAACAAAATTGATTACAAAATGAGAAAATATTGTCATATTGCCCAGCTCTATTTCATCCCCAACAAATTTGGGGAGGTAAGTAGGTAAGTGCTACAGCATATAAGGAGAAATCATTCATTATAATATGGGATATAGCCATCAAGCTATAGTTACAACCTAAGTGTACTACTACAATGACGAAGCATAAAACATTTAGTGTAAACAGCAAGCCTCAGCAAGAGATTAGAAATCTAATCTAAATATTGTGACACTCTTTTTTGTGTACTCCTCACCCTTGAGTTACCAAACAATGTTGGACTATTCCTTTCAGCCAGACTGCAGATTTAAACAGCCACCCAGTAAACTTAGCCAGCTAGTAAATAAGCCAAATCAGTGCATGCTGTGGTGGACTGATATGGCCAAATGCCCATAGCATCACTCTAAGCTATTCTTTCCACTGAACAGAATGACCCAGCAGCCTGCCTTCAGCGCCTAATTGGCGAGCGCCTTCGTTTGCCACCGGAAGTGAGCAGAAACACATAAAGTGCAGAGTGTTTATTCCTTTAACAGACCCTGTTTGCAGTGGGATGTGCTTTGAGTCAAAGGTTAGCATTTCCAGTCCCTTCTATAAAAGCTACTCTTTGAAGTGTGTGTTTAAAGAGGCGCCGCACTGCATGAAGCAGGGAACAGCGCAGCCCCAGGAAAGAGCAGCCCAGTGAGGTCTGCACCCCTCAGGCACTAATCACTCACTGGCCATGTGTGTGTATGTGTGTTATTCTCTCTCTCTCTCTCTCTCTCTCTCTCTCTCGTTACTGTTCATAAAAGCCAACAAATTTCTTAAATCTTCTAAATTCTGATGCAATTAATTAATATTACAACAGTGGTTCTGATATGTTATGAATGCTAAATTCTTAATGTTATTAACAAATCATTGATAACATTTGGTTTACCTGGCAAATGCATTTATTATCATCTTCTGAATGTCTCAAATGGGAATAGAGCTCCACATTCACTTTGTTATTATTTAATCTATTCATCACACCCATAACATACTTTATTTTCATAGTTCTTCCTAAATAATACATAGTAGTTACTGAATAATATCTCTAAAAAGATAACAATAATAATACAGAAGTTAAGGAGGCTAAAATTAGTGAAGCATTTGTACAGAAATGGTGGACCAAAGCCAATGTCCAATATTTTCATGTACATATATATATATATATATATATATATATATATATATATATATATATATATATATATATATATATATATATATGCTGATGCAAACATTTATGAAATGTGAGAATGGGGTTAGATTCACCTAGACTAACATTCGAGAGACATTTAACGTGTATTTTGAGAGAAATATACTGCATTACTGTAGGGTTACAAAACGCATTGGTGTTCTGAGACTGAGTAGTAGCTGTGTTGAAGCCTGAACATTCACTCCTATTTTTAGATAACTGCACACTATACAGTGTCAGAATCCATGTAAAGAAAGCCTGTATGAGATTACTTAACAATGCAACATAGTTTGAGGGAGTGTAATTATTAATACATGCTGATATAAGCTAACATAACTTGTTAGCGACATAAGCCTGTGCAAATATGAAGAAGAAGCACTTCAGACAACAGACTTTTGGTTTATTCCCTATATTGGAGGTAAAGAAGTAAAGGGGAAAACTGTGAATAATTTTTTGTAGCTTTTCCATTGTTCTTTGATTAACCAACCTGTTCCTTTAATGACTACACAGTGCATTGTGGCTTTTATTTGTGTGTTGGTGAGCTGAGGATAATCTGAGGACAGCAAAACATGCCTCTTGTTGGAGGAGACAAACAGTACTCTAGTAACAGCCCTCTCTTGCACCCAGGCCAGAAGCTAACCACCAGCTTTGAACACTCCAGCAGCCCTCTGCTCTACTGCAAAAAATCAATTTAGATTCATTATCACTGCTATCTTTCATCACTGCCAGGACCGATACAGTCAGTAGAGTGGGCAGACTGAGTCAGCAGCAGTCACAATCACAGTAGTAGTAAAATCATAATTACCTGCCTTATCAAGGTCAGCATGTATCTATTTAAAACCCCGTTCCCGTTACGCATAGATGCAGCAACCACAACACATGGTGGAAGTCTCAAGGACGAACACCATCCTCAGCTGAAATGAGACGCTCTAGCTCTAGATCTTTCTTCCAAAGCCCAGCTCCTTGGTGATAACATGAGTATTTCACCTCTGTGAAGTGTAGAATCCAGCATTTAATTGTGATTGTGTAATCACTGTGCAAATTTCATGTTGCAATTTACCATGCATTTCAGTGCCAACAACTCTAAAAAAACAACAATTGTACGCAATTTCTTACGCAAAACAAGTCATGATGTTATCTTTTCATCAGATTGATATCAGTGATCTGAAGAAACCTCACTGTGTAACCTCATTGTAAAGAGGGAGAAACCAGCAACACCTGATTACCTGGAGAATTCCTCACTATATTTGTAACCAACAGGACTAAGGCCTTCAACAGGGTTAAAAAGAATAGTGATTGCTTAAATAAACACAGAACCGAAACTATTGTCTAAAAGCAAACAATTAAATGGCTGCAACACCAATATCTTTGTATTATCTTCCAATCGGAACAAAGCAAGTTACAAAGCCAACCCATGGGAAGCTTACATATCTGAAATTAACAACTTTCAGTTATTCCTTAATGCAGACATTCAACCTAAGGTGCCTAAGGTGACACATGTGATACGATTTCTAAAGTTCACTTTGTTTTTTATGGATTTGCTGATTATAACATTATAATGTTTTAATATTATACATCTAATAGCTATAATTTTAGGAGTAGGTGTGGTTAGTAGGTGTGGTAAATCAAACCTAGGTTGGATTAGCATTTTTATGGTACACAATTCCTGAGTTTTTGTTTGTCTTTTTTTGCATCTAAAAGCCAACATGCACTATATTACCAAAAGTATTCACTCACCCATCCAAATCATTGAATATAGATGTTCCAATCAATTCCATGGCCAAAGGTGTATAAAAGCAAGCATCTAGGATAGGATGGCACCTGTGCAACAAGTCCAGTCATAAAATTTCCTCACTATTAAATATTCCACAGTCAACAGTCAGTGGTATTATAACAAAGTGGAAGTGATTGGGAACGACAGTAACTCAGCCACAAAGTGGTAGGCCTCGTAAAATGACAGAGCGGAGTCAGCGGATGCTGAGGCGCATTGTGCGCAGAGGTCACCAATAAGTCAATTGCTACAGACCTCCAAACTTCATGTGGCCTTCAGATAAGCTCAAGAACAGTGCGTAGAGAGCTTCATGGAATAGGTTTCCATGGCCGAGCAGCTGCATCCAAGCCCATAACCAACCACAATGCAAAGCGTCAGATGCAGTGGTGTTTTTGGGATAAATTAGAGCAAGGCTGCAAGCCAGGCCTTCTCATCCAACATCAGTGTCTGACCTCACATATGCGCTTCTGAATAAATGGTCAAAAACTTTGTGGAAAGCCTTCCCAGAAGAGTTGAAGCTGTTATAGCTGCAAAGGGTGGCCCGACATCATAACCCATGGATAACATCCATAAACCCTATGGATTAAGAATGGGGTGTCACTGAAGTTTATATGCGTGCGACAGCAGGCGAGCGAATACTTTTGGCAATATAGTGCATATATTCCATATAATTCCTCTCTTAAAACTTAGCCATTGTATATTTTTGACTTGTTTTATTATCTTTCTCATCTCATCTCAATCTTTCTTATCTTCACAGTCTTTTGGGTTTGGTGATTTGACTAATAGGAAACTGATGTCATCAGTACTATAATTAAAAATAAAATACAAAAATTAAGATTATAATGCAAGTAATAGTTAATATGATGGCTACATTTAAAGTGGTAGCAGGCAGACACCTCCATGTATTAGGTTCTATATTAGTCCTGAAAAGTATTAAATGCAGCCCTGCTCCTCACCCTTTACAGGTCCAAAATAAACCCAAACCAAGTAACAAAGTATCATATGCTATGGGTCCATCTCCAGAGCATGCTTAGAAAGACAGAAAGAGAGTGAGAGAGAGCGCAAGAGAGAAACATAGACGTCTACTGTCACACTGTTCTCACAAATCAAACAGGAGAACCAAACTGAAGCTCCATTTCCATGGCCGAATATGATGGATTGCAGCAGATAGAGTACCTTTGAGGAAGGCCGATGACAAAAGGTGGGAGTGAATGTTCTTTGCTGGCATATTTACAGCCAGAGAGGGATTTTTCTCACTTGATGATCTGACATCCTCCTTCTGTCCAATCAGCAAATCGATCTAATATCCACAGGATCAAGCAAAGTGAGAACACTGACGATACACTGGAACCTATGTGGGTGCAGTGAGATCTTCTACAGAACTTCTAAAAAAGAACAGTAGAACACACTCTTCCTTCTTCAGCAATCTGCTCCAATTTGCAAACCAAAGGAGAGAACATGATCTGAGGACTTAGAATATGCAGAGCATAGGAGTCAGTAAGGTGCAGCTGAAAATGATACCCAGGAATATGTCTCACACTGGCTTTGTGTTCACTGCTCAAGCAGCATCACAGCACGGAATGACCCCTAGCTCTCAATAGGAACCAGAGGGAACCACTGAATCACAGCCCCGAGCTTCAATGCGCTCGCTGATGCAGTCTCTTTGAGACAGTCATCCAGGTCAAGGCTCTTTTTCTTGCTGTTTATTTCAACCACCCAAGTGGGAGTCATAAAGCTGTGCCTGGCCCTCTGTGACAATGTTTTTGTGGATTTGCTGTGACAGATAAGAGGGTTGGTGTTAATGCCTCTATTGCCTCTATTGCTCACCCAGTGCAGGCAGGAGCAGATTTCAGCAGAGTGAACCACTGGGCCCTCATGATAACAATCAGCTCTGCCCACACACTGCTGCACTGTGGCCTATAAGATAACCAGCAGAAACGGTACTCTCACAGGTCACATCAGTCTGAGCCATTGCTTTCTTTCAATGGCTACAGATCCTGAGACTGGAAGACTGATTTGTGGGGTGTGGCCACACCGCTGAAGTTCAGGGTCATTACTCAAGTGGCCACACAGTAGCTGTTCTTATGACAAACCTCTTCTAATGAAAAATGCCCACAGGTAGCCCCGGCCTTTGTTCAATGAGTGGTCAGCAAGAGACAAATACGATGCCTTCAGTTCACCCGTCAATGCCTTAAATTCCCAGAGGGTTAGAAGCTTCTAGAAGCAGCCCCTCATCTCAGAGAAAGCATGTCCTTGTCACTCACATCCATTTGCTCTGCTTGCCTCTTCCTTGGGGACAGGTACTTCATTTTGTAGACCAATCTTCCAGCTTAAGCTTGATGCCTAAGAGAGACATCCCCTTTTACATTCCTTTACCAAGAGAGATTAGTCTTCTTTTCCCTTAGGTCACAGTCTGTCCTCTTAAAGCTACATTTTTCATATATCTGAGATATTTACATAGCATCAGTGGACACCTCAGGTCCCAATACAAACCTTTCACAATTTCAGACTCCCTGGCAACAGCACTGTACTGTACACCACCTGTGCACCGAACACACACATATACACTAGGGTGCAAACACACACAGGGATACATTAAGCAAATGTGCCCGCAGTGGTGGAGGTTTTCCATGTGTTAAGGATCTTGCTCAAGGTCCCAACAGTGGCAGATTAACTCCCAACCCTGTCATCAATAACCCAGTGTATTATCCACTTTGCCACCACTGTCCGCCCCCAACTCAGTGATTTATGGTATCACTGTTCAGGAAACGAAGGACTCAACATTCTCCAATTACAAATATTATGCACACCTTAAGAGAAGTAAGTGAAAGTAAGCGAATGTCCCACATCTTTTAGATGAAAGCCCCTTGCATTTGTTCCACCAAAAAAATATATATTTTGATGACAGTCTTGCTCTATGGCTCTGAAATAGGATTCAGGGGTCTTTTGAAACTAGGACAATAGCAAGAGTGTAGAAAGTAATTTCCCAGGCTGTAGTGGTTTTCAGAATTCCATTGCTAGAATCAAAGCATTTCAGAAAGTCATCTATAGAAAACCACTTTGAAGATGAACATGCCTCACTCCTGTGTAAAATTCACAAATAAAAAGCATAGAATGAAGATTGCTCCCGGGTTGGAAAATGACGGCAGTGGATTCACACGGGCAACCAGGTCAAAGCAAAGGTATGTATGTACAAGAGTCAGAAGAGTAAGACTCTAGGGACAGAGTAAGTACTTAAAGAGATATCAAAGCAGTCTAACTGCAGTCGTAGTCAGTTTTAATCAATCATAGGACATTTGTGAGTGTCTGCAAATGCCGTCATTGCAGCCAACCTTTCATAACCTGACTGCATCTACAGCAACTGTGCTGATCCAGCTAGTAATAGACCATGATCTCCCACACTGTTAGAAAGAAAGCTATTGTTCAGGTATGTTTTTGTCTCCTGAGGTACAAATAGTGGTAATGTCCCCACTTTCTCAGGTGAAAGGTGCACATTTGGAGACAAAACAGAGACAGCTAAAGTGACTAAAGACGTACCCTCGAAGGTACCACTCTAGAAACAAGCAAAGTACCACTATCACTCAAGTGACAGTTTGGTACCATTTTAAACTATATGGCACATTGCCATCAAACATCATAAAATTAGCAAATGACACAACTTCACCACTTTCTCTATTCATCAGCAACCTATTTGCTGACAGATTGTGTGCTTGTTCGCTCTCCCTCTCTCGAGGAACAGTGACACTGGGGAGCCGGTATTTTAAGTATGGCGGACTCCTGTGCCTCTGCCTTGCCTCAAAGCTCTTGGGCGGCGTTTAAATTTGATACTTTCTTATCATTTTACCAAATTGAATTGACTGAACGCAGGGAAAAAGACGAGTGACCTACATCTGTGACACACTTAAGAGTGAAGGCAGAAATGGAACATGGGAGAGGGGAATCCAGGCGATGGACAGCACACACTGTTCATCTAAACTCCAACCTCAAGAGGAACAAACCTACAAGAACATGAACACACTGGGGGAATAAAAGCAGCTAATAAAATGTCATTTTACAGAAACTTACTGAAGAAAAAAACATCAACCACTACATCTGTTCACTCAACTGCACTTCTTCATTGCATGTGAAAATTTGGGAAAACAAATGCTTGGCTAACCGGCTGTGTTTTATTGGGGGGGAGGGCAATAAAAAAGCCATTCTTTCTGAGTCAGATTAAGTTATACTCTTGCAGCCCTAACGTTATGAGATGCAACACTATACTGTATCTACAGTCAAATGTACTAGTCTATCGTACAAGAAGTTAAAACAGACAGATTTAAACAAAAAGAAAAGCAGTGGATTTCATATAGTTCTGCTAAAACAGTCATCTGAGCTGTAGGTACAGTATTGGAGAGTTAACTGAAATGAGGTTTGGGATTAGAACTGCTGCTTGTAAATTAAATCTCTTTTAATATTCCACATATGTGTGTATTCATGCATTATACAGGACCAGCATGAATATTTGCTCATCAGTCAAAATGGATTGCTCTTCACAAAAGCTTGGGGAATTATCATAATAATGAGTTTTTAAACTCCTACAAATGCATTTAGTTTAAAGATGCTTCACATGGCGCAGCAGGAATATATTATGGCGCATCTGCATGGAGTGTTTGTGCTTTTGCTAGATTTGTGGGAATGTATGTCAGCATATATTTGTTTTATCATTTAAATATAGGCATCAAACATGCTTAGAAAGTATATATAAAAAAAGTATTTGTGTGCAGAATCTTTAGGTTACTTGAGCATTTTAGCGAATTTGTTACCCTACAGATTGTTTACACTTCTCTATAATGCTAATTCATGTGGACCTAGTCCTCATTTTTATAGGTCTATTTTAATGTAATCAGTCCACAACATGTGTTTCAACTATGCCACTGGCTTATCTAGATGTTGTTTTACATACTTCAGATGTTGACTTTTGGAATAAGGTCACAAGCCAGTTTTCCTTCTCATGACTTTTTCACGCAGAGCCTGTTTGAGCAATAAATTCTGCACAGCAAAAGAGCACAGCGCATCTCTGTGTGCCTTGCTTTCCACTGTTCCCTTGAACTGGCAAGTCTTAATGATATTTTGGAATTGATATATATTGTTATAGTCTTCCTTTGCTTTGTAAGCATCATTTAGCTTCATTAACAGCAAGACCTTCAAATACTAAAGCTAGGGCCTGTTCTTACACTTCTTTTACCAAAGAATAGCCCCACTAGTTTTTATAGAAGTCCCTGTAGTTACTGAGTGATACACCTTAGTGTGTAATTAGCCAAAGTTAAAAGCCAGAGAATGAACTACACTCTGGAAATGTCATCAGCTGACAATTCCTAATGGCAGTTCTTGGCCTGCCTAAACTGTCCTAATGAGTCAATAAAGGCTTAATGAGTTAATGAGTTTCTGAGACTTCATAAGGGTGGAAGAGTGTCCAAACTGGAGATATGTCCCAACCTTTGTAAATATGCCCTCACATTTGCAGATGGTATCTTTGCAGATACAATTACCATTCATTTGCATTTTGCAGCAAACAGGAAGTGCAGATTTAAACCTGTTGAAACATAACTGAATAGCAATGTAACTCATAAGGCAACTGTGTAGTTAATGTATTTCAGCAATCATGTTTAAATAATAAAGCACAATGGCAGTAATACACTTTATAAGGATAAAATCCAAAGGGAATGAATGTGAACGAGCTGACAGCCAGGCCAAATCCACAGTGACACTAATTGTCATGGCAACAGGGAGTGGTGAGTGTGAAGTGAAAGTGTGTGTCAGCGTTGGCTAAGTGATGAGTCAACTCTGTAAGAATACATGCAAGTCGTACACTGTTACGTCAGGGAGGAGAGAAAACCCAAACACACACTGACAGCAACTTCCTGCTATTACACACAGCTGCTGTTCCAGGCAAGGGCAGAGAGGAAGAAGGCAGTCAATTTACTCAGAGACCTAAGATGTTTTACACTGCAGGCGTCTTACAGGTCTGCACAAAGTCTGCCTTCTTTCACAAAATAACGATTTAAAAATCAGTAAACCTGCAAATGTATGTGTGAACTCTTTATTAGTCAGACCCACGTATTACTGCATATAAAAACAACAGCTGTTAATGTCAGTCCTGTCCAAACTGTACGATGTGCCAAGCATCAGGTAGAGTAGGGGTAGGCAACGGGACCAGAGTCCAGCACAGTTTGCTGATTTCCCTACTTTAACAGACCTACTAAACCTGGCAATTAACAGGTGAGTTGAATGAGGTGTGCTTGACCAGGATGAGCTTCATCACATGTTCTCTGATGAAGATTCATTAGACACATTTGGGATGAGTTTACCAATACAACATCAGTACCTGACCTCTGGTTGAATGCAGTCAGATCCTCATGACAATTTTCTGACCCATCTAGGTTAAAGCAGTGAAGAACCATGACTACTACGGCTTAGGCTTCAGTTTGAGCCATGTGTGTCACAGTATTTTTATTAAACTAATAGTATGTTGGTGCTTAGCTAACGCTGTTGTATATGAACATTTTCTGGCCATCAGTTCTACACACTTTTATTGACAAAAACTAATTTAACCGATCCGTGCAGTAAACACACTCACATACACACTAGTGAGCAAACACGCTGTGAACAGTGTGCACACATGCCCGGAACAGTGGGCAGCTGGGGAGCAGAGAGAGCCTAGCAGCGGCAGCTTGCCAAGCCTAGGTATCAAACCCTCTACCCTGGCATCAACGGCCCAGTGCTCTAACCACTGAGCCACCACTGCACAAATACAATACTTTTTAATCAGCTTTACAGACATTTTAATCCACTCTAAATGTATTATATTTGACTGGATAACAAATTTTATTACAAACTAATGTGCTACATATAAATTCATAGTAAACATTATAATTTTTTTTTATGGACAATTGCTGCTTTCATTAGTTTCAGAACCACCTTTTGTTGGGGTTGTACCCTGTTTGGTACTAATTTTTATTCCTACTTCCTTGCCAATTTGTTTAGGCAGTGCCTGGTTGGTATGCTGTAGTTTTCATTTCCTTACAATTGCATGTCTATTCTTCATTTGTAATGTTCTTAAATAATATAATATATAATAATATATATAATTCATGACATATCTACCAGCATCATGTTATTTCTGTCCAGTGTCATTCATTTTACTCCAATATTGGGTACACTGAGTGCTTTTTTAATATCAGTACATGTTGGATCATTGATATGTCAGGTTTTTTTCCAATATTGTCCAGCCCTAATGCCCAGCATGGTCCCTTGGGGGCAGTTTTAGGTAAGTTAGGTGAACACGAATAGATAATGTTAAACATTAGCATGATATATTTCCTTCAATTTAACTCTGTTTGACTGTCAGTACAGCATGCAATCTGTAGGACTACAGAGATGAGTTCATTCCCTGTATAATTTGTTGAATGTTGACCATCTACCAAAGATCTCCCTGTAAAAGGTGATAATGCTCTGAATCCATCATTATCACTGCACGTGTCAGAAAGTGTAGCCTAAAACTATGTCCTTTGCTGTAGTCATTTTCTTAACAAAAGTCCTTCTCCAGTAGCTCTCTGTCTCCTGGGGGCAATCAAGGACATACAGCGGAGACACACAAAGCATAATTTCCCTCCATTGCTACATCACATTTCAAAGCTAGGCTGGTGGTCTGAAAAAGGAACACTATTGATTGTCCGTATTTCTAAAAGTAAGAGTATACGAAGAATGCAAAGAGGGCCCTTTTGACAGAGGCAGTGATCTGCAGGTCACTGTTTCTCCGATGCAGTCAAACTGTGCCAAAAATACACTATTTGAAAGGCATTAAAGGATTAAAACATTAAACGCAAAACTGTAGTTATGCAGTTAAAAATGTAATTAATTAGCTATGGCATGTTTGGGATCTGAAGTTTTCTTCTTTAGATCTTGGGTAACATGGACTTCTCAGCTATATTAGCTTTGTACCGCCAGGAGTCTTGCTTCAAACAAATTTTGGCTGACTGACTGCAACTGGGGTAAGGGGAAGACTATATACAGCACATTTCATTTTGCTGAACCAGGTTTTGAAGACAATTATTATTTATTTTTAACAGAAAAACAAACAGAGCCAATAAAGCTAATAGGGTTAAAAACATATGTGCATGCTTAAAAAATGATCACATTGAGAAATCATACCCTTGTGTTTGAGGACACATTTGACAGCGAGAACTGGTAATTAAAGCTATAATCTAATTAAACTGTTTTAAGGGTGTGTAAGCTTTCTACCCCTGGTGAACAGACATAGGCATCATTTCCAGGAGGGGTATGGGGGATTACAGCCCTTTCAATAATTATAAAATCAGCCACCCACAATAATTTCATTTGCTGAAATATTTGGTGAAAAAAAACATGAGACTGTATGTACATTTATTAGTATTACTAATGCTTTTATAATAAATGCTGACCTGTTTTTGTTGACCCCTCCCCCACTGTACTCTCAGGTGTGCAGTAGCTTACACCACAAGAGATTGTGTAGACAGAATATAGCATCACATCTCTATGTTTTAGTCTGGCTAAATAAGACCCTGGTTTGCTTTCACCCATGCGATTTGTTGTGATGAATTTTGGTGCACTTGTGTGAAAATGAACCAAGATGAAACCAAGATAAAAACGTTTACAAATTATTTATATGATTTGGACCAGAGCAAACCAACTATAAGTGTGAAAACGCCCTGGAGGTGCTTGCACACCAAACCAAAGGATCAAAATTTAGTCAGACCAAATAAGGTGACCACTAAACAATAGAACAAATAGAACCAGAAAATAAGTAGAAATGATCCACAGTAGTAGACAGTCAGTGGTGTACTTGTGTTTTCCAATGCCAAGATAGCAATACGGCACTAATTTACCTGAACACCCTTCATTTCGAGACCACCGCGCCCATCGGCGTAGATATATTCCCAAGCACCTTTGCTTTTTAACACGACGCAGGCGGAAGGCGTGAAAATAGACGGAGTATACGATAGCAACAAGCATTGTGACGCGCCTTGAGCAAGGTGTAAGACGGGGGAAAGGACTACAGACTATAGTCTTAGTGTGGGTTTGACAGGTTAGTACACAGAATATTAACACTTTGTGCTAACAGGAAGTGAAGAAGCATGGCTATGCCAACAAACATCACTGCAAGTTCTCCTGCCACCATTGCTGCTGTCCTTGCAATGTTATCTGCTGTTTTTATTAGCAATTGTTCCCAATTCACCCACTCAACCACACTCAAAAAACGGCTGGTTCTGAGTATGTCTCTTGGATATTTGAGTATACTCAGATTTGACACTTATAGTATCTAATCTATACTACATCTTCATTCTCAAAAACTACTTAGCATTTGTAATTAGTACACAACTGGGACACCCCCTACGTCTGTGGTCTCTTCTTTGTGGTTCCTAGTTTTTGAGGCTGGGGGTTGGACAAAGCGCTTCTGTTTTTTAAATTGGAAATTGCTTTGGCTTTGTTTTGATATAGCAGTAGCTGTTTGCTTGTTAGCAACATTAGTTGTGCTGTTTTAGGCTGTGGAAATGCTCAATTCACAGCTCATTTCCATGCATCTCTATCCACTGAGAGATAGAGATTTGTGCAAGTTCTGACTACAAGCAATGTGGCACCAGTAACCAGATAAAGAAAAAAATACTTTCTCGGCATTGGCTACCATTCTGAATTTAGATCATGCTCAGAATTAGTTTTACTGTTTCCAAGCTCAGCTCAACTACAGCGACTGCAAGCTATATATGATTAACCTCAAATAGGATGAATAGTCAACTGGATGTTTTTGGCTCCTGGAGTCATTATGAGGAACATTCTCTTAACCTTACCTATAACACATATTCAATCCAATGTAAAGCACAAGTCTAATTGTTATTGTGCTGTGATGAAAAAATACCAAGAACCTATCATCAGAACCCTCCCCCTCCATCCTCCCATGTTCAACCCCTCGTTTTCCCCTGTGAAGAGTATGCTACTGTTAATACCCAGCAAAATAAACAACAGATCTCAGAAGAGCAGGTGAACAGTTAACAATGTTTGTTCTGTTGCGCATGGCATGCAAATCTGTGTTCTTTGCATGTCACGCCTAACAGAAAAATGCATGTCATGCTCAACAGAAAAAAACAGTAACTTTCGGACACTGCTGTGTATATTTGAATCTATTTGAATGTGCCACACATTCAAACAGGATCAGACAGGATCATGTTGCAAACATGTGCAGAATGAAATTGACCCAGAAAGACGACCTTAGTTCCCTTTCTTTCTTTGCATCAGAACAGTCCACTGAAATATCTTTGCATTTAAATCTTCACGTTCAGTGTCTATAAAGGACTGCTCTGACGGGATCTTTTTTGAAGGGACACTCAGTGTGTGAATGAACATAAATAGCACAAACCTGTATCTGTATGACACCCCTGTGGATTTGTATGTGTGCACACATGCATGCAAACGCAGCTACAGATGCAGGGCAGAGAATGAAGGTAGATGGCCATACAAGATGAGAGAGAGAGAGAGAGACTGTCTGTTCCACATAGATAAAACTAATCTGCCTTTTCTAGCAGGAGACTTAAAAATGTTGTACATCAAATTTTCATCAAGCCAGGCCTTTGGCACCAGAAAATACATTCATACATATTTCAACAAGCTCTGGGAGAGGCATTAGCAAGGGTTTTTTTTCTTCATCATGGTGCACAAATGGAGAGGATTTTGCACACAACTGTCAATCATCATAATTTTTTTTTTTAATCTACATGCGTTATATTTAAAGTTAAGGTGTCACTGACAGAGACAGATTCGGTTAAGCTAAGCAGAATGTCTTTAAAAGGGTTCAGCCATGACAAAATACTAACCCTGTATATCAGAGCCATATTTTAACACTTATATTTTAACGCTTTTATTCAAACATACTAAACATACTACAATATAGAAAATTACCCATTGCATTTATACTGCTACATACTGGTTCATTAAACACACAGAAATTTAGCGGGGACATCTGTCTTTGATGAAAATGCCCACAATTAAAATGGTTATTAAAGAGTTTATTTGCATATTTCATTTTGCAAAAATTTAAAAAGCCTTAGAAGTCCAACTGTCTTTTCTTTGGTTAAAGTTCGGTGTATGGAACTGAAATACCATGAACCTCAAAAAAGCATAACCAAAGTAAAGCTGGAATACAGGCCAATTACAATACCCCAACTTAAACTGTGGCTTATTATATTTATGCCCCCAAAATTACAGAGAGTCCACTTGCGACAGAGAGGCCACTTGTGACAGCCCACGTCAAAGCTTGGTGAAGCGGGAAGTCATGGCCTAATGGTTAGAGAAGTGGGCCTGAGACCCGAAGGTCACCAGTTCAAATCCTACTGGCAGGTAAGAATTGGGGGTGGGGGAGTGAAGGCTGTCTCCTCCCTCAATCCATGGCTGAAGTGTCTCTGAGCAAGGTACCAGGTGCTGAAGTTGGCTGCCCATTGCTTTGGGTGTGTGAATGTGCACTTCCCCTGGTAGACTAGTGTACACTACCATGGATAAGGCACATTTCACTTTACATTACAAAAAAAGTGATAAAACCTGGTGATGACAAAGCAAAAACTTAAAATTCTAATAACCCTTACAAATCAGTTATTACTTTGCATATTTTCATGATGCATTTTAATTTTGTGCAATAATCAGTAACAGAAGAATCGGCTATCAATGTTTTTTGAATGAAAACACAACAACATTTTAAACCAAGTAGAACTTCTGTTTTAAGAAAAGTGTTGAGAAATGTTTAATACAAGCAACTTCAACTTCAGAGGGTAGAAAAAAAACATTGTTGTGGAGCTTATAGGGGTCCTACTCCATTTTTTATATAGCCGCTCTTTCTCTGCCGACCTTAGTCCTCGTCTACCTGCCAGGGGAGACTTCCTGGCTTGTTGTAATCGCATGTAACTCTAACTGGTGGCCCACATGCTGGCTGTGTAATTTTAGCCCCATTCAGACCACTACATGGCACAGGAGCAGTGCTCACCTTCCGGGCTCTCACACCACCTCCTTTTCCTTTTTCTTGGTGAATGAAGCTTGGCTTCTCTTTTCAGAGCGAGAGAGAACAGAGAGAGCTGTGCTCCGTGGTGGCCAGCTAACTGATCTGAATATCTAAACATCTGAGGAAATCAAGCCCAGCTCGGCCTTTTGATTTCCACTCAGCTTTTGAATCCTTAGCAGCCCCCACCCGCCTCCACCGGGCCCTTTTGCTGCTTCACACAATAGACTTTTAGAGGAAGCAAGTCGAGTGTGTAGACTTCCAATACAAACAAGAGGGTCCCTCTTTACAGATATGGACATGATTTATAATATCATTATTTATAATCCACTTGAACAGAACTTCCCAGGTGTCTGGTGGAAAATTAGTGTGACTTGCATTCTAAACACACTTGACCATGCCCACTAGTGTCCCGCTCAAGCAGGAAGCTCCCAAATGACTGGCTGAAGACCTCACTCAAACACACTTAAAAACGGTGCCAAAAAGGCCTCTTTGGGTCGATGCTATAGAACTACCGCCTCTGGCTTCCTCCTAGGATCATTTCAGTGGATGAAACAATATTGCAATTAAGATGAGCAGGTGTGGAGGACATTTTAAAAGTTTCCAAGTACCAATTCAAGGATTTTCCTCAAACCATACATCAAACCCAAACCAACTTTTTGCAGAATATCAATTTTAAAGGGTCAACCTAGAGGAGGGAAGCTCACTAAGCTTTCCCAAAGGCCCGCTGTCCAGATGACAACAGATTGATGGATGGACTTACAGATGAGACTTGTTTGGAACATTGTCACAACTGATCTTTTCCAGTCTTAAACTATTCCTATCTGTCCCATCTTCCCCCAGACATGAAGAAGGAACAGCTATACTGCTGACATCCTTGTTCAGTCTCAGTGTCGTTATGGAAAACAGCTGCAGCGGTGCTCTCAGTAGCAGCTGCTCTCAGCATGTCTGTCCTCAAATCAGTCGTCACTCTACACTCCAGACCATTCAACCTTTCCCACAGGGCCACTGGCAGGCCTCACACCAACAATCAACAGTTCTATTAATGCTGACTGATAATCATAATAATTGGACATGGAGAAAGGTCAGGTTTCAGGACGCAATCAAAACAAACTGTATCTCCATCATCTGCAGAAGCAATGCGGTGTGAAATGGTTTCATTAAACAAATGAACTATGGCACATCTTATTGCTTGATGCATCGCAGAGCAAATAAAAACGAACTATGTCCAGGGCAGGACAAGATACCATGAGGAGCTTTCTACATCTGCACGCATCTGAGCACTGCATAAAAAAGCTGGCATACAGTATATAGAGATTTCACAGAGGGGATGTACACATTCATTAAACTAAACAACAGTGTAATTAATTTCTTTATATCCTTAAATCAATCTTTTTCGGTTCCTTTACAACATTGAGACAAATACAAAGACAACCACATTTGCCGTTTATGGAATTTGGCCTCCACCTTTAACCCATCCATGCAGTGAACACACACATACACTAGCGAGCAAACATACACAGTGACACAGTCGAACCCAAGTATCAAACCACCCACAACCCTGTCCTCAATAACCTAGTGTTCCAACCACTGATCTACCACTGCCTCAGTGGGTTCCAATCCTGGTTCTGAAACTGCAGTATCTCTCTTTGGTTCTCTAGAATAGTGGTTTCTAAAGTACACATTAGATGCACATTTTGTTGCTTAAAACCCACCTGATGTAACTAACAAATTAATCATCACATGATATTTGTAACCAAGTCATTTCACTTATGATTTATGAAATGTAACATAATCACATTCTAGTCCATCCTGAGGAGGATTAAAAGCAGGATACACATAAAAACATGCAGGTCAGCAGACCACATCACCAATAAACATTGCCATTCGAACTGTGTTGCGCATGAAATTAGAAAGTCTTGGTTTACTGCCAAGTAAACTCTAGTGTGTTTTATTCTGAGGTCTTTTTGAGTTTTTTTGATGTCACAGGATGAACCATAGTCTTGTCTAGTGTTGGATGCGCTTGATCATCTCTCAATAATTATGGTAATTACACAACAGATATCTCTGAATTTGAAATTTGAGTCAGTCAAAAATATATAGTAATATTAAAAGATGATTTTGTTCGAGCTCTTACACAGACCATCAAGGCCACATTCTACTTTATAATTCATAATTTTCTATTATTTTTAATGTGTGAAGATTTTATATTCGGGTTTTAATGAAACCTTGCACATTTAGTGTTATACTATATATCCAAATGTTTGTGGACACCCCTTCTGATGAATGCATTTAGCTTCTTTAAGTTACAGACATAAAGAAGCTGTGTGTGGAGTTTGGGGTTGAGGCGGGTGGTGATCATACAACATCCTACCTCACTAATGTTATTGTCATTGAATAACAGCAATGCTGCTGAATCTAGTAGAAAGCCTTACCTGGACAGTCACAAAAGTAGGATAAACCTACTTTTTTTTTACACTCTTGATTTTAAAAGAATCAATTCATGAGCAGTCCTAATACTTTGTCCATATAGTGTATGCTGTAGAATTTTACATTCAATTATTATTATTTTTTTAATAATTCAATATGAATTTATCATACTGTAAACATTAATGGTAATTCCAGCAGTTATTTGCACATATATGCACACACAGTGTATATCAAAGACTACAGTCAGTGCCTAATTTTTCTCCTGCTCTAGTTCCATGCATATTAACTAGCCGTTCCTCCTCCCCCATCCTCATGCACTGAAGAAAGGTGGGCAGCGGCTCCTGCCTGGCATGGAGCGCCTTTCACTTTCAGGAGATTGGTTTAAGATTTACACTTTGTCTACTCCAATAATGCACAGTGAGGGGAGGGGGCCCTGTCTGGCTAATAAGATAAAAGTGCAGAGCTGGGCAAGAAAGCAGCCTTTCATCTGTTGGCTGCGAAGGGCAAAGAGGAGGAGCCACATCCGTTAGTGCTAAGCGAAAGAGAGGAGGCTCATGGCCGAATTACAATGATGTATAAGAGACATTAAGTGTCGAGCACCACTTTGAGACACTTTTTCTGTTCTTAATCCAACAGCCCATTTTAATGCATTTGAGGAGAGTCCTCCTCCATATAACAGACTGGTTGCTCATTAGACTCCATCAGACTGCGCTTACTGTAAGAGACTGCGCTTCCTTATGTTTTCTGTGTAAAGCTATTACTGCTCTTTCATCCTTATAGGTTCCCATATGGAAATCATTGGTATCCCATCTCAGTGATTTCAGTCTCATGTTTGTGTTAACAATTTTAAGTCTGATTATGAATGGCGAATGAAAGTACTGTAGAACAGGACCACTTCTCAGTAGAATCTGATTTGTCTCAATGCCAAGGTTAGTCAAATGCCCCCATGTCACTCTATACTCCCTAGAACAAGTCACTCTCCACCTTTCAGGCATGAAGTTATCTGCATGTAAGATAAAGGCACCCGTTGTCTGTTCTTGGCTGACTATACACTGTAATGCAGCTAGGGCCTGTAGTTTTGATCTTATGCAAATACTTTAGGCAAATGACCACTGATGACAGTGATGCATTGTGGAACCGTTTACTAACCACCTTTCTCCACAACGGACCCTGCCTCCCTGCTAACCATACATAACAGTAAACAACTGGCATACGTACAGTTACTGATGGTGACACAATTAAGAATCACTGGCAGTTTCAAAACTGCTAGATGAAATGCATTAGCTTGATTAGCAACATGTTCGGAGGACCCGGGGGGGGGGGGGATTGTGGGGGGCTGTGGAGGAAAACATGCATTAAAATACTAATAAAAAGCTCCAATATTACTTTTTCTTCCTTTCTTCTTCAGTGGATTCACAGTTCAACAATCTCTGTGACCACCATTAAGCAGTTAAAATGCACACTCATACTGATGTGTCACTGTATAACATGACTGTGCTTCATTGCGATTATACCACAGTTCTTGTCCATCCAAACCCGTGCTCTGTAGCTGCTGGTGTTTATATTTGGAATGCTTGTCACATTGCATCTGCTTATCATATTGTTTTATCATAAAGAGTTTGCTGATGTAGACTAGGAAACCAGAAGTTGTCTGTAATATTTTTGTGAACTTTTCTATTATATTTTTAAATCACAGAAACTAGTGGTGTAAAGGATCACAGATCACAGATCGCCTTCCATAGTTCAGGACGCACGTGAACTGCGGATTAATTGCCAAAGTTTACCCCCCATAACAGTGTGGAATGCAGTTTTACTACTGCTGTTACCGTTTAACATTTTTCTCAATCTGGACGCAGAGCTGCAGTGAAAACATACAGACTGAGCAGCTGTCAGTTGTCTGTGATGAGGAAATAATAACATCAGATTTTCTGTAGATCGTCAATACTACTAACTAAAACAATCAGAATAGAAAAACATCCTCTCTGCCATTATAATGGCCAGCACCACATCCTAGAAAACGTTCTGGGAAATGCAGAGTGTGTGAGTGAGGTGTACAGAGGTTTGGAGTTTCTTCTTGATGGCACAGACTGGAGGAATAAAAAAACAAGACATGAAATGAGATCCCAAAGTCTCACACAAACAAGCTCAAACATTTAAGACACACGGCTGCTGCTGTTTACATACCGCTGTGCTGTGTTCAGTGTAGTGTAAGAGAGTAAAATCCAGACACACCATTCAAACCAGCCACAGCTGGACACAGACGCAGAATGGTATGCCTCGTGTCCAGGACACATTGAACTGGCAGACTTCTCGGGTCATTAGGCAGCACCCCTTTTTGTTAGCATTTCTACACTCTGGAGTCTCTGCTTCACACATTCAAAAGCATGGAATCATTAATTAAAAAATATTTTACATGCTATAACTACACCATGTAAACTATTCAGAATATTAATACCAACTAATAATATCAACTTAAAAACAATATTAAATAAATCAAATATTATATATATTTATTCAAGTAAAAAAATAATAACACAAATTTGGATAAATACACATTTATTGATGTTTGGTGAAAATTTCATTTTAAAATATTCTGATTTAATATTCTATAATTTGCGTATGAAGTGCTATAATGATTATTTTTGGTACTATGTTGAAATGGATACAAATGGCTTTAAATATTCAATACACAACTTATTCAAAACTATGTCCTTCATCCATGTTTAATGCCTAGTACCTGAAAATCTGTCCAGAAGTATTAGCACGTTATAATCATGTCATTTGTGGTGTAACAGGTTGTAGCTGATCCACCTCATGGTTTGGCACACATGTGAACCGTGGATTAATTACCAAAGTTTAACCAATGTTAAATGGCGTAGAATACCATTCATCTGTTGCTCTCAAAGAGTCAAGAGTCTCAAAGATCGAGTGCTAAATGGAAACACAGAAACCCTGTGTTGGATTTCAATGTGTCAGTAGAAACATGTCGTCAGTCTGTCAGTTTTTTACCATATATGACTTACTCAGCCAAAGCTACTTGTAAAGTGTGTAAAACTAACTCTGCCTCATTGGGGGAAGTTAAGTAAAGACTTTTAACACCAAAAACCTGATACACAGTGAGTATACATCCCTGACAGTTAGTATCAGAACGCTAGCAGAACTAGCAAAGACAGCTAACACAACACATAAAGCGATTGGTCTATCTCTGTATTTGACAATGTCAATACATCAAGCAAACACATTTGAAGCGATCACTCTGGTGTGTCAAATAATTTTTCTCCCTTCAATTTTTTTTTGTTGATCCAAAAAATTATTTGATCAGTGTCTTAAAAAGCATGACATGATTCGAACCGTGAGTTTTATGACCTGTTAAACCTCTACTTGCCATCCGATGGAAAGCAAAGCTGTTGGCAGTGAGGTTGGTCAAATAGTCAGGTAAGACAGTGTAGGCTAAATGTCAGTTAGAGCACAGCAGTGTATCAGGACCGGATCCCAGGGTGATTGGACTGGGCCGGCAAGGCCAGACCCTCGAGAGCGCAGAGCATGGAACACAGTCCTGCACCGAAGGAATCTAAAGAATGCAGCTGCTCGGCAGGCCAAGGGAGCGCTTTAGGCACACGCACACATGACCCGGTCACACACTCACATACACATCATACACATCAAAGTAAATATAAACACATGATCACACAAGCTATCTAAACGTACACATACATGCAGATGCATGAACAAAAATGGGTTCTATAATGCACCAAAAAGGGTTCCCACTATTGTTAAAGTATTTTAGTGTTTAGTACTATATACTACCCTTTTAACTTAGAGCATAAGCTTAACCTCAGTGACCAAAAAGGCCACAACAATGTTTTATTGCCCTTTTAGTATTTTGTTGCTGTTTACTTGTCATATTTACTACCACAAGTTAGCACATTTCTGTCCCAAAAACACACACACAAGTGCATTCAAACACACACTTTTTATATGAAAGAGTTATTATCTGTGGAGTCTGGAACTCCAGATGGTTCCACCTCTCCAGGCTATACCCGTCTGGATTCCACAGGTGCCTTCTGAATCAGGCACGGCCAGTCAGGACTCTTCACTGGTGCGTCGTCACAGCAATATTTAATCTCATGATCTCACGAGCACAACATCTCGTGCTGCCATAAATAGACTGATATGAGTGTATTGAATGCTGCAGACGTGTGTGTAAAAACAGCTTCTCTTGGAAAGGCCTGGAGTCACAATGGTGGTCAATCCAACACTAATCACAAAGAGTCCCAGTAGACGGTTCCAGTAGAGGTGTGTTGGCAGAGAGACGGCGGGACAGCGCCTCATTTTTCAGAAACACGTGCATGTCCTCATCTTCCCTCCCACAGGACAGTGTGATGAAGAGCGAAGAGCTCACACACTTTCAGCCGTCTCAGAGGACAACCCAACTCACTACTCATCTCAGCACCAACACCATTAGCAAGCTCTTCAGGATACAAGAGTGCCTCTCTCTGCCTCTCTCTCTTATTAAGCATATCTCTGTTATGCACATGCACACACAGATTCACATATCTCTGTGGACCTGTGCATGTTCTGCTATTATCAGGACACAGCAGTCCGTAAATAATTGGACAGAGACACAGTTTTGGCACTGTATGCCATCACACTGGAATCCAAACTTTTAGTGACTTTTTTTCTACTTCTAGTTTACAAACCCTTTGCCCAGAATTAAAGGTAATGGGGCAACTGGCAGATCAGCTGTTCCATTTGTGTGCCATTATCTCTTGTACAAAAGGTCTTGTATGTGGAATTAGGAAATAAATCAGAGACAACAGCAAAACATTTGGGCATACCAAAATCAACTGTTTGGAACACTATCAAGCAGTAGAAACACACTGTTGAGTATAAAACATAATGAGCAGGTTAGGGACACAATCCGGTTAATACAAGGATAAAGATGATACAAGGATGAAAGCCAAGGATAAAGTCCACCAAATGAACCAAAGAATATCACCTCGTTTGTTTAACATGCTTTGTGGCTGACAGCAGGATTGGCTCATGTATGCCCAATTAAGCATAGATCTTAATAATTAACATAATAAAGATAAATCTAAAGGCAAGTAAGAGTGATTAAAGAAGTAAGAACTTAGCAATCTTGAATTTGCATGCTGGTATAGCATTGTCAAGGAGGATATACAATGTCTGTTGAAGTCATTGTTGAATATTTATAATTATATTTATATTTATATTTATAATTATAGTTATATGTCATTTTGCCTTTGTACACCACCTCAGTGAATTTGAAATGAATCAATTAAGATGAAACTGAAGTGTAGACCTTTAGCTTTAATTCAGCAATACTGGATTAACCATTTAGGAATTACAGCCAGTTGTTACATAGTGCCTCAATTTCACAGTCTCAAAAGGCAATTGACTGATTAGCTGTTTCATGGTAAAGTGTGGCCTGTTCCCCAGTTACATCTTGATAAAGTAATGAGATGGAATGTATAGAGCTAAGTTGCTGACTTGGCATTTGGTAGCTGTATTGGGGAGCGCTCAATATGCGTTTCAAAGAGGTGGCAATACAAGGGGGCTCCATTAGGGTGAAAAAACAAGCCATACATATCAGAGAGATAGCAGAAACCTGACAGTAGTCATATCAGTTCGGTAGATTAAATAAATACACCAAAAAACCTGGACGACCACAGAAGACAACTAAAGTGTATGGTCATAGAATGCATTACTTACTGAAAAAAATAACAACATCCTTTCATGTCAAGAACGTTCTCAAGGAGGTAGGCATATCATTGTCAAAGTCTACAATCGAGAGACGCTTTCATGAATACAAATACAGGCATATATATACAGGCTGATATATGAGACATACGGTAGACATATTAAAATATTGCTATTAATATGCCTGTCTACCCACTTGGGAGCCCACTATGTAGAATACTTGTTAATCTATATGACAGCAATGCAAAACTGAACTGGAGATATTGAACACAAAACTCCATCAGGGTTTAAATAACAAGACATGTCAAAAATGTCTAGAGCGTTACCATATTCTGTTTATTTAAATTTAATAAAGAAACATGATTGAAAACCATCATATTTGATCATTTGCAGTTTACATTTACATTTAAGTCATTTAGTAGACGCTCTTATCCAGTGCTTCACTGTTTACTCAGAAAATATTCATAGCTAGTTTATATAGACCAGGGTCAAAAAGATACCTTTAAGCTTAGATACTACTATATATAAAAGTCAGAATGGATACCTAGATACACAATACGCAACTGTCAGCCCCTCGGTATTGTGCCCTCCCCCGGGCGATCCAGAGCCGCCGCCCACAGGCCCAAATAAGGACTTCCGCCTTAGTTTCGTCATGTTCATGTTCATGTGTGTTTGGTTCTGATCACTTGTATCGATTTGTGATTTACTTCTGATTGTTCTTTGTCCTTTTTTTTGGTTAATGTGTTTCACCTGGGACTGGGGGTACTTAAGGAGCGTCAACACCATGGATCAATGCCAAGAATTGCATCGTTTGGAACTTTGAGGTCGCCCGAGAGGTTTCCCGTACGACTAAGGTGTGTAAAGGTCAGCTTCGGCTCGGTATCTGCGTTCAGGAGCAGGTCACTCTGCTAACCACGCTATCAGCGAGGCTCGCTCGCTCACTGTCAGGATTCACTGGCTACCCATGTCCCAGTAAGGCGACCCACGCTCACGGCAGCACGCTGCAGTTCCAGGTTTGGTCAGCCTTGTAGTTTTGCTTAGTGGCTGGTTCCCCAGCTCTCCCCCTTTTGTCTTTATAGCCCGGTTTAACCCAGGCCCTGCTTGTAGTATTTCGTTCTTGCCCCTTTTTTGGTTTTCCCCTTGGTGCTTGCCGTTCACGCCAGCTCTGCTCCCAGTTCCTCCCAGTCCCAATTTCGTTTTGTTTCACCCTCTCGTTTGTCACGTTTGTGTTGTGTTTACATTTGTACCCAGTAATTGCTGCTTCTTTTGCCTCGTTTGCCCTTTTATGTTACCTTGGATTTGGTTAATAAGCAACGTGCTTGGATTCGATCTCTGCGAGTGTTCCCTCTGTGTCTGGCCTAGCACGCCATGACAGCAACATACATTTTACTTTCAAAGTTTATTTTAACTAACAGTAGTGATATATATCGGTAAAATCTAGAGGTGTCAAGTAACGAAGTACAAATACTTTGTTACTTAAATAGAAATTTTGGCTATCTATACGTTACTGAAGTAATTATTTAGAAATATTTTTCAGCTGATTTTTTACTTACATTTTCACGCAATTATCTGTACTTTCTACTATTTACATTTTAAAAATAGCCTTGTTACTCCTATTTTAGTACAGTTTGATTTCATTCCGGCTTGTCATCGTTCAAAAAATAAAATAAATAAATTGCGCCATCCAGAAAGTGTGGCATAGCAGACGTATGTAGTCTAGTATGTAGCTAACTCGAGAAATGTGAAATGTCCCAACTAGGCACCACATTTACAAAAATTCAAACAAAGGTTATTGACAACATGACTCTGAAGTTTGACTTTTGCACCATTATTATACTTACTACAACTACTCATCATATTTTCCCCTCCATGAAACACGTTAGTGCTCAGTAGTGCACATAGATGCTCCTGTAATATATTTGACATTTCTAAAATGCTTTCATTTTTAATGAGCAGATATGCAGATAAAACAGGCAGCCTAGTGCAGCTCAATATTTTTCAACATTAACATGATTGGCACCTGTGGCATGGCCTAAGCTTCTGGCATTTGTTTTCCTTACATTACTTTTACTTTTATACTTGAAGCAGTTTTGAAACCAGTACTTTTACACTTTACTTGAGTAATAAGCTTAAGTTGATACTTCAACTTCTATAGAAGTCTTTTTAAACCCTAGTATCTACACTTCTACCTGAATAATGAATGTGAATACTCTGGTGGTAAAATCTAAAATACAATTCTAAAAGTGATATTTTATTTTTGCCCCATGAAATCAATACTGCTCACAAAAATGTTCATATATTTTGCTCACAAAATGTTCATACATCATATATTATTTTATTCTTTACTCAATATAGATGTCGATTTCAGAGCTAGAACAACATAACAGCCAAAACCACATAAACAATTACTAATCAACTGCACCGTATGTGCTCTGACAAGAACAAAATTCTGATTATTTCTTCCAGTAGCTCAAGGCATACCATCAATCTATTTAAAGTGTCTCAATGTGATGACTACATGGTTTTAGCTTACAGCTGTCAGCATTATAGTCAGCAGTGTCCCAGTGTGACTAGACTGAAACGCCCTTTAAAAGAGGCCTTTGGAAAGGTGAGACTTCTACTGTCTACTGACTAGATAGCATCTACATTAGTACTCACTATTTACAGCCTTATTTCTGGATTTACAGCCTTGCAGTTACATACAGCCTCACCACATAACAGTGCAGTCTGCAAGATACTGTAACACAGTAAAGATACTGTAACAAACCAAGAATTAGCAGAAGACCAGTACTAACAGTCTAGTTTATATCCAGTGATTATGCTGTGCACAGGTGCGAAGGTGGGTTGAGGGGTGGATCAAAGCTAGTCCCTTCTGTCCTGGATCTGTATCAACACAAGCTTTCGGCATTAGCAAATCTGCTTGTGAGTGAATCCCTTAATCTTTATTTCAGCAACCTGATCAGTCAGTACACATAGCACCATTACTGTCTGCAGAGAGATGAATAGCGTAGGGAATCAGTCATGGGAGACAACACAGTGAGCTTCAGCCCTAAGAACTCTCCTGATACATGCTGCAACGTGGTAAGGAGTAAATAGAAATGGTGCACAGAAACTTGCAGACACATGATGCTGCCATGTGTTTGTGGACACCCCTTTTAATGAATGTATTCAACTACTTTAAGTTGCACACATTGCTGAAACAGATGTGCAAATGCGCACACACAGCTTGTCTAGTCCCTGTAGGGAAGTACTGTCAATATAATAGGACTCTCTGGAGCAAATAAAACATTTACCTATTGGCACCATGCCTAATGTCAGGTGCTAGAGGGGTATAAAGCCCCCTAGCATTAAGCTATGGAGCAGTGGAACTGTGTTCTCTGGAATGATGCATCCAATACTTTTGGGATGAGTTGAGGAGTTGAGGATGAGGTGGGATGGGGACCACTCAACATCCTGATCCCATTAATGCTCGTCACAATGCAACCAAATCCTTACAGCAATGCTAGTAAAATTTACATTTCCTTCGGAACAAACAACGAATGAGTAGGCGTCCCAATACTTTTATATTTTGTCTAATACTGTCCACATGGTGCAAGTTTGCATGATTGCTGGATGTTTTAGCATTGCTGTCAAATTAAAAGCTACAGAACTGAAACCATTGCAAAATGTCAGCTGTCTTTTACACTGCGCGAACACTTGATGACATATATACCTTTGAAAAAGCCTCCAACCTTGACCTCCATGATCAAATGAAAATCCAGAAGAGCTGAGAAAAATAACTGATTGCAACAGATCGGTTTGGAAAGGGTTCTACTCAGTTCTCCAGCTTCACCCAAACACAATGAGAGCCATGATTTCCTTTCTGAGAACCCTAAGACCACTGGCAAATCTTCACAGCAGCGGCTGGCCTATCAAAGTTTTCCCAAGGCGGCATCAGCAAATCATTCAGGAAGTCATCTAAGGTCCCAGCTAGGGTCAGTGTTCATGACTACACAGTAAGAAAGGGACTGGGCAAAAACTAGCATTCATGGGAAAGCAGCGAGCCAGAAAGCACCAGTAAGCAAAACAAACATCAATACTTGTCTGACATTTGCAGAAAAGCACCCGGACAACCCCTAAGCCTTTTGGGATAGTGTTCTATGCAAGACTAGGCCGAACTGAAACGTTTGGTACTAGTGTCTTTGCATCCCTTTACATCTGACACAATTGGTTTTTTGGTTTGGAAAGGTTCTTTTCCATGGTAGAAAACCTACAGTATATGTTCTTTTCCTGAATGGAGCCTTTTAAATTTCTGCCTAGAAATGAGCTCTGGTCCTGTTATACAGTATGCCATACAACCATTACAAATAGCATTTTGCTGTGAATGGGCTAAAATAATAGGAATGGAACGGAATTGTATGAAATAAAAGCTCTCCATAATAACAAATGTTAAATTATTGTTCAGATTGCTTCATCTTTGTAAAGTTGCCATTATGGAGATACCAGGTTGGATTACATGCGGCTAGATTGTGAGTGTTAATAACCCACAAACAACGCACCTAGAACGCAGATGAAAATACAGGCTCTTACCTTATTCTGATCAGTCCAGTGCAGAAAGTAGCCTTGGGGATCAACTTTTAATGTCACAGGAGTCACAGTGGTAGAGTCCTGTAAACCCAGAGAGAGGATGGTTTAAGGAAAGTGGGCACATTTCCGGCCACAGACAATGCAGAGTGCTTGTGTAAAGATTATGGTATTTTTCAATGACGAGACAAAAAATAACTACTTTGTGAGTGGACCAATATGTGTGCTTATGAGAGAACAGGAGAGAGAAAGAGAGAGAGAGACAGAGAGGATTGTGTTCCTGCAAAAGAAAGCACATTTTCAGCCCCTGGTGTGACCTCTGTCATAAGCCGTCCCATTGAAAAGACAGAGAAGAGATCTTGTGTCATGGCATGCCACACAGCTTTCCCCCTCAGGCCATTTTTACATAGCAACTGAAGATATTATTGGACACTTCTATTCAAAAACATGCCGCTTCTTTTTCAGCTGCCAGAAACGGATGCAGGGCTGTTTAGTAACAACAAAATGGTACCAGAGAAAGTTGCTAAAGCGCAGATTAGCTACAGCATGACGCTGCTGTGCTGGCTCCCAAAAGACAAGCGGAATGACGTCAGCAAGTGCTGAGGAGAGCTGCCTGCAAGAACAAAACAGACTCAAGATCAGAGAGCGGTTCGAAACCTTGAGTTGTTGGTATTATATCAGAATATACCAGAACATCTATGTCAGCCATAAAAAAGAAATCCCTGCTGTCCTTAAGTGCCTCATTCACTGCCTGTGGGAGAGATGGGACAGCTACTTTGAGGATAGCATGGCATTCCATGGGAAATGCTCCCATCTTTCTGAAAAAAAAAAGAAACAGCAAGATAACAGCGCCAGTGCTGGCACTTTCACTTCACCAGCCTTGGTAAGGAGGCCAGTCTCAACCTTCTCCATTTCCTCTGCTGTAACTCAATCTTCCTGCACTTTGAATTCCCTGCATGAAACACACATGACAATGCGAAGCCTTCCTGCAGGGGCTTGAGAATGGTTCTATTTCAAGTAATACGGCTCACTTGCACACATCCATGCTGAGACAAAAGGGAGCGAGAGATAAAGAGGGAGCGTCAAGTTAATTGATCCTTCTGATAGGCGCAGCGAGAGAATTCAAAGCGGGTGAGCTTTTGCAAGAGAGGTCCAGCAGCGGGTGGACAACTAAAAGAGAAATCAATCGCTCTGTCTGAAAAAGAAGCGCTGGCCATTTGGAAGGGGCTGCTTGTTACTGGGAAAGGCTATTGAATAGCCAAAGCCCCAGAGACAGTTCTGTCATAGCACAATGGCCCCTGAGGCCTTGTCTCGGAGTTGACACAGACTGAAGGAGAAGTCGTAGGCCAATTACCAACAACCTGTGGTTTTGAAGCATCTCCAGGTTCCATTGTGCATGTCAAGTAGCCTACAGTGTTAACTACACCTTGCATGCAGGGTTGAACTTGACTTCTGGAGAGCATGCAGAGAAAATACAGGAAACAGAAAGAAACATTGCAGTTGCCACAAATACTGCTGGGAGGCCAAATTTTGTATTACACTATATGAACATGAGTATGTGGACAATCCTTCAGTGGAAATATGTTCTCCGAAGTGATAAACCATTCTTCACGATCTGGAAAAGTGATGAATAAATCTGGGACTGGTGGATGCCAGGAGAATATATGAAGTTTATTGCCAACTGTTAACTCTGGTGGAAATAGAATAATTGACCTGGACTGTCCACTATTGGCTCGACTTAGGTAAGAGTCTGATGTGGAAGAATTTGACTGACCTGCACAGATCCCTGACTTCAATCCCATCCAAAATACTTAGGATGAATTGGAATCTCAAAAACCTTTGTGCAACGTCAGCGCCCAGGCTTACTACTGCACTTGGAAATCCTATGGTTTGGTAGATCTTGCTATATTACGACAGATCATTCTATGGTTTCATATCATGCTATGGTTTTATTGACCTTGTTTTAGTTTGATAGATTGTAAAATGCTTTGATAGCTTTTGCAATGGATTAGTAGGTCTTGCTATGGTTGGTAGACAATGCTATGGTTTAAAATATGTTGCCTTGTTTGGTAGATCTTGCTATGTCTTGGTAGATCATGCTATGAATGAATAAATCTTGCTGTAGTTTGGCAGAACTTGTTTTGGTTTGATAGATTTTGCTATGGTGTGGTAGATCCTTCTGTGGTAGGATTTTCTATTTACGTTCCTGCTGTAGTCTTTTTATAAATAGTCTAAATCTATAAATATATATTACATACATCCAGACATGGGATAATTTACATTTAGGCCTACATTTGTTTATGCATACATCTACATTGTTAAGGAGAAACATATATACATATAATGATAGATGAAGGTAGCATTATGAGTGTAGCCCAAGGATGTTTATTAGTACAACAGTGATGTTTCTTCCTGGATGGGGGACTTGAAACTTGGCAGTGTTATCAACTATGCTCCACAAGTTACAAAGAATGGAAATGCCAGGCACTAGTGACTACAAATGTGTCAGTGTGTGCACAAGCTAAACATAGGATGCTACAATATTAGTTATCTTTATCGGCTGTAATTCCAATGTAAATCCAATAATGTCAATAATCTGAACCATGCACACATACTGTTGACTGATTCTACTCACACAAATCACAAAACTGAGCTGGCCTTGCAAACTGTTGACAGATGTACCCATTCCAACACAGTATTGACCAATGCAGCACTTGTTGGTGACACAGGGCCATGGAAATCAGCTGAGCTTGTTTTTTTAATCTGTAGGGAAGGTTGCCATGATAGTAAATTTGTGAAGAAGCTCTGACAAACTTAAAAAGCTCTCCATTTCTAATGCTATCAGAGCAAGGCTGATTTGCTGCTTAACTTCATGTCTATGTCCCACATCTTACATAAAACATAGGAAAAAACGGTAGAGAGAGATAGAGGGAGGAAGGGAGGGAGGAAGGAATGAACTGGACAAATATGCTGGAAAAAGGGGGGAACTTCGGGAAAGGGGTGCTGGATATGAGGTCTGGAGCGGGGCCATCAGAGGGCCCACACCCATACCAATGGCATGCTGGGAAAACAAGGAAAGGAGCTGAGGGCCAGAAGCTTTGAACAGGCCAAAACAGCCTGACCACTTCAGCTCAAAGAACTGACGGACAGGGCTGCATAAGCATGCACACACACACACACACACACAAATGCTGTAGAGAGCAGTGGCACAGAGAGCCGTGAATGTATAATTTATGACTTCCCTGTGGTGTTTTGGAGCTTCTGTCATGAATGACTTCTGTTTTTGTCAAAGGCTGAATCACCTCTTCACAATGGAAATAAAAATACAGCAGCATGGCACAACCAGGCAGCTATGAACACTATAACACTCTCTGACTGTCTTCAAGGAACAGGCTTCTAAACTCCAGTTTTAAAAAACTGTGAAGATCACAGTGCTCATTTTACAATGACAAAGTCTGAACACGTAGACCATTTTTCCCTTATCCCATATGTAGCTGATTGGCCCGAGAATGTCTGAAGTTTCCTTTATTAGTAACAGAGATAATACAAGTAGAATGTTTATGGGGATGTGCGTGGATAGGTAATGTTTGCACTTGGAACGTAACCTCTAACCAGTTAGTAATCTTACCAGACCAGCTAGCATAGCTTGTCATGGGTAGTAAACAGATTACTTGTCTGTTGTTACTTTTTCTGTTACATGTTTATTTATTATAGTCATTCTGGTAAAGGTAAAGGTAAATTTGATAAAAGCTCCAATAATGTTCATTGCTTACTAGCCAACTTGGCCTCTTCACTCCACTTCTAATTTAAAAAAGCAAACACTGAACATCAAATATGTCCTTGTCAACAAACTGTTTCTCCATCTCCACTTCTTCAAAACACACTGCATCTGGTTCTCCATCTCCTCTTCTTTAAGAAAACCAAAAATTGGTCCTCCATCTCCACTTCTTCAAAACATCCTAAAATTGGTTCTCCATCTCCACTTCTTGAAAACACCCTTAAACTGGTTCTCCATCTCCACTTCTTGAAAACATCCTAAAATTGGTTCTCCATCTCCACTTCTTGAAAACATCCTAATACTGGTTCTCCATCTCCACTTCTACAAAACATCCTAAAAGTGGTCCTCCATCTCCACTTCTTCAAAACACACTGTATCTGGTTCTCCATCTCCACTTCTTAAAAACACCCTTAAACTGGTTCTCCATCTCCACTTCTTCAAAACATCCTAAAACTGGTTCTTCATCTCCACTTCTTGAAAACACACTTTATCTGGTTCTCCATCTCCACTTTTTCATGAAAACTTAAAAGTGGTCCTCAATCTCCACTTCTTTAAGAAAACATAAAACTGGTTCTCCATCTCCACTTCTTCAAAACAGCCTAAAACTGGTTCTCCATCTCCACTTCTTCAAAACATCCTGAAATTGGTTTTCTATCTTCACTTCTTCAAAACATCCTAAAATTGGTTCTCCATCTTCACTTCTTCATGAAAACCTAAACGTGGTCCTCCATCTCCTCTTCTTTAAGAATACCTAAAAGTGGTCCTCCATCTCCTCTTCTTTAAGAAAACCTAAAACTGGTTCTCCATCTCCACTTCTTCAAAACTCACATCATTTAGATCACTGTAAGAATCACTATAGAGATTTTCCTTTTTCTTTAATGGGATTATATAATGGCAGTTATACACAATGTGAGAAGGAAGATGGCGATGAGCAAGTCCTCTTACTTTCTAAGCTAAGGGTAAGCAGCGGTATGCCATTCAAAATATTCAGCAGGGATATTCTTAGAGGTGGTGAAAGAAGAATCCTGTTCACCAGAGTACAAACTGTTCAATGAATGTTTCTCAATGAACGTGCAACCTCCGTTCCACATGCCCTTTTCAGATGGTGCTGGTGTGTGGACTAAAGAATTCAATGTGAATGGTGCAGATGTTTGCTCCTCTAATGACTTGATTCCTGATGGATAGGCTTAGTCTTTATTAACGAAACTACACCACACGATGAGAGCCTCAACTACATGAACATCAGAATACCTATTTGAAAGCATACTCTGGTTATCACTTAAATATGGAACCTGCTTCAGATGTGAGAAATAACTGACAGTACTAACACTTATTGTACCCTTATTGTAGGTACTCTGTATTCTTAGTGTTCTTCTCCAACTGAATGAAGGCGCAGGAGTAGTCTTCTAACCAACTGCTCCAATATCCACTCCACCGTCCTCCACTCTAACGCCAGCGAGCCAGAAAGTACTCTAAGGACATGCTACTTACATCCTCCCATTTCATGAACTTGCTCCCGTTCCTCAGACTCTCCGGCACGGCCACAGGTTTCAGCTGCAGCGCGTGCACTCCCGGCTGGGCTCCGGCCATCTGGACAGTGGACGGCGGGGCAGAAAGAAGGGACAAACTCCGGCTATCCTGCTGGAAACTTCAGCCCAAAGTGCTCCTCTTCAGAGAGAAGCGCAGTACACAGCTAGCGCTCCGCTCCTCATCCTGCAGGACTGGACGGACAGCGGCACGGACGGAGCCTCGCACACCGTGTGGACTCTGAAGGCGCTGAAGTGAGTGAGTGAGTGAGTGAGTGAGAGAGAGAACACGCGCCTCCATTTATGAAGCGCGCCAGGATGCGCACTAGCACCACCCTGCGCTACATGTACACAAGAACACCGAGTCTTAAAAGATGGTGCTGGCCGCTGAGTTCACTATACAGTGTATGTCCAAAGGTCTCCAGACACCCCTGACAGTTAGTGCGTTCATTGAGGTCTGACACGAGCTTGGCACAACTAGTTGTTGTACTCGTGTAATCTCTGTAGAAAAAGCCAATTGAATTGTGCACTGGTAAGACACACGTCAGTCTAAGGGTACCAAGTCTAAGGGGACAAAGCCACTGGGCAGTGGAGCAGTGGCAGTGGAGTTCTCTGGAGTGATGGAGCTCCAGATGGAGTTGTGATCCTGACTTGGGGGGACATATGTGATTCAGAACTGATCAGTACCTGACCAAACCTTTTGAGGCTGAAAGCAATCCAATCCTCACAACAATGTGTATGAAAGTGGTCCAAGAATACCAAGATTTTGGGAATTTATTAAGGAAAACAAATACAGAGAATATATATAGTTAACATAGTTAACATATATATATATATATATATATATATATATATATATATATATATATATATATATATATATATATATACTTTTTAGCATTTCCTCCTTGTTAACTTAAAAAAATAAATAAAAATAAATATAATATTATATATATATATATATATATATATATATATATATATATATATAGTTTCCAGCAACTATCATTAATGAATGGTTTGTTTTAATTTGCCTACAAAAAAAAGCTGTTGATGATCTGATGATTGTCCCATGATTTTTGTATTTCTTTAAGACGATACTTAAAACAACTCCTTGACTGAAGATACATATAAGATAAGGGCTGTGTGAGATTTGAATGATTTCCTCATTTGAGTTATTTTAACATTTCTGGCATGACCATATTGCTTCTGTTTCAGTGTTAAAGATGCCCTAAAAAGGAAAACTGTTTTTTCCTTGGTATAGTTGAATAATGAGAGTACATAGAACTGACATACTGTGAAAGTCAAACACTGTCGTCTCTGTCCTTCAAAAAAAGATCCAGCCCAACCAAAACACAGCTGTAAAACAGACGACTTTCAAACCTGCTAAATGCCATGGCTACTTCAGGAAAATATGGACTAAAAAAACTAAACTAAAAAACTAAAAGCCAAAGCTGGGCTGACTGGAGAAGGGTCAACCGGAGGAAGCCGTAGAAGCAAGCATGGACTAGGCTAAAAGTAAACACTAGGCCAACCAGAAAGGTAGAAGGGCCAATTAGAGGAAGCTGGGGAAGCAGGCAGGTGCTAGGCTAAAGATTAATCTGGCTGAGCAGCTACAATCTCTTCAGCTAGTTAACCGCACACCACACCAAAAGGACGCTGAGAGGCCAGCAACACTATACTATTCAACATTCTGAGGCAAAATAACAGGGTTGTAAATAGGCTTTTAAAACTGCATTTGGGCATTACATACCAACTCTTACCAATGAGCAACTTTAAATACTCATTGGATGCATTTTTTTGGCACATTTAAGATGACCGTGGTCAGTTTCCAGCTGTTCTGATTGCATGCAAGTGTGAAGCAATGACAATGTTAAAAAAAGGTGCATGTATTTGTCACTGTACAGCGAAATGTGTCCTCCGCATTTAACCCATCTGTGGTAGTGAACACACACACTAGTGAACTAGGGGTAGTGAGTACACACACACACCCAGAGTGGTGGGCAGCCAACTCCAGCACCTGGGGAGCAGAGAGGGTAAAGGGCTTTGCTCAAGGGCCCAACAGTGGCAGCTTGCTGAGCCCGGGAATCAAACCCACAACCCTGTTATCAATATCCCGGCGCTCTAACCGCTGAGCCACCACTGCCCCAATCCTAACACTAATTGAATATGTTATTTTGTTCAGGTGTTTGGAAAAGAGTTCTAGCTGTTCTGTCTCCTACCGGTCTCTCGAGCAGTCTTTTTGACATTCCCATCTGTCAGACATTTCTGCCGCGGTGCAGACGCGCTCCTGTGGCATCACCACAGATATCACTATTATAATGCCATATTTTTTTCACTCTCTCTATTTGTTAGCCTGTGACTTTGCTGCATGATTGATTCCATCTGACAAACCTAAAGCCCCCATGGGCTGTGTTTGCACTGATACACAGAGTCAACTGAAAACTCGTAACACTCTAATTTATAAACACCATTTATTCCTCAGATATCCCTATGCTTTAGGCTCCTGCAAGTATAGCTGGGCGATTTGGCAAAAGTATTGTGATACCTGTAGACACGCTATGCATCATGATATTTAGACACAAAGCCCCAGTAGAAACTGCTATTGAACTAGGAATGTCATTATGATAGTTTAACCTTTCACACACTGTGCTGCACCTAATGCAAATAAATAGAAATATTTATGCTCTCTTTATGATGAAAATGGGGTTCATAATATGCATGATATGCTCTAAAAAACACTTTGTGATGTCATTTATGACAGGAATATTGTCATATATGGGATGAGCCATTTCATAAGGCCTTTCTCTGCAGAGCGAGGCTTACTGCATTGCCTCTCAACTTTATCTGCATTGTCCCTTGTGTGAACCTGCGCATGGAAAACATGGCAAGTGGACTTGTCGCCCTCTACTGTATAACCAGTGGTAATGCAGCATGAGTAAATAATTGTTAAAGTAAAGGAAACTTTACTTTGTGTTTGCCATGAATTCTGTCTTTCAGACTGCTGTTTAGGTCATGACAAAGTATAAAATTATGAATTTATTTGATATGAAAGCACATTAAGAAGCTGATTTTGTCACTGGGCTACAGGTCAAAATTCTCAATCCAACGCATTCTAAACACTGGAAAGTAACAGCTGAATTTCATAGAGAAAAAATAAAATGTAGATGTGGCAAATAAAAATCCAATTGTCAATCTTTTCTTCCTTTAATGTTTCATTATACATTCATTATATTCACTATATATATTTACTGCTGCTAGGTGTCAAAGTAACACAAGGTCGAATCTAAACTATCACTTGATTTTCACAAGTGAAAATACATTTATTTCAATAGGATTTGAAACTCCAGTGACTTCTAGAGACAATAAAGATAATGCTGTTATGGAGGTATTATAACTAAACCCCTAAAACTGAAGAAAAAATGTATTTAAATCATTTGTAAACTGTAATTATTAGAAATGCACTTTTCTTGTGAGGAATAAGTTAGGACAGTCTATGTCTATGACAGTCTAATAGCTTCAGTTGGACGTTGCCTATTATGAGCTACCAGTCTCTGACATTTTTCCGGTCCTCCATGTAGATTCTTTCAGCTGTGTGACGTTTCAGCTTTAGATTTAAGTTAGATGCTCAGATTTTCCTCAAGTGCCTTCTGATAAAATAATGTTCCAACTGGATCCTATGTTGGAGAGCTATCCAGACTTTACTGCAGAAAAGCAACCCTAAATCATGACCACCTCCAATGACCACCAAGCATTTCCACCTCCATGTTTCACAGCTGATATGATTCTTGTGCTCAAATACTGTGTCTGGCTTAACATCCACAAATAATTCAACTTCATATTCATTTGTTAGAATGTTGTTCCAGATGTCCTGATAGTAGGTCCGATTGTAGGTGCTGTATTTTGACTTCAGCTGTGGCAAGAGCTACCTATAGATCATGTGATGTCATTTTAGAATTGATGGAGGCTTATTTAGGCATTTTGTGGTTGGCTGTTGGACTGAACCTGCTAGGACAGAATGATCAGTTTAAATGATTTAGCGGACAGTGGAACAGCTGATCTTTTAAAATTCCTTCCTATATGCATATACAGCCTTCTTTCTGAAGACCTCAGATTGCTCTAGTGGAACACTAACTTTACCAATCAAGAGAAAACCAAACTCATTTTCTGAGGCTTAAATAAAACAGGTTCCTCCAAAATTCAAATTCTTACACATTTTTAAAGACATTTCTTCAGTTGTATGTGTTCCATTAAATTATCTCTTAATATTGTTCAAGTGAAGATCAAATGTCCATTTGTTTAAATATATAAAAAAGACAGAGGTTTTCTTTAGGTAACTTAACTTTTTCACATGACAGTATGAACGTGACCATTCATTCCTCAAGAGAGAGCCTGTACATGCAGCCAGTCTGGAAACAGTATAGTCATCTTTCCGAGATCTTACTGTTTATTGTAGGAAAGTTTGCTAGCATGCCAATTGCTGTTACCTCTTGGCTGCTCTTCTTAACTCCTTCAGAAGTTCGCTGTTACTCAGTGAAACAAAATGATAGCTGTAGCCCTGTTCATCCAGAGGTTGTTTTGGAGAGGGAGGAGGGGTAATTAAAAATGATTGAGAAGTGTGGCGTGAGATTAGAGCTAATTTCTCACTGGCAATTATTTGGCATTTGTTTTAAGATATATCTTAATGAGCATCAGTTTAAAAATATTTATTTTAAATGTTTACCCTTTCCTGTTGTCCTTTGTCAATAGTTAATATAAAATAACTCAACAGCTTGTTCTTGCTACTGACTCAAATGCTGGGTAACTGAGTGTCAGAGAAAGAGAAATAACCCAGTAAAGCAACCTGGTGCAGTGTAGAAAAATAATCCAGCATTTTGTAGGGGGTAGCTACTTCTTGTGGAGAATTTTCTACTCATGAAATGTGAGTTAGTGAGTGAGTTACAAGCCAGGTCAATAAGGTGCTTCACATCTAAAAAAAAAAAAAAAGACTGATAAATCCTTCTGTTTAAAGTTCTAAGAGTAGTGCTGTCTCCAAAGCTAATGCCTTATTTAGACTAGAATTTAATAGTTCATAGTTGAGTAGGGTATTCTGCCTCCAGAACAGACTTAACAGGGTGCTGTAAACATTCTTTAGGGATTTTGCTCTATAAAGGCTCTAATGACTGCAAAGAAAATATCCCCCATATAGACACCATCGGCTGGTTCCAACTTTGTCCCTGAAGGCTAGGTGGCATTCATCGGGTTGCCATTTTCAGAACATTATCTGATCACTTTTATGAAATGGAAGTGATTTTTAAACTAGGTTATGAAATAAAAAGTTATTCTTTTTCTGTCTAACATCCTTTTCAAATCTCTACTTTCCGTGTCTCATGATCTCATGAAGTTCTCACACCTCACCACCACCACCCACCATCTGTTGCTCAGTCCAATCTCCCAATAGTCCTACTTCTGTTTATTGGGGTCCTGCTTTCAGGCAACTGGGGTCCTACCGCCATTCATCACCTACACCTGACCTCAACCTTATAACATAAACATTGCCCCTTACCCTAAACCTAACACTAACACTGTTGATAATGCACTGAGCTTCACCAGATACACTTATGTCCAAATGTTTATGGACACCACATCTAATGAATGCATTCAGCTACTTTAGGACTCTGTTTACACCCGGTCATTTCACATGAATAGTATCTGGATTCTATCCTGATAAGATTTTAGCCATATGCATTTACACTAGGTAGTGTGGTTTGAGTGATGGGATCAAGTCCTGATACTCAAGAGACATGAAGTGACCAGGTTTAAATGGGGTCTAAGTTGCACCCATTGCTGACAAAGAGCTTGTCTATTCCCTGTACAGAAGTGTTGTCAATAGAATAGGACTCTCTAAAGCAAATATACACAAACCTATTGTCACCATGCCTAATGCCATGCATGGGCTAGAGGGGTGTAAAGCCCCCCAGCATTAAACCGTAGAGCAGTGGAGTTGTGTTCTCTGGAATAATGGTGCTCCATCCAATACTTTTGGGTTTGAGGAGTAATGAGGTGTGGTGATCATCCAACATCCTGACCTCACTAAATGGAATCAAATCCATTTAATGGAATCAAATCCACACAGCAGTGCTCCAATATCTAGTAGACAAACTTCTTCCTTGGACAGTAGAGACAGCGACTTCAACAAAAGCAGGATAAACTCCCTTAAAAAACAAAAAACAAACAAAAACAAAACACAATGAATGAACAGGTGTCCCAATACTTTTGTCCATTCGGTTTGGTTAAGAAATCTCATGATAAAGTCTGACCCATTGTTTCTTTTATAATCCAATTATTTGTTCACTTCTGGCCTTGCGCCTACTGTAGAATCCTTTTTGCTCTTAGCTGTCAGGAGAAGAGTCCAGCATGGTCTTTTACTGCTAGAGCTGGTCCACTTTTAAGATTCAACAGGCTGCAGGTTGAACGATGCCCTTCTGCATGTCATTGTGTTACCTACTATTAGTCTGATCATTCTGCTTTGGTGCTTTCACCCACATCAGTGGCACTCTGTGAATTCTTTTTGTTTATCACACCATTCTTTGTGTTTGACTCATTCTAGAGTCATGGATGCTTTGGACAAGTATCAGTTCTACTGTTTGGTCCTGCAACAACCAAAAGTCTTGATCATGTTTTCATGCTTTATTCAATTCAAATTCAAAATGCATTTATTTATATAGCACCTTTCACAACAAATGTTGTCACAAAGCCCTTTTTACAGAGATCCAGGTCCACGCCTCTTATGATCAAGCACCACAATTACTCAAGACATACTCAACGCCCCCCTGCAGAGTTTTAAAAAGAGTTTGTAATTTGCTAAACACTGCCTTCTTTTCTTCTCACCCAATGCAGGTTAACCTGGTCCAGACAATCAGGCCTCTGCAGAGAGGTACATCAAACATTAGGAAGAAAGATCTTCAGAAACAGGGCTGATGAACTTTGCTTTATTTACTGAGTTGCAGCAACATGAGTCACCGACTGGGGGAACAGGCTATTTGCGATAAAGAGCATGTACACTCATAAAGTGACCACTGAGTGTCTGTTTGACCGGTAAAGGAAACTTGCCATAACATATTTCCATCCAATGTAGTTTATTATGTGCAATTACTTCTTTGTAGTTTTAAATGGCATGTGTTATGGTCAGAAAAAAAACATTGATGTAAAACATAGATATACATTTCCCTTATTGTTGGCAGAATTGTGGTTGTGAAATAGTCTTCTTTGACTTTGTAAGAAATTCACATGGCCCCATGTACTGTCATGCTATAGTCAGAAATGTCAACATAAAAGTAAAGAACTTCAACACTGCTGTCCCAAATTAGCCCCTGCACTGGCCAAAAGAGGATTGTCTCTTCTTAAATCTTATTGTGAAGTTTAGAGGTGCACAAAATGTGACAAAAAAGGTGCCAGTGTTAAAATTGTAAACCTTTTTCTGCAGTGGAAACCAGGTTGCACTATTTCCAACATCTGGGGATCTGCAACATTTTGCAGTCTTTAGAGAGAGTGTCTGGATACTAAGATATATGATGTAGACTGCCTTTTGTATTTTCAAAACTAATACATTTTCATTGCTTTTAGCAGCAGAACTGGAAAAGAATTTGTATCAGCACCAGGAGCGCTGCATGGGAATGTAAAAGTTAGGATGACTCTAAGGGCCAGTGCTTGACAGGGACCCTTAAAATATATTAATTGCATTTTCGGCAGAATTGTTTCGAGTTGTGGGGTCCAGTGTAATATAATTTCGTGGGGCCCAAAATGCACAACAGCACCCTTGATCAGGACATCAAAATCTGAGCAAATGCTAAAGATACAGTTGTACTTGTCTGCTACCCTGGAATCTTCACAGGCTGTATGCTTATCTGTAAGTCAGTAAGTAATAGTTTAGAACAATGTTTGTCAACTTTCTTTCAGTCTCAGGGACCTCCTGTACTACCCTGCAAAAAGTATTTCTAGCCATTTCTTCATCTGCTCGATCAGGTGTGTTGAGGGAAGAAAAACAAGCAATTGTGCAGGGTGTAAGATTGAGGTTGGGAACCACTGTTTAGAATCTGAATGACCCAAATGCCCCCTAGTGATTTTCTGAAATCATTTGGTTTGTACTGTTAACAGAAACAGCTGAATCTACACCTTTATATGTCCATGTTTACACTTCCATAAGGAAAATACATACATCCTGTTCAACACCAATACAGAGAGTTGTGGTGATGATGATGATGATGCATTGCTGTTCTTCATAGGGACACCAGGCGATGGTGCTATAGAGCTGTGGAGACAGAAGCTTCACATCCAGATTTGAGCTTAAAGCTGTTTTGAGCTTGACATTTTATAAAACTAAGTAGTGTAGTTGATAATCATCTGCATTCTATACATATTTCAGTTCTTTTCCTTAGAAAATAAGAAAAACAGAAGAGTAGGGTAAGAGTGAAGGATATTGCATGGAATATAACAATATAACAATAATCAATGTCAAAAAAAGAACTTTAACCATAACTATTGTTTTATATAGTTTATATTTAATATCATATATTATATTTAAGTTATGTTTTTTTACACTAACAAGAAGGATACAATAACTTATATATTTTTATATATTTTTATACTTATATAACTTAAATATTTTTGTCTATGTGTGGATTCAGGCAACATGTTAAAAGTGGCATATCATACTTCTTTTCCAAAAGTTGAAACTGGACTTGTAATGTCTAGGAGCTTATCCTGTCTAAAACGGTCCTGTTCAGATTGGATCATTTGAGTGCCTGTTCCTTTAAAGCAGCATTATGTAAAATTTTTACATCTATGCCATTGTTACTCCAGGCTCAGCACTGCATAATCTGCTCTTTGCAACATAACCTGTGTCTTATTTGTGTATTTTCCTGCAAAATTAGGCCACCACCTCAGTCCTTTGTGCTTCTTTCACATTAATGGTGATGGTTCTGTATCTCTCAGCTTATCCAGAAATGTACAAAAAAGCACGGTGACTTTTAGTGGTGGCTCAAAGCATGAATTCCAGTTCCCAACTGTAGGGGGAGCACAGAAGCAAATGAAATGCCTATTCTCACATAAAGCTGCTTTAAATGATAATAATTCTCTGCTCTCCCCAACCGAAACCTGACAGAGCTAAACAGAACTAAACCACAGAAGATAATAAAAAAATGAGGAGAGGCATGAGCTCAGTGCAAAGCTAAGCCCACATTAGCATCCTCCACACCTGATTGCTCTACATTAGTGAGAGAATGATAATGACAATGCTAACATGAATTGCATTATCAAGGCAGTAAGCCAGCTGCAGCCAGTCCCTTTGATCCAACATTTGAAGCAATAATGACTTTGGACAATATATAGTCAAATTACAGATGGGCGGAAAGCATTTTTTTGCTAGCACAATATGCCACCAAGCCCTGATAAGAGAATCACTCTGAAAATGTTGACACCCATTCTTTCATTTTACTCGTTATTCACATGTTAATAAGATGATAAGAAAAAGTTCATGTTTGAACAGAGTCTTGAACAGAGTGGTTATCACACATGCACAGGTTTTTGCCAACTGTAGCATCAAAAATACACTTTATCCACTCAGCTCTTCTGTCCTCTCAGGCTAGGGGGTATGAAAAAAATAGCACCTTGGCAAATTAGGTAGAGATACTCAGATAGGGGGCAGTAGGATTCTAATGTGCCTGTGTTATGAGGGAAGGGGAGCCAAACCTGAACAGCTTATGACCTATACAGCCCAAAACAAACTGACTGAGTTGTTTTATTCCACAGTTTGTGGGTTTGTAGGCAGTCCAGATACCCAAATGTATGTGTGAGTTTTTACATAATATGTCCCCTTTAATTTGCTACATCTGTGTGTTTACCAAGAAAACACCCGAGGGGTTCTGTTAATGAAGATTGATGTTTTGGAAGGTTTCAGGTGCAGACAGAGATTTAACTGGCAGTAAGTGCATATGCTGGGAACATCAACCTGTACTGCCAATATGGGAGCTGTGCAGAGAATACTGATGAACCACAGTAACATCACCTGCTCTTCACATTAGCATCATGCACACTGCTTCACATTTTAAAAATTAAGGTGGCAAAAGATTTCTGTAGATGGATGCAACTAATGAATCACTTTAGGTACCCTCAAGAACCCTTTAGAGAACCATTTTTATTTTGTTTTCTATCAATTAGTGAATGTGTTACTGTTAAAGTTACTGTTCTTCTTCATATTGTTATTTTTTTATTTTATAACTATTTTACTTCTATATCACATGGTGTCACCAGCATTGGGAAGGTTTCCCCCTTGAAACACTTTTTTCACACTCAGTTCTTGAACATAATATGTAAAAGCAGGGTAAAAGGGCAAGCATAAGAATGTGAGCCTCATGGGGTACCTACTCAATGTTATGGGGTACATGTTATGGCTGTTAGGTGTCTATTACCATGCATTGAAAAGTTGGTGTGTTGCCAAATGTCTTTGGCCATTTCATTTGTAAGTAAATTACTTGCCAGTAACTTTGTACCAGTACCAGTCCAAGCCTGAGATACAGTAAATTACAGCGGTTGACTGAGCTTAATTGGGAAGCACATCCTGATAGCCATCCTTGCAGGAGTGTGTATTTGTGGAAGGCAAAACCCCAGGTTGACCTGAGGAACACACTTCACCAATTAGCAGTCTCACTACTGGATCAAGAGCGATTGAAAACAAGACTACCACACATCACAATGCTCCATTCATGAAGGCAGGGCTGCTGCTTTTTCCTCTCCGTTTTTATGAATGCAACTAC